>NC_133159.1:112557573-112907573 GCF_040802235.1 Manis javanica | reverse complement strand
TAATACTGTCCCTGCTGCTGATCCTAGACATCTGTGGAACCTGGGAACTGTGGCTGTTGTGCCCAGGAGGTGAGTTGTCACCAGCCTTCCCCTCCTGGAGTGGGTTGGAAGCTTTTCTGAAGGGTCTGTGACTAGAGTTCTGCAGCCCAGAGAGGAGAACTGAGCCATGACCCTGGGGGCTGGAGGGAAGGAGATGAATGGGAAGTTATGCACCAGGCCTCAGTTTCCCCACCTGTAATGAAGGGAAGGAGGGCAGTGTCCTCCTCCTCCATTCCAAGCTGGTTTTGAGACTTCCTAAGCTGCCTTAGTGTGTGTGTGTGTGTGTTGGGGGGGTGCTTGTTCTTTCCTTCCCTCCCTGCCACTTATCCACTTAACAGTCCTGATGACCTTGGACCAGGAGGGCAGGGCCTGCTGCAGGAGGGGCATCTCGGTCCCCATTAGCACTGCTAATAGCCCCTGGGGAACCAAGGGTCACCAGATCACAGCTGTGAGACCATTAGCAGCCCTTTAGCCCCCTTCCCCTCTCCCTGCACCCACTCTGGACTCAGGGACTGCCTTTGCTTCCTGGCAGGGTTTCTGGGCCCTCACATCCACCCCTGAAGGTCTCACAGGCCCCAGCTATGGTCAAGGCCTGGTGGGTCTCTGCGGGGCTATGGAGGACAAAGGCAAGTGAGAGGAGAGCCTGGCAGACGTGAGACCCCCTGAGCAGGTGGCACGGGTGGGGTCCTCTCTCCCAGGGATGCTGGCAGCTTAGCCCCAAGTCCCTTCTGTCCCTTTGCCAAATAGGAGTTGTATGCTGTTTTTTGCTCCCCCTGCCCCTGCCCAGCCCTGCCCAGCTCCAGAGCATACTGAAGTGCTTTTGACCCAGGAGGAGCTGTGTCAGGGCAGTCAGTCAATCAACAAACATCCATCGAGCTAACAAGGCATCAGAACTTGTGCAGGAGGGCAAAGGCTCAGACTCTCCTAATTGTGGAATACATTCACCCACCAACAAATATTTAGTGAGCACCCAGTGTATGCCAGGCCCTTGCACACACTGTGAAAGAGATACCCCAGCCCTGGAGGTGTAAAATGACATGTGAAGAGACAACCAGGGCAATTTCTGAAGGAAGGCGCCACTCAGGATATGGAACAAGGTGCCACATGAGGAAAGGAGGGCAGGCCGCTGGAGTCTGAGGACTGTTGGGAGAGATCTGGGTTGAGCCCTGGATGGTGAGTGAGGAAGGGGAAGGATGCTCCAGGCAGCACAGCGCTGGGTGCACAGGCTTCTGTGAGGTGGGGAGGTGGAGGAGGTCGTGGCTAGGGAGGCACAGCGGCTTTGGGCGGCCAGGGACGGGATCTGGCTCACATTTCCCAGGCTGCTTGTGGCTGTGAGTGGGGCTGCCAGGGAGGAGCGGTAGGCCCAAGGAGCGGCTACTCCCTGGGTGCTGGTGAGCTGGGAGAATCAGAGGAGGGATGGACGAGGATGGCACTCAGTGTGAGTCACTAGGAATTAGAATCCTCATGAATCTTAGAATTACACTCCTAATTAGCACTGGAATTAGAAGCCTCATAGAATCTTGGCATTGGAAGCTGGCAGGAAGCACAGAAGGACCTGGTCCCTCTCGTGGGGCCCCAGGCCCCACCCCAGCCTCTGCCTGAGCCTGTCCCTCACCCCCTGTCTTTGACAAGCTGAGCTGAGCTGCCCCAACACTAGCTCTCCTGCCCCAGATGTGCCGGTGGCCATAAAGGGCCAGCTGAGGTGCATGCGACTGCATCCCCAGGACCCCTGGCAGCCTGTCCCATGCTAAGCGCTTCACAGCATTACTTTATTTGCCCCTCATGAGGACCTGATGAGACACTTGCCTTCATTCGCAGAGGGAGAAACTGAGGCTCGGTGAGGGATGGAGCTTGCCTCCCCTCAGGGCCCAGCTTTGGGCTGCAGGGGACGGTGGGCAGATGGGGCGGAACAGCGGTGCCTGACACAGTATTTTTAGCTGCTGCCTGGCTCCTTTGCGATGGCAGGGGACTCAAAGGCGGTCCTCCAGGGAGGAAGAGTGTAAAGTGATGTCTTAATTGGGATACTAGAGGAGAAAAACTGTTACAAGTGCTCAATTACTTTATAATGAGTTCGCCAGCAGGAGGAGGGAGCCGCAAACATTCGCAAAGCTGCAGTGAGTGATGCAGGGTGGTGGTGGGGGCTCCTCTCTCCCAGCAGTGGTGGTAGCAAGCGCTGGCCCAGCACGGTCTTGCCACACAGATCCCTCTGCCCAGAGGAGCTTTCGCATGAACCTCAGGCACTGTGGGGACATTTTGGTCAGGATCCGGGAGCTGACAGACCTCTCTGCCTGCCACTGCTTGGTGGGGAGGGGGCATGGAGACAGGGGCTTGGCTCTTGCCACCAGGGGTAGAGGGGCATCCCGGGTCTGCCCTGCTGACCCTCAGTGGCCCTCCCCATGGCCCCTGAGCCACTCCATTCTAACCAGGCTGCTGCTGCTGCCTGGACCATCATCCTCATTTTGTTCATATCTGAAAAGCTCAGGTCATCTTTCAAGGCCTGCTTCAGCTGTTGCTCCTCAGTAAACCACCCTGTGTGTCTTTCCTGCTGGCAGGCAGGCCCCAGTAAGTCCTTGGGTATATTGGCCACTGCCAGGGCCTCAGTGGGATCGGACTGAAATTTCAGAATTCTGAAACGCCCAAGCTGTGGAGACCAGGATCTCCAGCACCAAGAAAGGAGCCACAGGTCCCAAAGGTTCCCACAGCAGGGGGCTGATGATCAGACACCCCACCATGGGCTCTGCCCTGATGGGGCCTGGCCCTTGGCAGGTGGCCAGGGTGAGTGAGGTAAAGCAGATGTTATTTTTTATAAAATGTTTTATTTTATAAAATGTTTACATTTAAAAAATTTAAATTACAAACTAACTTTTAAAAGCACAGTTTACCTTCAAAAGTATGTGTGGGAAAGGAGCAGAGGCTGGGAAACAGGAACCCAGTGTAGAATCATTACTGGGGCTCTCAAGAGCTGGCCCCAGACCTCCACTTGCCCACCTGTGAAATGGCCACACTGACTGTCCCGTGGCCTCCAGGGAGCTGAGCTCCATGCAGAGAGGCCCAGGGTAGGAGAGTGGCTGTGTGTGTGAGGACAGCCTGGCATGTCTGAGGCAAGGGTGGTCTCCTGGGAGTCCTTCTGATGCCGGGGTTCTTGTTCACGAAGCCGAAGAATGAGCTTCACAAACACTCAAGATAGGAGAGCAAGGTACAGGCTTTTATTTAGAGATAAAGTGAAAGGACAGAGCTCCCGGCTTATGCCAGGAGGGGACGAGAGTCCATGGTTGGCTCATTGTCTAGGTGTTTTATGTGCGGTTGAGGGTTTTTCAGGAATGAGGGTAAAGGGTTAGGGGTGCAGACTTGTTGAGTGGTCCCAGAATGCCCATTCTTGATGAGTAACAGAATAAATTTTCTGCTCTGATTCTTTCTCGGGATAACAGTTTCCCTCTGGGATCATGTCAATTAAGACTGCCTACCCTGCCCCCAAGGTGGGCTGGGTTGTTGCCTGTTTTGCTGAAGTAAGTTACGAATCTTCCTTCTTAACTTCTTGGGCTGTTTATGGCTGGGCTTGCTTACTAAATTAGTCTTTTTCCCAGGTTGCAGTTTACTTGGTTAGGATCAGAGAAGGAAATACAGCACATAGGTACGGTTAAAATAAGCCGGGCCTTTCAGCAGGCTAAGGGGAATTTTACAGTGTCATGATCTATTTGATACAGTGAAGTCACAGGTTATGCTGAGACACTTTTCTTTATCTGCAGAACACTCAAACATTCCAGTCCAAGTTGCTTCTAGTCTTTTGAGTTTTAACTGATCTCACTGAAGATGTCTATATTGCTAGTCTGTTATCTTTACCCTAGAGAATTAGTGTGACTCTGACTTTGCGTAATGCTTATCGCAGAGTTTCAGTAGGGACTTCTTTGCACATTGTTAGAATGCTCTGACTGTAATTATCTTGCTCTGCTTTTTCTCCGGGAGGCTCTCACCCTACTCTGACTACACCCATGGTCCCTGGCTCACATCCGCACATCAGGGGAGGGGCAGGAGTGTGGAGGAGGGCAGCACTTGGGGCCCACGAGGTCCCTGCAGCCTGTGGTCCTGGCTGGGGCATTGTCCCATTTTACAGATGGGCAGTGGGGGCCTCTGAGGTCAGGGAAGGAAGGAGGAGGAATAGAAACAGCAGCTCCTGTCCTCATTCACTCACTTGCTCACTCATTACTTTGTTCATTTGCTCCCAAGTTCACATACCTTCCACCTCCCTCTTTCTTCATTTCAGCAAATGTGTCCCCAGTTCCTGCTCTGTGCCAGACCTCATGCTGAATGTGAGGGACAAGGGGACAGACTCAGGTTCTGTCCTAGGTCCCTCCACTCAGGTGAGGGAGGCAGAAGCTCCTGGGAACGAAGAACCCACAGTCGCAGCAGCCAGCCACCCCGAGGGTCTCCAGGGAGCCACCAAGGAGGCCTTGAGGTCAGGGTCACTTACTTGCTCCACATGCCTCTCCTGCCTCCCTTTTGAAAGCTAAGTGAGTTCACGTCACCCCTCTACTCAAAACCTTCCCAGGGCTTTTTCCTCTCCAGGAGACAGATGCAAAGGCTTCCTGAGGCCTCAAGCTTCCACATAACCACTGACCTGAGCTCCCACCTCCTGCCCATGCTCCCTCTGTTCAGTCATGTGCGTCTTTCCTGCCGCTTACTAGACAAGGTCCACCTCAGGGCCTTTGCACATGCTGTTCTTTCTGCCTGGATCACTTTGTCTCCAGATATCCTCATGGCTCCTCCCTCGTCTCCCTCAGGTGTTTGTCAGTGAAAACTTCTGTGGCCCAACATAAAATTGCACACACACACATCCTGTTTTATTTTTTTCCATAATATCTATCTGACTTTCTAATTCCTCACTTGGTGTGTTTATACCCTGTCTCCTGCCTTAGAGCTCCAGCTGCACAAGGGCAGGGATTCCTCTATCCCTGGCAGCTGGTACAGTGCCTGCAGACAGTGCATGCCCAACAACAAATATTACTTGAATGAATGAATGAATGATTGACTGGTTGCTTTAGGGCACCTTGCCTGCTCCAAGGTCACCAGTCTGGGCTTGGCTGGGGACGAGAATGAAAGGCTGAGGGTGGGTGGTTGCCCTCCCTCCTCCTCTGCCTCCTCTTCTGTCAGGTGAGCCCTAACGCCTCCTCTGGGCTTCCTGTAGAGAGGGAAGGCCCAGCTAAGTTTGGAGTTGGTAGACTCTGTGGGAGGCAGAGAGATTTTTATGGGAAGGTTGGGGTCATATGCCAGAAGAATTTCCAGAGGTAAGAGATGAGAGAGAAAGTTGATGCTATAAATGATGAAGAAAGGAAACATTTGGATAAATAGGTGCATGAGGGGGTAGACGATGCAAGGATGAGGGATGCATAGATGGATGAATGGCAGATGGATGGATTGATGGATTGATGGATGGATAAAAAAGGATAGATGGACAGATGGGTGAATGGATGAATGAATGGATGGATGGATCGATAGGTGAGTGGGTGAGTGGATGGATGAAGAGAAGAATGGATAAGTAGGTAAATGGATAGACTGACAGATGAGTAGAGGGACAAATGAGTTGAGGGATAGGTGGTTGGGTGGGTGGGCAGATGGCTGGGACAATGATGATGATAAACAACTCTATTTACTGAGTGTCCTCACGTGCCCCACCTAAATACCACATGATCAGCCTCATTTAATTCCTTTTGCAGCCTTATGAGGGAGGCAATTATGCCTCCATTCTACAGATGGAAAAATTGAGTCTCAGAGACACAACATGATTTCCCAGGGCCTCACAACTGAGGAAAGGTTGAGGCCAGATTTTTACCCTGGTCAGCTTAGCCTTCAGGGCTGCCTTGCTGTGCAGGACAGGGTGCCCAGCATATGAATGGCAACCCCTGGGGGCAGGCAACCCACCTGGGCATCTCTGAAGCTCCCAGCTGGCCTCTGGGGGAGGAGATATCTCTATAGATCTATTGGCTCCAACCTGATGTTTACAGCTACATTTGGCCTCAGAGGAGTGAGACAGCAAGAGCAGCTTCCTGCGGTCCTCCACACTACACTGGCACCCTGCAGCCCCCCTCTGGGGCAGGGCATATAGGTGGGAGGCGGGCTGGCATGATTCATTGCAGACAAAGGAGCCCATTTTGGCTGGCCCACGATTCCCAGGGCCTGTGCTCCAGCCAGCCCTGCACACCCAGGTCTCACTGCTCTGAGCCTTGGTGCCTATGAGTACAACTGGGTGTGTCCTAACCCCCAGCTTGCTTGTGGGGGATACTGGGGACATACAGTGAGATGATGAATGTAAAGGGCTTTGTTGGGGGAGCGTTGCGTATTTTCCTCCATTCTTGTCCCTGCTGCGACAAAGAATTGAAGGGCAGAGACACAGTATTGAAGCAGAGTAAAAGTTTTATTTAAAGTAACTTAAAGAGAGAAGTGCAGCAGACAACCTCAGCAAGGAGAGGCGCCCTGAAAGGTTTGGAAAGAGAAAGTTCAAGATTAAAAGGTTACACACTTAGAAAGTGTGGGTGACCTCAGAGAGAGGAGCGCCTCAAAAGGTTGGGGTTTCCCCCTTTTAAGATTCTTTAGGAACGTGACTAAGGGTTGGGGGTGCAGACTTGTTAAGTGGACTTTGAATACTTAGAATTAACTTAACACAAGGAAGTTCCTGCTCTGATTTCTCCCTGGGATCCAGGTGTCCTGGTCTGGGCGCAGATCAAACAGGCTGCCTGCCCAGTCCCAAGGTGGGCTGAGTTACTGTTTGCTAAAGAGTAAGTTAAGAATTTTATATTTTTAACTTCCTAAGTATTAAAATACAATTTTTAAGATGGAATCTTTCCTGCCTTTTACTATGTTGTTTAGGGCTGGGCCTGCATGCTAAATTAGTTGCCTAGGTTACAAACTACTTAATTAATGCTGGAAAGAGAAAAAAACAGCATACAGGTAAAGGTAAAGAAAGTAAGCTGGGCCTCCATGATTAACACAGTAAAGACACGGGCTATGCTGAGGTGCCTTCCTTTATCTGGGGAATATTCAAACATTCCAAGCCAAGTTGCTCTTGGCTTTTTGAGCATCTACCTGATTAATTTTGGCTCTTTTTAGTGGACTTTCTGGCCTTTTTCTCTTTCCACTCCGCTCATACCTATTTTCCTGCCTAACAGCTTGACACACAGTAGGTGCTCAGCTGCTATTGATAATGATTCCAACCAGCACTGCTGTGTGCTTGAGGGGGCCCTGAACACTTCACTTCTCTCCTAGCCTCAGTCCCCTTCTCTTTAAAATGGGGACATGGAGGCCTACCTCACAGCTTTGTTAAGAAGATTCCATACTTTAAGCAAAGATTTGTTTTTCTAGGCACCTTGTAGGCACTAGAGATATAACAGTGGATAAAACACAAACACTCCTGTCCTGGGGGAGAGACCATTAACATAACAAGTAAATTACACACATATTAAGTGGGAAAGCGATATAGAGAGAAATAAAACTGGGAAAAGGACAATGGAATGGATGGAGGTACAATTTTAAACAAGGTTCCCAGTAAGGCATGACCCTGAGAAGAGACGTTTGAACAGAGAGGCTGGTGAGAAGGCGAGCCTGCAGAGGTGGAGAGGGGAGGCATTCCTGCAGAGGGGCAGCATGGTCAAATGCCCTGGGGTGGGCAGGACCTGGTATGTCTGAGGGCAGTAAGGAGGTCTGAGAAAGGAGAGGTAGGAGATAAGATCAGAGGCTGATGGGGCCCTTGAGGCTGTGGCTGAGCGGGCAGGTGGGGAGGGTTTGGAGTAAAGGATTTTGAATAGGCTCCCCCACTGTGATATGCCAGGAGGGGACTATTCCTCCCCAGGGGAGCATCCCCTCTCCTGGGCTCTTTAGGGACCCAGACTCCTTCCCCCAGACTCGACTCCATCCTACCCCTGGTCAGCCCTGTGGAGGCTGCAGGGAGCTGATGGCTGCTCCAGGCAAGGGCTGCCATTAGGAGCCCAGGAGCACGTGGGGCCCAGGTTGGGAGACAGCTCCTCCAGCAGCCTTCCACCTGGGACCTGAGACCCCAAACCTGGGCTCCCGGCTCCAAATGCAGGAAGGAGACTGGATGAGCATGAAGGCGTTTGCGAGGAGGTGGCTGTGCAACTCAGTGCTGGGCTCCATCACAGCCAATGTCACCTTTGGAAACTCTCCATTTTCTGTTTGGAAGCAGTGTGTGGTCCAAGCTTTCCCTGAGGCTGAAATCCCTGAGGACATGCATGGCACAGCCCAATGTGACATGAAATTGTTTCAAAAACAAAAATCCTTTCTCTCCCTCCCACTGTCCAGCCTTCAGAGCCCCTGAGCCCGGAGAGGCTGAGGGGGGGCCCTGCCCTGGCTGGGGGCCTGGGTGGGAGGGGCAGTGCCTGACTCATCCCCACGAGCTATGTGCTGACACAAAGCCCCAAATTCCCCATCTTGCTTCCCTCACTGCACCCATTCTGCACCTAAGCCCTAGCTCTGCCGAGGGCCCAGGAGGGATCCTGGGACAATGGTGCCCTGGCGCTGGGCACTGACCTCATGGCCTTGCCTGGACGGGCTGATCTGGGCACATGGGGCCCCTACCCACCCTGCAAAAGGCAAGCTGACCGGAGCCCCTGCCCAGACATCCCAGGCCTGCTGCCCAGAGACGGAGGAGTCCTGGCTACTTGCACACCTCTTGTGATGTGGCGCTCACTACCCTGCAGGCATCTGTGTCTGGCTTTGAGCTGTTAGGATGGTAGGAAAGGTTTTCTCAGGCAAGAGTGCAGAAAGAGGAAGAGCTTTGGCCTCCAGGAGGCCCTGGTTCCACTAGCCACATGCACCCCTGGTTCCCCTGCCAGCCCTCTGTCCTGTTCTCTCTGCCTGAACACCCTCCCTGCTGGACCTTTAGGCACCAGAGAACTGGAGGAACTTGACCCCGGGAACCACTTTCCTCCGTGAAGGGTGTGCAGTGCAGAGGAGATAAACATCCAGTCCAGAGCCGCCCCGTCATGGCCCTGTGGTCATGGACTTCCTGGCTCTCTGCCTCAGTTTTCCTTCATCTGTGAAATGGCAAAAATGCTCCAAATGGGGCAATGGAGATGTGAGTGGAGAGGCATCCTGGGGAATTCAGTGCGTTGGTCCCAGGGATGAGCTGAAACATCCTGAGGTCTTCAGTGCCCCCAGGAGGCAGGGGGTTCTGGACCCCCTTGCTCAGTGGTGCTGCCAGCTTTGGGGATGGGAGGAGGGGCTGCTTTTTACATGCAGCCCACATCCCTCATTTGAGAGGTACTTATTGTGAGTAGCTCCTGCACCTCACCTTCCACCACCTGCACCCCAGCCTCCTGTTGGAAGGGGGCTCACTCCACCCTGCTCCTCTTGCCATCCATGCCCCATCTCGGTGTGCCAGTTTGAGGAGCAGGGATGGAGGACTTGCAGGGGCCTCTGGAGTGGCCAAAGACCTCAGAAGACTTGTCCAGGATGCTGTCGGTGGGGCGGGGGTGGGGGGCGCTGAGACCTGCAACCAGTGATGAGAAGGCTCTCGGGACAGAAGGCCTGGCCATGGAGGTTCCAGGGCTGAGTTGAAGAGGCCTTCCAGGGCACCCCAACCACAGCGTCCAACCGCAATCAGGGCTCAGGCACCCCTTCTCAGTCTGATTCCTGCAGGGCCATAGACACATGGAAGCTTGTGCAGATAGATGTGCAAAGCCTAGAGTGGGGGCTGGCTGGCATGGGAACCTGCAGCAAGTGGGGACAGGTCCAGGACTGAGCTGTGGGTTCTGGGCAGCAGGGGCTATAGTCAGTGGGTCCACTGTGGTGTCACCCCTCTGGAGGCCTCTGGACCTTTCCTGTGCCTCAGACCCCTCCTCAGAATCCTAGTCTTACATGCACACAGGATTCCAAAGAAGCCAGTTATCACAGTAGTTAAAACACATTTGTGATATTGTAAAATATGTGCTTCTTTATGAATGCATTGAGAATAAGATTGAATGAATGGTTTAATCCAAACCGTAATTCTGGGCCAGAGATGAGCGTAGATGACATTTGGAAAGGTCTGCAACCTGGAAGTGGGATAGGAACACATCTGTGACTTTTCTTGGTGACAAAGTCCCAAGTGCTGTGGATTACCAGAGTTTGACACCTCAGTTCACAGTCAAAGGAAAGACAAATGTCAGTTGGGGGTTGGTAAAAATAGTGCTATTTTCCCCATTCAAATATGCGGACCCTGAGCAGCCTCCTCAACATGTCACCTGCCCTCTCACTCCTCCAGGAAGAGCAAGAGCAGCAGTGGCCACAGTACCTCATTCAGTGGGTAACAGCAGCCTGTGATGACAGCTGGGCTGTGTGGAGGTCTTACACTGGGCCGGTACTGGATGAATGTGCTTTCCCTGCATCCGATTCTCACTGCAGCCCTGCCCTACAGGCACTGGTGTGCTCCCCACTGGGTAGAGGGATGAACTGAGGCACAGAGAAGTTAAGCAACTTGCCCAAGGTCACATGGCTCGTGTGTTGGTGTCAGGATTGCAATCCAAGTCTGTCTGACTTCTGTCTGTACTGGTATCCATGGCCCCAGTAGAATGCTTGGCACGCAAGTGGAGTTTTACAGCTGTGTGGCTAATTTAAAGGGTGGTTGCTGAATCTCTGTGATCAAGGAGGGCACTCCCTGGGGCCAGGCTGGGCTCCATGGATTTAAAATTGATTCTATATTTACCATCTTATCCCTAGGTGAGTTGATGGATTTTAAATGGAGTCAATAATAATTGCCCCTGTGCTATGGACAGGCCAGCCTGGGGGAGAGCTTCCCTCAGAGGTGGGACCAAATTCCTTAACAGACCAGCACTAACCTATGGTGAGGATATAAATAGGTCAAGGGGCAAGTGGGGCGTGCACACCAGGCCAGGGCAACAGCACCGGCCAAGGGACTATGCATGTCCCTCACACCAGGAAGTCCTGCTGGCCCATGGGCACAAGGCGAGGCTGTCCCTGAGGAGCTTCTGTGAGATTTAGGTCATCACAGAGTGTTCATTAATCACCACAGACAGGATAGGGCCAGGCAGCTCCATGGGGAGTCCAGAGCAGGAAGGAGCTGCAGGGGAAGGAATAAAGGGAGGGGACAGCTTTCTGTACCAGCCTCCCAGGGCCTCAGAGGCCTGAAGGATGAAGGCTCACTCTTCCCTTAGCTTTGGGCCATTTGTATTGGGGGCACAGGGAACGCTTGGACATGGTGTAAAGATACAACAGGCTTACTGTTCTCTCTGTCTCCCTCCCAGAACCTCGAACCTCCCAGTTCTCTTGGTAGCCACTTTCTGGTGCCTCTTTCCAGAACATTCTACCAAACACACACACACACACACACACACACACACACACATGTGTGTGTGTGTGTGTGTGTACACGTATACCACATTAAAAAAAGTCCTGGTGATGGCATCCAGTCCCTTCTTTTCTGCACTTGTTTTTCATTGTCTTAAAGAACTTTCCCCACTAGACTCATTCAACAGATACTTGTTGAGCACCTACTAAGTGCTCTCATGTGGCCAAATAAGCCAGCCCTTGACCTCTTGGAGTCCGGGTCCTTGCTGCCCCACAGCGGGGCATGGATCTGCCACATAATGTGCCGTGTTAGGTGGCCCTTCCCTGTAACAGTGAAGGCTGTCGCTGAGACAAAGTGACACACCTGGGGCTGGTGTGCAAGCGTGTCAGCAGGATGAACTCCCAGATGTGGAATTCCTGGGGTAAAGAGGTGTGTCTTCATAACTTGGCCAGCTGTCACCAGGTTGTGGTTAAAATGTTGGTGTTTAGTCCCAGATGGGAGGTGGTACTCCACAGGTGGGTGGAGAGGGAGATATGGACCAGAGGTGGGTCGTGCTTGGGGAGGGAGAGGAGAAGGCCCCTCTGCCCTCAAGGAGCCCCAGTGTGAGGGAGAGGCAGGAATGGAGAGGGACAATGACCCCAAGAGCTGTGGTGGGAAGTTCAGGAGGCTGTGGGCACCCAGAGGAGGCGTTGGGCCTAGCCAGGGGGTTGGGACATCCAGGGAGGTCTTTTTACTGAGCACTTGTTGTGTGTCTGTCGCTGTGCTGGGCCCTTTCCACGGTCTGCATCACCTGTTCACTTACTCAGTGAGTAATCTGAGGTCCTCTGGGCACCAGGCACTGTTCTGGGGAGCAGTGTGCCCATTCTACAGCTGAAGAAACGAGCGTAGAGAGAGACTCCGATAACCCAGTCCCCTTTCTCCTTGCCCCTGTCTTTGAGAACAGCCCAGGCTGTGTGTGCTTTTTAAATAGCTTCTGCCTGACTGATTCCTATGACTGGACCTCAGGACAGGGAGCCTTGTCCACCCCGTCTCTGGGCCATCAGGGTGTATTAAATTGATAAGATAATTTGACAAAAAAATTGCTGCAGCAGCAATTTTTGTACAAAATTTTTGTACAAAATGCTTTTTGTACAAAATTCAAACAAAACAGCCCAGGAGTCAGAGGATGAGCCCACTTGTGTAGAAGTGTGGGCTGTTCTCATTCCTCATAAGGGAGGTGTGCTCCTGCTTAGGTGCAGGGGCGGCCTGAGGCAGAGGTCGTCTGAGTCTGGGGCATTCAGACAGCAGGTGTAGAAGTTTGCCCCTACACAACAGTGAATAAGGGAAAAGGTCTCTCCCAGGAGTACACAGCACCAATGGTTTCATCTCCAAACTTCCAGATTTTTTGCTTTGCTAATGCAAAGATATCTATAGTTTTTCTTAACATAAATAGGATCATGTAACAGACCCTATTCTGACTCTTGAGTCTTTTCGCGGGTGTTCGGAGAGGGGAGACAGCGTGTCTTGGCTAATTTACACACCATTGTTGGGCCTTCAGATATATATACCTCCTCCTGCTTCAAAGTCAGGCCCTCCTGGGAGAAGAGGAGCCTGAGGCTGAGGGCGAGGGGGCTGGTCCTGGGCAGAGGCCCCACTGTGCAGTCACAGCCCCACGTGGAGACTGAAATGGGGGTGGCCTTCAGGGAGGAGGCAGGCTGTGCCCACCGGGGTGGAGGGGACACAGGAATCGGCCAGATCACTCAGCAGGGAGGCCTCCTTGGCGGAAGCTATTTTTAACTTTGAGAGGCTGATGCGACTTCTCCTCCTCCCTGTTGCCCTTTATTCCTGCCATCCTGGGGCCTGCAGGTCTTGCCCGCCTTCCTGGCAGCTCTGTCCCTTTAGAGGAAGGGAGAAGTGGAAGGGGAGAGGAAGGGAGGGATGGAATGCCCTGGGCCTGCACCGCGGCATTCATGCCCCCACAGCTCTGCCAGGAGGCTCCGATGGACACCAGATCAGGAGGGAAGAGGTTCAGAAAGCTTGAGGGACATTCTGGAGGCCTTGCTGGCCTTTTTGTGTCCACTGCCTCTTCCAGCTCAGAAATTTTAATCCATGTAAAAAAATCTCTCACGTTAGAGATGAGATTGTTTCAATAACAATTCAAAACTCAGAAGTCCAGGGCAGGATCTAAGGGCCCCAGCGGAGCATGTCTGAAATCTCGTTGCTCTCCACCCCTCAGCGCCGCTCTCCTCTGCGGGCCCCCTTGCAGGTGGCCTCACCCACCAGGAGCGAAAGAGTCCCTGGCCACCCATGGGAAAGAGTCCTTTCTTTCCAGATGATCCAGCCAAAGTCCTAGGGCTGGTTCTCATTGGTTGGCTTCCATCCCATGTCCATCCCTCAACCAATCACAGTAAAGCTCACAGCCAGGTCAGGGCCTGGGCCCCTAGCCCACCCTGGGCACTAGAGATGGTTCCAGCCCTCCAGGAAGGACATGGTAGAGAGTATGGGGCGTGGGTGGGTGGGTGCTGAAGAGCAAAGTTCCCGGAAAAGGGGTCTAAGCGGTAGCAAGCCGTGGACCACAGATGCCGCTCAAGGCCTGCTGCCAGGACAGAAAGCGCCCGCCCACTGCCTGGGAGAGGAGGAGGGGAGCACTGGAAGCCTCGGCCTTCAGAGGCACTGCCCCCTGGCTCCGTAGGCCTTCCTCCCAGCACCCTCGGCTCGCAGGCAGGCCGGGAGGAGGGGCGAGGGTTGGCAGTGAGTGTCAGAGCTTGTGTGCCGCGGAATAAGTCAGCCAGGCTGAGTGGATCGATGCTCCCTCCTGATGGGGTGGGAGGGACTCAGTGTCCTGTTTCCAGGCTGCCATCCATTCCTGAAGTTCTGTCTCCTCACATTAAGGCCGCAGGGTCAGCCCAGGGCCTGCGGGCGCCTGAGACTGGGCAGCGTGTGTGGCCGCGGGCACACCGGCAGTCACTTCCTGGCCTCTCGAGCCCCATTACCCCGGCAAAGCGCCCCTCGCAAAGGGCCTTGGCCTGCGCACAGCGGGGGTGGGCATGGGGGTGGCTCTCACCTCCTCCCCAGGCAGTCCCTTCTGATCCCTTCCTCTGACCTGTCTGGGATTGTTTCCTCATCTACCTACTGGGTAGCATCTATTTGCCTATCAACTGGGGTGATAACAACATCGTCCTTCATAATAAGGTCATGCAGGTGGGCATTTCACCCACGCGTGACACAGGCAT
Source organism: Manis javanica (assembly GCF_040802235.1). NCBI lineage: Eukaryota > Metazoa > Chordata > Mammalia > Pholidota > Manidae > Manis > Manis javanica. The sequence continues at coordinate 112,893,029 of NC_133159.1, read as the reverse complement.
GCTGCCACTGTTACCATCGTTGTTGTTATTATTATCATGATGCCTTGGGGAAAATTGCACTGAGGGAATGGGCTAGGCTGAGGATGGAACCTCCAGGCAGGGCTCAGCTGTGCTGCTCACTCTCCTAGTGGTCAGGAGCCTCTCTTTCCCCCTCCGTCCTCGTGGAAGGTAGTCTTGTGCCTTTTACTGCTGGCCAGGACTTCACGCATCCCACCAGAAATGCCGAGCCTGAACATCCCTTCTGGATGGTGGGAGTAAGAGGCAGGGGAAGCCCTGGACCCTGGCACTTGCCTGGAGGAGGAGGCAAGGCTTCTACTGAGAGTCCACCTGTGCTCTCCTGGGGTGCTCCATCCGGTATCAGTTTGTTCTCACTGTGTAGACATTTACTGCACAGCCAGTGTCCTGGGTCCTGACTGTGAACATGCAGGCAGGTGTTGTCCCTGCCCTCACGGAGCTGACAGCCCTTGGAGGAGACCAATAGTAAGCAGTGACATGTCTCAGAGCAGCCAGCAAAGGCAGAAAGTAAAATGGGGCTTGGTAGTGAGTGGGGGGTGGGCCAGAATGGGGTTTGGTAGTGAGTGGGGGGTGGGCCAGGGTACCTGCTCAAGCTGCACCTGAAGGAAGAGCAGTTTGGGGAGGAAACCCAGCGAGACCAAATTAAGCTGGTAGCATCGAGGGTCTGGATGGCGGGCCAGTATGTCTGGGACAGGGAGGCCAAGAAGAGTGGGCAAGATGAGGATGGGTACATCTTGGGACTTCAGGGCTTTGGTTCTCCTGCCTGCCCTGAGAGGGTTCACTCTGGGCCCCACTTGAGCCCTTTATGTGTTTCAATGGTCTCTTGACTCAGGGACCAGGACTGGGCTGGGGTCTACGGTGCCAGGAGAAGCCTGGTGGGCTCCTGGGAGGCAGCCCTCGGAGGGGCTGTGGAGCTGGGAGGATTCCAGGGAGCACTGGTGCAGCTGCCTGTGGGCCAGGCAGAGACCCTGGGAGGGACTGTTTTTCACATCTCAACCAAAGGTTAATTATGCTGAACAGATGCATCAGTGTTGTTATATTAAAACATGAATATTACAAGAACTGCCCACTCAAACTGGCAAACCCCAGCCTTCAGGGGACCCCTTGCTCCCCCACCACCCCCGTGGCTTTGTGGCCATGGAAGCAACTTTCCATCTCTGGGACTCACTTTCCTCACATGAAGGGGTGATTTCAAATTGGCTAAGGGGCTCTTTGCACTTAGGCCTATGGCTCTGAGGATGCCCATATCAGGAAATATTTTCTGAACAGCTACTATGTCCCACTCCCAGGGCCAGGAGGGACTGGGCCCCACTCTAGAGGAGAAGAAGGAGAGCATTTCAAATTAAGGGAAAGCTGAGCCACTGAAAGTACTTAGGGAAGATAAATATGTTGCTAGAACTGCTGTGCACGGGCCACCTAACTCCCATTCATCTCACTGGCTTCTCCCATGGCCATTCAAAGAGGTGGTTATCCTACAAAGAAAGAAAGGGGACATCAGCAAGGGATATGTCCAAGGCTCGCTACCTGGCCCTGCTCAGCTCTCCTCAACACTAGAGGGAGTCATAATGTTCTCACCTCCTCTCTCTGGCTGTGGGCAGTGCCCTGGCAGGGCTGTGAGCTAATCTGCCTTCAGACAGGAACCCCTGGGGCAGGTGCAGGAACTGGTTAGAGACCCGCACATGGCTCTGCCCCTCTGGGCCTCACTCCCCACCTCAAACATGGGTGTGCTCCCCAGAGGGAAACTGGTGCTTCATGCTGTCCAGCAAAGAATTGTGTGTCCAGAGCCCATAATAGTTGCTCATGAGATGTGATTAACAACTGAATTCTGACCCAGGAAGTAGGTCAGGAGGGTAGGATGTGGAGCCTAAAGAGCAGTGGCTTGTGGAGGTCAGCATTCACCTCTGCCAGGATATTCTTTGCTGGGTGACTTTGGGTAAGACACTTGCTGTCTCTGTGGAATGAGTCTGACAATGGCTCTCGGGGGGCCTGGGGCCCCGGGAGATGACCTGGCTTGCCTTACACTGGCTCTCTTGGGTGGGGGCTCTGTTGAGGGGGGGGAGTTATAGAATTGAAGATGCCCTAGCTGTATCCCCTTGTCCCAGGAGTTGTTAGAAGCCTGGACGAAAGGTGCCCCAAGGTGTTCCTGTCCATTGCCCAGCCAAGACCATTTGCTGGAACTGTCTCCCAGCTGACGGGCACCCTGGCTCCTCCGGAGACCCACAGTGGGGCCTCACAGGAGGGCTGTGTCTTGGAGCCTATTCATCCTGGGGTGGAACTGTGGTTTCTGTCTTCCGGGAAATGGAGCAGGAGAGTGTGGGGAGCTGAATCACTTCCCTCCTCAGTCACTTTGAGGGAGAAGGAGGGAAAGTTTCCTGAGAACTTTTGGTCCCATGGGGGCCTGGAGTCCCATGAGGGGAAAACCAGGACAACATGTTCAGTGAGGGGTGAGATGGGACCTCCTGGGTGCCCCTTCTTTCCCCTGCAGCCCTCAGCAGCTGTCAAGGCAAGGGGGCAAGGGCGCTCATCTGCAGCAGCCCAGTGACAGAGAAGTGACCTCTCTCTGTGCCTTGGCAACTGCACCTGTAAAATAGGACTGTAAAATGGGGTAAAATAGAATTCACCCCATTGTCATAGTGGGAGCAAAACAATTATATCCAGGTCCTTAGCACAGGGCTCACTGGCACTGAGTGCTCTGTCAGGGTCAGCTGTGACCCAGCCAGAAGCCTTGCTGATCACATGCCGTTCAGTCCTCAGTACGGCTCCAGAATGTAGGAATGCTCACTATTCCCATTTGAGTATGTGGAAGGTGAGGCTTGAGGTGAAGGGACCTGCCTCCACAGCTGCTCAGAAAAGCCTGAGTTCGGTGACAGCACCTACTGGTGCCAGAAGCCTGGGCGGGGCTGGGAGCGGTGAGCCTGTGGCTGGTGGGGCTTGCGGACTGCTCTGTCTGAGCCACCAGCAATCTGGGCAGTGGCCAGAGAGCCATCCTCCTTGGTTAGAATCCTGCAGCCAGTCTCCCTGCTGTGCTGACACATAATTATATTTCACATTAAAGGGGAAGCTGGAGGCCAAGGGGGCCAGAAAGCCCTGAGGCTTGTTCTCTAGGCAGAGACCTGGTTCCTTGGCCCCAAGGCCGCACAAGGGTCAGACTGGTGATAAAATGGGGTCTCCCTGGGCCAAGGCCCAGCCAAGCAGGTCTGTCTGCCAGGATGAAAGGCCTGGGTCCTGTGGGAGGCTGAGAGATCTGAGGCCCAGACAATAGGCCCCAGGAGGCTGCTAGGGCAGGGTGAGTGGGGACGGTCTGGGAAGAAAGCCTGAGCCTCCAGAGGCAGGGGTGGCAAGAGAGGGTCACACGGGGGGTCAGGTAGGAAGAGAGAGAGAGAGAGAGAGAGCGCAGGGGGAGAAGCACAGAGGAGAATGAAGGAGGTGGGAGAAGCCAAACAGCACAAAATGGAGAGGAGAGATCCACTGTTAAAGAGGGGAAGTGATGTGTGTATATATGAGTGTGCATGCCTGGTGTGCAAGGAGAAAGCCTTCTGTGGTAAGGTACAAGCCAGAATCTGTGTGCATGTGTGCACACGCACAGCTACCACCTTGTGTGTGCACATGTGAGTGGGTATGCACCTGTGCACCTGCAACTAGCATGCGTGTCAGAGCGTGCGTTTTGCATGTGTAGATGTGGACACCTGAGCTTGTGTACCCGGCTGTGTACAGGCGTGTGTGCAAGGTTCCCTTGGCTGTGTGTGCGCTCGCCATGCACCTGTGTGTGCGTGTCCCTGGAGGACATGCCTCGTGTGTGCGCGCGCGCGCGCGTGCGCGCGCGCCCCATTGCGCTAGTGGCTGGCGGTGTGTGCGCTGGGGGCGGCCCGGGGCTGGGGGTGCGCCGGGCCAGAGCGGGCCCGGGTGGGCGGGGGCAGCGGCGGCGCGGCTCGGGGCGGGCGTGCTCTCGGCAGAGTTAGAGGAGTTGCCGAGCTCGGTTCTGGTGGCAGCGGGGCGCGGAGCTGGGTGCGCGCCGAGCCTCAACCTCCCGCCGCCTCCTCGCTCTCCATTCCTCTCTCCCCGCCTTTCCCGGGCCTCGGCGCTGCCATCGCTTCCCTAGAAACGGTAGCCAGGGGCGAGGGGCTGGAGCGGCCAGAGCGGGCTGGGAGGCGCGGGGCGCCGGGACGTTGGGGAGCGCGCCCGGCCCAGCCCGGGATCAGATAACAGCGGGCGGGGGAGGGGGCGGGCCGGCCGCGCTCCCAGCCGGACCGAGGGACTGACGCCAGCCCGGCCGGCCCAAGTGAGCGCCCCGCGGCCGGGGGCGCCGTCCAGGCGCGCGGCCCCGACCCGTGGCTGGGCTGGGGCCATCGGCGCCTCGGCATGGAGCGTCCTCGGGGGCTGCCCTGAGGCGGCAGCGGCGGCGATGCAGCCAGCGCGGCGGTTGCCGAAGCCAGGAACGGCCGCTCGGAGCTCGGAGAACACGGTGCGCGCCGCTCCTGTGGCACCGACCGAGGTAAGTGCGCGGCCGCCTGGCGCACGGCCCCCCGGGGGCCCGCGGCCAGCTCCGGGAAGGCCCCTCCCTGGCCCGGAGCGAGCACGAGGTGGTGCTGCAACAGGGAAGGTGGGGCGGGAGCGTTTTTTCTTCCTCTGGTTTTCTGTTTTTTTCCTCCTCCCTTGGTGAGCCATCGGAGGGAATGCTGACTCCGAGCTTTTCTTCTCCAGCCATGCCTCCCGCTGCCGCAACCGGGGAACTTTGCTCCTCGCTAACCTTCCTGGGGGCGCTCGGGAAACTTTGAGGCACCCTTGGTGCCCCTCTGGCCGACGTGTACGAGGGGGCACGGGAGGGAGAGTGGGAGGCACTTTGGCGGGCAGCGTCAGTCCTCCGCGTGACCTTCCCGGAGACCCTGGGATCAGGGTGTGCGCACAGAGGGGTGCGCAGTCTAAGAAGCCCTGAAAATGCCCAGGCCCAATCTGCGGATCCCTGGAGTCGTTTCTCAGATCCAGCTCCTGGGCTCTAATGGAGCAAAAACCTGGAAAGGGTGCTCTCCTCCCGGCAGCGGGCGGGCAACTCCGGCCGCACCTTCTTGCTTTTAGAATTCGGCCTCATCGCGGAAAGGCTGGCCCCTCACAGGAGGAGCCCCATGGGTCTCTGGGCCGGGGTTCTCCCTCTGTGCTTACGGTCTGCTCTGTCCTGTGGGGAAGCGGAGTTGGGAGCCAGGGGGCTCCCTGGAGTGAACTGGGGTGGGGAGCTCCTTGGGCGGGATTTAGATGGGAGGTGAGGCCCAAGTGTGTGTCTGCTGCCTGTTCTGATGGAGTGTGCACGGACCACGTGAATATTTTAAAACCTTTGTGCAGAACAGGAGGTCACAGGAAAGTGTTTTTCTGGAGGTGGTTTTCTGATCTGGGAGGTTCTTCTGTCTCTGCATAGCCTGGACTCACTGACAACTGGGAGACCACCCTGCTCCCCGTTTCCTAGGGGCGTACCCATCTGGGAGGGCTGTGCTGCCTGTGACCATTTCTGCTTCTCCTTGCTCCCTGTGCCCAGGCTGGAGCCAGGAATTAAGTGCTGGGGTCCTTCTGCCCTCCATAGGGCAGAAACTGGGTTCGCAGGCTCTGTCTCCGGGACCGCGGAGGCGCCCACACACCGCTGAAATCAGCTGCCGCCTCCTCTTAGGTGGAATCCAGGCGGCGTTAGCCTCCGGCCTACCCCACACACCCTCAGTGAGGTGTAGAGGAAGGCCAGAGTCAGGCTGCTACTCCGCCTGACTGCCTCACCTTAAGCTAGGTTCCTCTTTCGCTGCGCCTCATTCGCGGGTCTCTGCCCCCGACCGCTGCCATGTGGCCAGGGAGGCTCAGGGAGCAGCAGGCTTATGGGCTCCTTGTGGAGTGCGCCCCCCTCCGTCCTGAGACGAGCACCCCCGCCTGTGCTGGGACCCCGAAGAGGCGCTGCAGCAGGTCTGTCTCTCAGCTTTCTGGTGGCCCCTCCCCTCCAGCCGGCGGACCTGGAGGTCGGCAGGCGGGAGAGGGGTCCTCCCATCAGGTGGGGCGGAGAGCCTGAGGGAGAGCAGGGGCCAGAGAGGCGGGGGCCCGCTTGAGCGCCCTTGGGAACCAGAAAGGGAGCTCCAGTGTGCTGGTCACCAGGGAAGATTCCGCCTTCTCTGTTGGTGCACTGCTGGGCACATAGAGTGGGCCCTCTGCAAATGTCCGTGTTGGCACAGACCTGGCAGACACGAACTCCAAATCCCTAGCCCCTTCTTCATACACCCCTTTCCAGGTGAGGACCCAAACAGAGCCCTTATCTTGGGGAGGGGAGCAGAGCCTGGGACTTCTCCATCTCTAACTGCTGTGTCAGCCCCCCATAGGGCCCCTAGGCTGTTCAGGAAGGGACCTCTCCAGAGGGATGTTCCCTGAGCTGTGCTGTGCTGGGAGGAAGAGGTGCCCAGAGAGGGGCAGGGTCTTCTCCAAAGCCACTCAGCCAGTGAGAGGTTTGAGTAGAAGCCTCCACATAGTTCTCCCCAGGCTGGAGGGTGTCTGCCAGGCTTCCTGTCTCAGACCTTGGTGTCTCTACCCTCAAGTCTGCCTAAAGCAGGACAAAGTAACACTGGGGCCTTGCCACAATGAAATAATAATGATGGCATTGAAAACAGTAATGACAGTAATGGCAAAAGCAGTGCCCTTCAGCACTGGTACTGACTGGGCCCACCTGTGGGCAGTTTCCTCTCATCCAGGCTTCCTTGCCATGGGCCACAGGAGCACCTGGAAGCCTTACATGCACCTGGGCTGGAAGCAAGTGCGTCATCACCCCCAGTAATCCCTGTAGGTCCATGGCTGCTGGTGACCCTCAGAGCCACCTGATGCCCACCCTCTGTCCTGCTGCTCCCAGGCCTGGCTCTGGGTTGGGCCATCCTTTGACAGGTGCAGCTGGTGTCTGCTGCTGAGCTGAGCTCCTCCTGCCAGGGCTTTGCTGTGAGTGGCACATGGGCACACCTGCCTCTCCCCTGGGGCCTGCAACTGGAGCCCTGCCATGGGCTGGCACGGAGGGAGGCAGTTCGTGGGCAGCAAGAGGGGTGGAGGCTGGGCTGGCCGCTCAGAAGGTGTGGTGGGTGTGGGCTCCATCCCAAAGGACAGCTGCACCAGGAGACTGGCAGCGTGACTGGGAGACAGCAAGGGCCTAAGATGAAAGAAAGCCAGCCTGAAACTGGGCCGCAGGTAGGGCAGGGAGGCCGGAGGCTGCAGTGGGCGGGCAACTCCGGCTGCACCTTCTTGCTTTTAGAAGTCGGCCTGATCGTGGAAAGGCTGGCCCCTCACAGGAGGAGCCCCATGGGTCTCTGGGCCGGGGGTGGGTAGAGGTGCTGGGCTGAGGCAGGCAGGCTTTGCAGAGAAGTGGAGCTGTGGGCAGGATTAGAGCCCTTGCTGGGCACTGGCTGAGGCCCAGTGCTCTGCCAGCTGATTTAATTTCCTAATGGTCTGGAGCGCAGAGGGTGGCATTAGTTCCATTGTACAGATAGGAGATTTGAGGCCAAGGAAGCACTGAGAGAGATTGCAGCTTGTGCCCCTTGGACCCAGAGCCCTGGTGCCCTGCCAGGGACAGAGATGCACCTTCCTCATTCTACAGACATCCCACAGGGTGCATTTGTATGCCAGGCTGGCTGCGTGGACCACCAGAATGATATGACATTCCCTCCTATCTCATGGAGGCCTTGGCACCCTCTGCTTAGCTGTGGCCCAGTGCAGTGTCTGGCATACAGAAGTGCTTAATAAACTGGTGTTGAATAAATGGAGGGCTGGCCCCTACCCTTGGGAAATCTCATGTCTGGGAGGAGACTTCAGGGCACACAGCTAGGGTGAGTAAGACCTGTGGTATCCTGGCTTAGTCACTTCTCTTGGGGCCTCAGTTTATCATCTGTGAAGTGAGATCAGAGCCCCAGCTGGGGAGGCTCCTGAGAACACCTGGATGGGAGAGTGGAAATGTAAACCTCTGTGTGTGCCTCTGGGTTGGGGGGATTTCAGTAGAAGTGGGGATGTGGAAAAGGGGCTCCCTGAAGGATGGGGATGTGAGCATTTGTGTGGCCAGAGCCTTAGGATTCTGTTATTCCAGTCCTGCCTGCCTTTGGACATGTGGAGAAACTGAGTCCAGGGTGGGCAAGTGGAGGACTCTGGCTCCGGCTGTGTCCCTGTGCCCCCTCCCCAGCTCTCTCCCCATCTACCCCCAGTGATGTTCCACAGCTTGGGTCCTCCTGCTAGCTGCTGCAGCTGCAGCACAAGACTGCAGTGGCCTTGGGACCCCTGGCCCAGCACCCTGATTGTCCTTCAGCTTTGTAAATGCAGACACGTTCTGTTTGCACAGCCACATCAGAGCAGGAGCCCCTTTCTCAGTAGCCCCTAAGAGGAGGCCTGCCCTGGCTGTGCATTAATGCCTCCCCAGAGTCAGTGGGAGCAGCCTTCTGGATCCTGCAGCACATGGCCCCTGGCCAGGCCGGGCCACCTTCTCCCAGGGTCTAAGGGCAGCTGAAGCCTCCCCCTCCCATCTCCCTCTCACTAGAGGACTCAGGCTTGTAGAGGCGCCAGGGAACAAAAGAGAAGCCTCTGGAGTGGGGAATTTTTCCAGGGCTACCCCTGGCCACAAGCATCTACTGTATACTTGGCATACTCTGGGTACTTTAATTAAGGGACTGTCCTGGGCTCAGGACCCTCCCATGGGTTCCCCCTCACTCAGAATAAAAGCCACTTTCCTACCTTGGTCTACAAGGCACTGCCCTGTCTGATTCTCATCACGGTCCTCACTCCCCCGCCCCACCCCATGAAACCACCTGCCTCCTCCCTCCTTATCGTGCCTCCAGCACAGCAGGCCCAGTCCTGCTCCAGGGCCTTTACACCTGCTGCTTCCCCTGCCAGGACCCTCTTCCCAGATCTCCACAGTCTCCTCCCTCAGCACCGTCAGGCTTGCCAAATGCTCCCTCCTCCTTGAGGCCTCTCCTGGATGACACTTTCTCCTCTTTCTCTGCATTTCCTGCCTGCTACACTGTAGAACTTAATGCCATCTGCCACTTTCTGCCTTATTTGCTCATCTTGTTTATCACCTGCCCCATCCCCCACCCCTGAATATAAGGTCCTTGAGTGTAAGGGTTTGAGGCTGGTTCATTCACAGCTCATCCTGGGTGGCCACAACAGTACTCAGTGTATAGTAGGTTCTCAGTAAACACATGGGGAATGAATGGCTTGGTTCTTCCATGCATGGTCCCTGACCCATAGTGCTCAGTAGGAGCGGTGAGCCACAACTGTCCCCTTCTGCAGATGAGAGAACTGAGGCTCAGAGAGGTGTCATCACTTCCTCAGACTCATGGAGCTTGTCAGGGGCAGAGCTGGCATTCAGACCTTGCCTCTGAACCCTTGGCTTGCCATCTCTCTGTGTGAGGGGGAAGGAGTTGGCGTTTATTTCAGGCCTTTACTCTGCATTGAGCTCTTTCTGTCTGTGACCTCACCTGCTTCAAGCTCTGAGCTTTGCTGTGTCCCTGGTGCTGAGCCTGCTTCCAGCTTAGGATGTGCCCACCCCAGCCCTGGGAGGGACAGCAGCCTTTTCCACTGCAGATCTGAGACCTGAGGTGCAGGGAGTGGCTGCCCAGGTGGGATCTCTATGCCTCCTTCAGAAGGTGTGTGGGCAGCTGCAGGCTGGGGCAGCCGAGGGGTCAGTGTCTCCATTTCTTGCCCTGTTAAGCATTTTCATCTGCCCACTGGCCATTGGTGTTTTGTGTCAGAGTGTTTCGCCTTCCCTGCCCAGTCTCCTTTTTGAACACAACACACAGGTTAAACTTTTTTTTTATTTTTAAAAATTTGCCACCATCAGCTTTAATAGCTCCTCAGCCATATAAAAAGACCTACGTGCTTCTGGTTGGTGAAGTGCAGCCCTTGAATTTGCTGTTGGCCTTCCGTTGCCAGCAGATGGGTTCCAGGGCTGGGGCCTTGGCCAGGGCCCCTTGCCCGATGTGCCCAGGGCAGGGCACATCCCCAGAGGCTCACTCCTGGGCAGAGAAGGGACCAAGCCTCAATGAGAACCAGGCGTCTCCAGCTTGCCTGTGGCTGTCCTGGGCCTCTGACCTCCCCTGCCTTGTGAGGGGGTGTCTTGGGGGAGGGCACAGCGTGATGCCCTAGTGTGGGAGGGCCAGTCTGAGCAAGCTTAGCCCCTTCAAAGCAAGGTGCAGTGGCAGGAGTCAAGACCCTCTGTCTCTGAAGCCTCAAAGCTCTTCAGAAATTTAGGAGAGCTGGGGCAGGGAAGAGGGGACATGTGGAGATGGGGGCCATGTGCAAGGGGCATGTAATGTGGAGGCTGAAAGGCTGAGGACAAGAGAGGTCAGAGGGGGCCATGTGGCCCTAGCCCCTGCCACCTCCCTTTTCTTCCAGCTGCAGCCTGATCCCCCTGAGCTGTCGGCTGCAGCCCTGCAATTCTCCCGCACTTAAAACAAAAATAAATCACTGCCAGCAGCTGGTGTTCTGGGTGGTAGCAGCCGCACTGCCCCTGCCCCGACCCCATGCCTCTGGGCTCCTGGTTCCAGGCCCGAGGGGCCCAAGGGGACTGGGGAAGGCCAAGGGGAGTTAGTCTATCCCTTCACGAGATGAGGGCTTGGCCCTGCCTGGTGAGCAGGGGCCTGGCTGGGTCACACGGAGGGCAGAGGTGGATGGGCTCCTGGGACTCTGCAGGGTGCTAGGGTGCTGGGGCCAGTGGGGGCTCAGAAATCGGGCTTCCTGGAGACTTTGGCCATGACCTTCTGGGAGCAGCGGGGGGACAGGGCCTGGGGACCCCCTACTGACACCTCATCTTGCTGGCCCCTCCCTTCCCTTCTGGAGTCTTGTTCGTGGAATATTAGTGACACTGGCTCTGAGGATGTCAAAATGTTAGGATCATTCACCTTTCAACAATGAGCTCTTGGGCAGGCACCATGCACTTTGCCCTGTAATCAGGGCTTGGGGCTGATGCGCAGGGTAGGGGAGTCAAACAAGCAAGTGGACAAACATGCAGGAGACACAGGCCTGCCACAGTCTTGTTATCATTACAGGTTTTAATCACAGGAGTGTCACATGCTCACGGCAAAGTGGTAAACAATCAGAAGGGCATAAAGGGAATTTCCCTTCTCAGACTGTCTTCTCGCCCCATCCCAATGCTCTGTGTTCTTGAGGTGACCATCATGAGAATTTTCTGGATTGTCTGAGAGCTTATGCAAACATGTGAGTGGAGGTATATGAACATGCCGACATCTATTGTTCCGTTTCTCCTCTCTTTTCTCTTTTGTTTTCGTTTCCCATGGGGGCCTCCCATGTGTGGTGATGCAGTGCACTGGGCCCAGGGACGCCATCCTTTCCCCTTGGCTGGGCTTTGGGCCGAGGTCCAAGCCACAGGGTGGGAGTCACAAACTCTCAGCCGTGCAGGCTTGGGATGGGCTGGGCCACCTGAATGCCTGGGTTGGGATTCTTTGAGACTAAGAACCGGAATTGTAGAATTGGCACATCTTAGCCCCAGGTGGGGTCCTGAGTCCTGGCTGGGGTCCCTCCTTCCTCAGACCCTTTGGGAGCACTTGGAGAATCCAGATTTCCTGGCTCCATTCCCAGAAATTCTGGTTTGGAGGGTCTGGGGTGGGTAGAGCCTGGGAACTTGCACTGTTCAATCTCCGCAGCAGAGCACGCCCAGCCTGGCCCCCATGGGGAGTCAGCCCCAGAACCCTGGGACCGGCCCCGCCCTCTCTGGCCTCTGGATCCCCCTGGGCCAGCCCGGCTCCCACTCAGCACAGCCTCCACGGATAGTGCTCAGCTGGGACACTGCAGGGAAGGCGTCCTCCCCAACCGCTTTCTCCTTTCTTGTCCTCAGATGGGGCCGGGCCTCAGTGTGGGGAATTGTCACTCCTGATTCGCCGCTGCACTTCCCCATCTCAGGTGTCCACCACCTGCTTGGCCAGCCCTGTCATTCTTGTCACCTGGTTTGCAGGGAATCACAAGGACAGTCCCCGCCTTGCCCCTCCACCCCCCACAGGGAGCCCCTGTTGGGGAGGACCTGATAGGCCAAGTCTGAGAGAGGTGTTAATTACTCTGGTGCTCTTCCCCGGCCTTCAGTTTCCTCATTTGTGAAATGGGCGGGACACCAGGCCCCCAGGTAGGCATCAGTTTTGCTGTCCTCTCCCTGCCTTGGCTCTGCACGCAGGACAGGGAAGCTTCCTCTCTCCCTGCTCCCCTGCTCTCAGCCATGTGGGCCGGAGGCTCAGCCAGCCCGTCACCTTGGCCTGCTGGGCCTCAAGCTGTCGGCAGCACCTGCCTGGCTGGGGCGGCCAGATTTCCCCACCTGAGCCCTGGGAGACTTCAGGACCACTGGACGGGGTGGCCCCGGAAGTCCGTGGGGCAGCCGGAGCGGCCCAGCCCCTCCCAGGGACTGCGTAGCTGGGGAGACCCTGGCTGTCCTTTTCCTTTTGCCCTCAGAGGCACCCGTGAGGCCTGGCTCTGAGCTGCAGCAGGTGGCTGCTCTCAGGCTGGGTGGGCCCAGGGACCCTCTGCTCACTCTGCCCCAGACCAAGCACAGGTAGATGGGGAGCAGCACCCTTGGGAACTGTGACCTGAGCCCATGGCCTCAGTTTACCTGTCTTTGAAATGGGAACATGAGTGAAGGAATCATGTCTGGGGTGTGGAGGGAGTCCTAGGGCAGCATTCCAGGGGGACAGTCAGCCAGGCCCAGAGAAGAAGACGGAGGCAGGAACAGTGGGGAGCAAACCGGACCCTGTGTCAGTTTCCCATCACAGCCACAGCAACTTACCACAGACTGAGTGACTTACAGCAACACAGATTCATTGTCTCCCAATTCTTGAGGCCAGAAGTCTGAAATCGAGATGTTGGTAAGGTTGCTTCCTCCCTGAGGTTCTGAGGGGGAACTGTTCCATGCCTCTGCTGGCTTCTGTGGCTGCTGGCCAAGCTTGGCATCCCACCTGGTGCGTGTAGACACGACTCTGCATGAAGGCTGCTTCTCCCTCTGGCTTCTCCTCACCTCTTGTAAGGACACTAGTCATTGGATTTAGGACCCATCTCCCAGACCCTTAATTTAGTTACATCTGCAAAGACTCTTTAAATAAGATCATGTTCATGGGTCTGGATGGACGTATCTTTTGGGGGGACATCATTCAACCCACCATGCATGGTCAGCCTGCATGTGCTGCTCTGTATCTTGACCTTTTTTTTAAAAAAATCTTTTTAGCAACTTTTCGTGGAGACGTATAGCATCGGAACTACATGTTTGGTCTCTGCTACCTTCTAGCTGTGTGTTCTTGGGCAAATCACTTGACTATTCTGTGTCTTAGCTCATCTGCAAATGGAGTTGCTAGTGGTCCTTCCCCCGTCGGCTGTAGGGAGCAATCAGAGGTAACACGCAGCCCTGGGGTCGGGGGTGATAGACAACACCTTTTGTTAAGTACATTAATCATGAATGGTATTTTTAGTTAGGCGGCCTCATTCTGATATGCTCCTAGGTGTCTGTCCAGCCCTGGCCATTAGTGCACATAATGCTGCAAATACTTGGACATGTAGGTCCTTGTGCCTGGGCTGTCCAAGCAGAAAGTTCTGGAAGTGGCTCTGCTGGGTCAGAGGGCCTGTGCCTTTGTGACTTTGAAAGGTGTCACTGTTGTGCCCTCTCCTGGGTCATCCCTGTGTCCCCACACTTCTGCAGAGTTCAGTGTGCCTGGCCTCCCAGTGGCCAACGATGTCACCCATCACTCAGACCCTGCCTGATATGGCTGTGAAGAGTGGCACCTCCACTTCAGATGCTTTATTTTCATTTTTCTTGTTTAAGAGCAAGGAGCAGCAGCTTTTCACCCAAGCACCTTTCTGCAATTCCTTCTCTGGCAGCTGCCAGCTCCTGCAAGGAGGTTGTTTCTCTGGCCTGCATCTTTCCCCAGGCTGAGGCGTCTGGGAATCAGGCATGATGCCCCTGCCATGTGCAGAGCCTTTCTCATCCTAGTGGATCTTCATGCTAGTGGATCAACCCCAGGGACAGAGAGCAGCGGTCCCATTTCAGAGACACCCAAACTGAGGCTCAGAGAGGCCACACAGCCAGCCCATCCTGGCTCCCAGGTGTCTGGGCTTCCCTGAAAGCTTGCTGTCCCTAGAGGGAAGGGGCTGGGTTTCATTCCTGCCAGCCCTGCTGCCCTGGCCCCCTCCCTGGGCCATCAGGCAATGTCCCTCTGGAGGTGGCTGGTGCACGGATGAACCTGCTGTACCCTGACCTGATGCCATGTGGCCTGGGGAGCCTGGGTGTCCTCAGCCCCACCCTTGGCTCCTGGTGGCCATTAGGATATTTTGGGGGCTTTAGCAAAATGCATACCCTGGTGCTGAATTCAGCAGCCATCATGTTCCTGGGTACCTTTATTTCTTAGGAAGTGGCATAATATTTTGCTGAGATATGGCACCCAAAAATAATAATGAAAATGACTGTTTACCCAGTGCTTTCTAGTGTCAGGCACTCAGTGCTTTCCCAAACATTATCTCATTTAATTTTCAAAATGTCCTGGCCAGGCATGGAGCAGAGCTTGAGAGGTAAGACCACCAATGGAGGCAGGTGGCCAGACCACATTTGAACCCAGACTGAGAAGCCCCATGAGTCAGCCTCAGTTTCTCTCTAAAACCATAAAATCCTTTAAGAATGCCACAGGTCCTGCCACATTCTCTCTTGAGGGGAATCGGAGATGTCCTGGGCTGAGCATCTGGGAGGTGCAGCGCAGCACTGAGCACAGGCCAGGTTGGCCTGCACTTAAATGAGCGGCCCTCCTCTACTGGCTGTGTAACTTGAGGCAAGTGGCTTCACCTCTCTGAGCCTGAGAATGGGGCTATGTCCACCCTGTTTAAACTGTGGTTGTGTGTGCCAAGTGTTAGAACTATTCAGAATTCTGGATGATGGAGGGCCCTCCAAGTTTTACATTTTACAGGTGGAGAAACTGAGGCCCCAAGAAGGGGAGCTGGCAGAGCTGGTTCCAACACTAAATGATCTGTGGCCCTCCATCCCCTGTGACCTCAACCGCAGAACATACTACTGGGCCAATCTCCCTTATTCTCACCCCACAAGACTAGGACAGAAAAGTCACTGGGTAAGCACCTACTGTGTGCTGCAGGCTCATTCAGGGGAAGCCTGGGCTCTCACGTGGGGGTCTCACACGCTTCGTTCATTTCTCAGGTAGAGATGGGGCTTGGGTCTTTCCATAAGCCCTGTGGTCCCCCCACCCCATGGGGAGCCCCCATCCACCCCATGGCTGGTTTCTGGGCTTCCGTGGATGCGGAGGGTGGGCGTGTGGGCAATTCAGTGCCCAGGGACACGGTGCAGCTGTTGGCCACCTACTCATTCACTCACTCATTTAATTTGGGACTTAAAGTTAAATGAATCTATGTCACCTGAGCAGAAGTCTGCAGGGGGTGGGGATGCCAAGGTTGCAGAGCAGAGACCATGCCCCAGGGAAGGGCTCCTGGTCCCTGTCCCCATGGGAGGCCACTGTGGCACCAGTGCCTCCCAGGGTGAGTGCCC
This sequence comes from Manis javanica, assembly GCF_040802235.1. Lineage (NCBI taxonomy): Eukaryota > Metazoa > Chordata > Mammalia > Pholidota > Manidae > Manis > Manis javanica. The sequence goes on along the minus strand of NC_133159.1, from coordinate 112,877,497 downwards.
ATCCAGCAGAGACCTTAGAGAGTGCTTCAGGGCCACCCCAGGGCTCTGTGCAGGGACCAGGACAGAAAGGTCCCCTGCCACCTGCCTCCTGGGCTGACCCTGGCCCTTCCAGACATTCAGGGAGAAAGATTTAAAGGACATGAACTCCTGAGTCCCCCTGCAGCCCTCTGCTGCTCAGGGTGGCCAACTGGTCTCACGGGTGCCTGTCACACCAGGTCCTGCTTCTGAGCTTGGGGTGCTGGTCCCAGGCCCACCCACTTTCTCTCCATTCCAGAACATGTCCCCTGGTTCTAGGGTCCTGCCTTCCACTCCAAGATCCTTGATTCTTAGCTGATAGTCCTTCTTGCACTGAGAAAAAATCAGAGAGAACTTTCACTCAATCAAAGGACATCCACCCCTGTCCCAGCCCCTGCACCCCTCACCTTGCCTTCCCCCCACCGCTGTGGGTGGATTGTGATCCTTCCTGCCTGCTGGGCTCCCAGCCTCTTGGCTGTCACTGGGGTGGTTCTCTTTCCGTCAGATCCTTTTCTATACCCTGAAGCTTTCTTCCAAAGAAACCGTGGGCCAGCACTTTCTCTAAGCACCAGGATACTCTAGTGGACAATACAATGCCCTGACAACCCCATTCATGATAAAAATTCTTAGTAAACTAGGAGGAGAGGGCTACTTTCTCAACTTGGTAAAGGCTGTCTGCAGAAAACCTGCAGCTGACAGCATATTTACTGCTGAGAGACTAAGCTCTCCCGTGAAGGTAGGAACAGGCAAAGAGGTCTTGCCCCAAGGCTTTTCATCATGCTGGAAGGCTTTCCTGAGGCAGTTGGGCAAGAAAGGAAAGAATGGTACACAAATTGGGAAGGAGGACATAAAACTGTCTTTGTTCACAGATGACACAATGGTCTGCATAGAAAGTCCAAAAGAATCAACAAAAAAACCAGAGACAATAAGTGATCTTAGCATTGCAGGGTACAAAGTTAATATGAGTCTGTTGCTGTCCTGCAATGAAGGTGGAAATTGGGCTTAAAAACATAATACCATTTATATTAGCACCTCCAAAAATACTTAGGTAAAAGTCTAACAACATATATAACAAGATCTCTAAGAGGAAAATTTAAACACTCTGATGAAGGAAATTTAAATAACTGGAGAGCTGTTCCATGTTCATGGACAAGAAGGCTCAGTATTGTCAAGATGTCAGTTCTTCCCAACTTGATCTATAGGTTCAATCAAAATACTAAGTTATTTTATGGATAAACTGACTTATAGTTCATCTGGAGAGGCAAGAGACCCAGAACATCCAATATAATATTGAAGGAAACAAAGTTGGAGGACTGATAGTACTTATCTTCAGACTTACTGTAAAGCTACAGAGAATCAATTTACTTACTGTAAAGAGAGGTATGAGCAAAACATCAGACAAACAGGTCAATGGAATAGAGTACAGAGCCCAGAAATAGACTCACATAAATGCAGTCAACCAGTCATTGACACAGGAGCAGAAACTATGCAATGGTGCAGAGACAGTCTTTCCAACACCTGGAGGAACTGGACATCCACCTGTGGACAAGCCAACCCACCCATGATCTAGATACGGGCTTTATACCCTCACAAAAATTAAACTGGGTCATAGACCTAAGTATAAAATGTGAAACTTAAATTTCTGGTAGGTAAAATAGGATGACCTTGGGTCTGGTTATGCCTTTTTCATTCCATTAGTGAATTCTTTTATTACACTATATGGTTATAATTGTTCTACTTTATTGTTAGTTATTTTCTTACTGTGCCTAATTTATATAGTGAATTTTTAAAAATTGAGGCATCACTGATACACAATCTTATATTGGTTTCAGTATACAACACAGTGGTTCAACAGTTATTAAATCCTCACCCCCCACTGTTGCAGTTGCTGTCTGTCAACACAGGAAGATGCTCCACAGTCACTGGGTATATTCTCCATGCTGTGTTCCCTGCCCCATGACTGACTGATATTGTGATTGAAAATTTTTGTGCCCCTTTATCCCACTCAAACTTCCGTCTGCCCACCCCAACCCTCCCCCATGGTAACTACCAGTCACTTCTCAGTGTCTGAGTCTACTGCGGTTTTGTTCCTTTTGTTTTGTTTTTATATTCCACAAATAAGTGAAATCATATGATGTTTGTCTTTCTCTGCCTGGTTTATTTCACTGAGCACAATACCCTCCAGGTCCATCCAGGCTGCGGTAAATGGCAGGATTTCTTTCTTTTTTATGACTGAGTAATATTCCATTGTGCATATGTACCACATCTTCTTTACCCATTCATCTACTGATGGACACTTTGGCTGCTTCCATATCTTGGCTGTTGTAAATAATGTGGCAATAAACATAAGGGTGCACATATCATTTTGAATCAAGGATTTTGTTTTCTTTGGGTAAATTCTTAGAAGTAGAATTACTGGGTTGAATGATATTTCTATTTTTATTTTTTTGAGGAACCTCCATACTGCTTTCTGCAGTGGTTGCACAGGTTACATTCCCACCAACTAGGCAGGAGGGTTCCCCTTTTCTCTAGATCCTTACCAACAGTTGTCATTTCTTGTCTTTTAGATAGTGGCCATTCCAACTGGTGTGAGGTGATATCTCATTGTGGTTTTGATTTGCATTTCCCTGGTTATTAACGATGTGGAGCATCTTTTCATGTTTCTGTTGGCCATCTGTATTTCTTCTTTGGAGAAATGTCTGTTCAGGTCCTCCACCCATTTTTTTTTTTTTTTTTTTTTTTACGGTGACATAAACAAAGCAAATCTATAATTACCAGCCATCTCCAGTGAAGCCAAGAAAACCATTTAGGCACCCTAGGCATTTGTGAAAATTTATCTATGATATGATGGATATTTTCCAACTGTACTTGAACCATCAGACAAATTAAAGCAGCCCATTTCTGGTATCTGTTCACATCCCATATGTTCTTTTAACCATAGATAGTCTATAGTCATGAGATTTTGGGGTGCTACAACTTGCACCCCTCCCAACCCCTGGTTGAGTTCCAACAGTACAGATCCGGTCAAATTCGTTGTCTCACTGTATGCACATGCCAGCCTAGACATCTCCCTCCTCCTTCTTATGGCAAGTCCAGGAGACGGTGGGCTGGATGCAGCCACAACCGCAGCATCGTCCGGATCCCTGTGGAGGCTTTTTGATGATCATCCCCCGGCACGAGTCCTCCAGAGAGTGCTGATGCCGGAAGCTCCTCCTCATATCGTATCTTAGTTCATTTTCTGGGTATCCAAGCTAGGCCTTGATCTTCTGTTAGTCCATTTTTGGGTTCTGTAATTCTGCTGCTGTTTTGTTCCTTCAGTTTTTCCTTTGTTCCTATACTCCTCAGATGAGTGAAATCATTTGGTATTTCTCTTTCTCCGCTTGGCTTATTTCACTGAGCATAATACTCTCCAGCTCCATCCATGTTGCTGCAAATGGTTGGATTTTTCCACTTCTTATGGCTGAGTAGTATTCCATTGTGTATATGTACCACATCTTCTTTATCCATTCATCTACAGATGGACATTTAGGTTGCTTCCAATTCTTGGCTATTGTAAATAGTGCTGCGATAAACATAGGAGTGCATCTGTCTTTCTCAAACTTGATTGCTGCGTTCTTAGGGTAAATTCCTAGGAGTGGAATTCCTGGGTCAAATGGTAGGTCTGTTTTGAGCATTTTGATGCACCTCCATACTGCTTTCCACAATGGTTGAACTAATTTACATTCCCACCAGCAGTGTAGGAGGGTTCCCCTTTCTCCACAGCCTCGCCAACATTTGTTGTTGTTTGTCTTTTGGATGGCAGCTATCCTTACTGGTGTGAGGTGATACCTCATTGTAGTTTTAATTTGCATTTCTCTGATAATTAGCGATGTGGAGCATCTTTTCATGTGTCTCTTGGCCATCTGTATTTCTTTTTTGGAGAACTGTCTGTTCAGTTCCTCTGCCCATTTTTTAATTGGGTTATTTGTTTTTTGTTTGTTGAGGCGTGTGAGCTCTTTATATATTCTGGACGTCAAGCCTTTATCAGATCTGTCATTTTCAAATATATTCTCCCATACTGTAGGGTTCCTTTTTGTTCTATTGATGGTGTCTTTCGCTGTACAGAAGCTTTTCAGCTTAATGTAGTCCCACTTGCTCATTTTTGCTGTTGTTTTCCTTGCCCGGGGAGATATGTTCAAGAAGAGATCACTCATGTTTATGTCTAAGAGGTTTTTGCCTATGTTTTTTTCCAAGAGTTTAATGGTTTCGTGACTTACATTCAGGTCTTTGATCCATTTTGAGTTTACCTTTGTATATGGGGTTAGACAATGGTCCAGTTTCATTCTCCTACATGTAGCTGTCCAGTTTTGCCAGCACCATCTGTTGAAGAGACTGTCATTTTGCCATTGTATGTCCATGGCTCCTTTATCAAATATTAATTGACCATATATGTTTGGGTTAATTTCTGGGGTCTCTAATCTGTTCCACTGGTCTGTGGCTCTGTTCTTGTGCCAGTACCAAATTGTCTTGATTACTATGGCTTTGTAGTAGAGCTTGAAGTTGGGGAGTGAGATCCCCCCTACTTTATTCTTCTTTTTCAGGATTGCTTTGGCTATTCGGGGTCTTTGGTGTTTCCATATGAATTTTTGAATTATTTGTTCCAATTCATTGAAGAATGTTGCTGGTAATTTGAGAGGGATTGCATCAAATTTGTATATTGCTTTCGGCAGGATGGCCATTTTGACGATATTAATTCTTCCTAGCCATGAGCATGGGATGAGTTTCCATTTATTAGTGTCCCCTTTAATTTCTCTTAAGAGTGACTTGTAGTTTTCAGAGTATAAGTCTTTCACTTCCTTGGTTAGGTTTATTCCTAGGTATTTTATTCTTTTTGATGCAATGGTGAATGGAATTGTTTTCCTGATTTCTCTTTCTATTGATTCGTTGTTAGTGTATAGGAAAGCTACAGATTTCTGTGTGTTGATTTTGTATCCTGCAACTTTGCTGTATTCCGATATCAGTTCTAGTAGTTTTGGAGTGGAGTCTTTAGGGTTTTTTATGTACAATATCATGTCATCTGCAAATAATGACAGTTTAAGTTCTTCTTTACCAATCTGGATTCCTTGAATTTCTTTGTTTTGTCTGATTGCCGTGGCTAGGACCTCCAGTACTATGTTAAATAACAGTGGGGAGAGTGGGCATCCCTGTCTGGTTCCCGATCTCAGTGGAAATGCTTTCAGCTTCTCGCTGTTCAGTATAATGCTGGCTGTGGGTTTATCATATATGGCCTTTATTATGTTGAGGTACTTGCCCTCTATTCCCATTTTGCTGAGAGTTTTTATCATGAATGGATGTTGAATTTTGTCAAATGCTTTTTCAGCATCTATGGAGATGATCATGTGGTTTTTGTCTTTCTTTTTGTTGATGTGGTGGATGATGTTGATGGATTTTCGAATGTTGTACCATCCTTGCATCCCTGGGATGAACCCCACTTGGTCATGGTGTATGATCCTTTTGATATACTGTTGAATTCTGTTTGCTAGTATTTTATTGAGTATTTTTGCATCTACATTCATCAGGGATATTGGTCTGTAATTTTCTTTTTTGGTGGGGTCTTTTCCTGGTTTTGGTATTAGGGTGATGTTGGCTTCATAGAATGAGTTTGGGAGTATTCCCTCTTCTTCTATTTTGTGGAACACTTTAAGGAGAATGGGTATTATGTCTTCTCTGTGTGTCTGATAAAATTCCGAGGTAAATCCGTCCGGCCCCGGGGTTTTGTTCTTGGGTAGTTTTTTGATTACTGTTTCAATTTCTTTGCTTGTAATTGGTTTGTTTAACTTTTGTGTTTCTTCCTTGGTCAGTCTTGGGAGGTTGTATTTTTCTAGGAAGTTGTCCATTTCTTCTAGGTTTTCCAGCTTGTTGGCATATAGGTTTTCATAGTAGTCTTTAATAATTCTTTGTATTTCTGTGGAGTCTGTCGTGATTTTTCCATTCTCATTTCTGATTATGTTGATTTGTGTTGACTCTCTTTTTCTCTTAATAAGTTGGGCTAGAGGCTTATCTATTTTGTTTATTTTCTCAAAGAACCAGCTCTTGGTTTCGTTGATTTTTGCTATTGTTTTATTCTTCTCAATTTTGTTTATTTCTTCTCTGATCTTTATTATGTCCCTCCTTCTGCTGACTTTAGGCCTCATTTGTTCTTCTTTTTCCAGTTTTAATAATTGTGATGTTAGACTATTCATTTGGGATTGTTCTTCCTTCTTTAAGTGTGCCTGGATTGCTATATACTTTCCTCTTAAGACTGCTTTCGCTGCATCCCACAGAAGTTGGGGCTTAGTGTTGTTGTTGTCATTTGTTTCTATATATTCCTTGATCTCTATTTTGATTTGTTCATTGATCCATTGATTATTTAGTAGCATGTTGTTAAGCCTCCATGTGTTTGTGAGCCTTTTTGTTTTCTTTGTAGAATTTATTTCTACTTTCATACCTTTGTGGTCTGAAAAATTGGTTGGTAGAATTTCAATATTGTGGAATTTACTGAGGCTCTTTTTGTGAGCTAGTATGTGGTCTATTCTGGAGAATGTTCCATGTGCACTTGAGAAGAATGTATATCCTGTTGCTTTTGGATGTAGAGTTCTATAGATGTCTATTAGGTCCATCTGTTCTAGTGTGTTGTTCAGTGCCTGTGTGTCTTTACTTATTTTCTGCCCGGTGGATCTATCCTTTGGGGTGAGTGGTGTGTTGAAGTCTCCTACAATGAATGCATTGCAGTCTATTTCCCTCTTTAGTTCTGTTAGTATTTGCTTCGCATATGCTGGTGCTCCTGTATTGGGTGCATATATATTTAGAATGGTTATATCCTCTTGTTGGACTGAGCCCTTTATCAGTATGTAGTGGCCTTCTTTATCTCTTGTTACTTTCTTTGTTTTGAAGTCTATTTTGTCTGATATTAGTACTGCAACCCCTGCTTTCTTCTCACTGTTGTTTGCCTGAAATATGTTTTTCCATCCCTTGACTTTTAGTCTATGCTTATCTTTGGGTTTAAGGTGAGTTTCTTGTAAGCAGCATATAGATGGGTCTTGCTTTTTTATCCATTCTATTACTCTATGTCTTTTGATTGGTGCATTAAGTCCATTTACATTTAGGGTGACTATTGAAAGATATGTACTTATTGCCATTGCAGGCTTTAGATTCGTGGTTACCAAAGGTTCAAGGTTAGCTTCTTTAGTATCTTACTGCCTAACTTAGCTCGCTTATTGAGCTGTTATATACACTGTCTGGAGATTCTTTTCTTCTCTCCCTTCTTATTCCTCCTCCTCCATTCTTCATATGTTGTGTGTTTTGTTCTGTGCTCTTTTTAGGGGTGCTCCCATCTAGAGCAGTCCCTGTAGGATGCCCTGTAAAGGTGGTTTGTGGGAAGCAAATTCCCTCAGCTTTTGCTTGTCTGGGAATTGTTTGATCCCACCATCATATTTAAATGATAGTCGTGCTGGATACAGTATCCTTGGTTCAAGGCCCTTCTGTTTCATTGCATTAAGTATATCATGCCATTCTCTTCTGGCCTGTAGGGTTTCTGTTGAGAAGTCTGATGTTAGCCTGATTGGTTTTCCTTTATAGGTGACCTTTTTCTCTCTAGCTGCCTTTAAAACTCTTTCCTTGTCCTTGATCTTTGCCATTTTAATTATTATGTGTCTTGGTGTTGTCCTCCTTGGATCCTTTCTGTTGGGGGTTCTGTATAATTCCATGGTCTGTTCGATTATTTCCTCCCCCAGTTTGGGGAAGTTTTCAGCAATTATTTCTTCAAAGACACTTTCTATCCCTTTTCCTCTTTCTTCCTCTTCTGGTATCCCTATAATACGAATGTTTTTCCTTTTGTATTGGTCACATATTTCTCTTAGTGTTGTTTCATTCCTGGAGATCCTTTTATCTCTCTCTATGTCAGCTTCTATACGTTCCTGTTCTCTGGCTTCTATTCCTTCAATGGCCTCTTGCATCTTATCCATTCTGCTTATAAATCCTTCCAGGGATTGTTTCACTTCTGTGATCTCTTTCCTGACATCTGTGATCTCCTTCCGGACTTCATCCCACTGCTCTTGCATTTTTCTCTGCATCTCATCCCACTGCTCTTGCATTTTTCTCTGCATCTCATCCCATTGCTCTTGCATTTTTCTCTGCATCTCTGTCAGCATGTTCATGATTTTTATTTTGAATTCTTTTTCAGGAGGACTAGTTAGGTCTGTCTCCTTCTCAGGTGTTGTCTCTGTGATCTTTGTCTGCCTGTAGTTTTGCCTTTTCATGGTTATAGAGATAGTTTGCAGAGCTGGTACAAGTGACCGCTGGAAGAGCTTCCCTTCTTGTTGGTTTGTAGCCTTTTCCTGGGAGAATAGCGACCTCTAGTGGCTTGTGCTGGGCAGCTGTGTGCAGACAGGGCTTCTGCTTCCCGCCCAGTTGCTTTGGGGTTTATCTCCGCTGTTGCTGTGGGCTTGGCCTGGCTGGGGCTGTTCCTCCAAAATGGTGGAGCCCCCCTTCACAAGGCGCTGGGTTCTTGCAGGTGTGGATGTGGTCTGGATGTTGTCCTGTGTCCTGTGGTCTCTATTTTAGGAAGATTTTTCTTTGTTATATTTTCATAGCTCTATGTGTTTTTGGGAGGAGATTTCCACTGCTCTACTCACGCCGCCATCTTGGCTCCGCTCCCTCCACCCATTTTTTAATGGATTATTTGGTTTTTTGGTGTTGAGGCGTGTGAGTTATTTATTGTTTACAAATATATTCTTCCATACTGTAGGTTGCCTTTTTGTGCTGTTGATGGTGTGCTTTGCTGTACAGAAGCTTTTTAGTTTGATGTAGTCTCACTTGTTCACTTTTTATTTTGTTTCCCTTGCCCAAGGAGATGTGTCCAGGAAAAAATTGCTCATGCTTATATTCAAGAGATTTTTGCCTATGTTTTCTTAGGCAAAGAGTTTTATGGTTTCATGTCTTACATTTAGATCTTTAATCCATTTCAACTTTACTTTTATGTATGGAGTTAGATGGTAATCTAGTTTCATTCTTTTGCTTGTTACTGCTCAGTTTTCCCAACATAAGTTATTGGAAAGACTGTATTTTCCCCATTGTATATTCATGGCTTCTTTATCATATGTTAATTGGCCATATATGCATGGGTTTGTATCTGGGCTATTTATTCTGTTCCATTGATCTATGAGTCTGTTCTTGTGCCAGTACCAAATTGTTTTGATTACTGTGGCTTTGTAGTAGGGCTTGAAGTTGGGGAGCATAATCCCCTAAGCTTTGTTCTTCTTTCTCAGGATTGCTTTGGCTATTTGGGGTCTTTTGTGGTTCCATATGAATTTTATAATTCTTTGCTCTAGTTCATTGAAAAATGCCATTGGTATTTTGATAAAGGTTGCATTGAATCTGTACATTTCTTTGGGTAGGATGGCCATTTTGACAATATTAGTTCTTCCTATCCATGAGCATGGGATATATTTCCATTTATTTGTGTCTTCTTTAATTTCTCTCATGAGTGTCTTACAGTTTTCAGAGTACAGGTCTTTCACCTCCTTGGTTAGGTTTATTTCTAGGTATTTTATTTTTGATGCAGTTGTAAATGGAATTGTTTTCTTGATTTCTCTTTCTGCTAGTTCATTGTTAGAAATCACAACAGATTTCTGTGTATTTATTTCATATCCTGCAACTTTGCTGAATCCATTTATTAGTTCTAATAGATTTTTTGTGGCATCTTTAAGGTTTTCTATGTGTAATAATGTCATCTGCAAATAATGAGAGTTAAACTTCTTCCTTACCAATTTGGATGCCTTTTATCTCCTTATCTCTTCTGATTGTTGTGACTAGGACTTCTAGTCCTATGTTGAGTAAAAGTGGTGAGAGTGAGCATCCTTGTCTTGTTCCTGATCTTAGAAGGAAAGTTTTCAGCTTTTTGCCATTCAGTCTGATGTCAGCTATGGGTTTGTCATATGTGGCCTTCATTATGTTGAGTTATGTTCCCTCTATACCCATTTGGTTGAGAGTTTTGATCATGAATGGATGTTGAATTTTGTCAAATGCTTCTTCAGCATCTCTTTTTGTTGATATGATGTGTGATGTTGATTGATTTACAAATATCATACCATCCTTGCATCCCTGGAATAAATTCCACTTGGTCATGATGGCTGATCCTTTTGATGTGCTGGTTATGACTTTAGTTACACCAAAGACACAATCCATGGAGGAAATAATTGTCAAGCTGGAGTTTATTAAAATAAAAAATTTCTGTTTGTCAAGAAAACAACATCAAGAGAATTAGAAGAAAATATGTGCAAAAGACATATGTGATAAAGGGCTATTACCTAAAATACACAAAGAACTCTTAAAACTCAACAATAAGAAAACAACCAACCTAATTTAAAAAATGCGCCAAAGACCTGAACAGACCTCAGGAAGGAAGATGTATGGATAGCAAGTAAACAGATGAAAAGATACACCACATCATATGTCATCAGGGATTGCAAAATAAAAGAATAAGGTACCACTATACCCCTATTAGAATGACAGTATCCAGGGCACTGACATCACCTAATGCTGGTGAGAATGGGGAACAACAGGAGCTCTCATTCACTGCCGGTGGCGGTCAAGATGGTGCAGCCACTTGGGGAGACAGCTTGGTGGCTTTTACAAAACTAAACATACTCTCACCATACGACCCAGCAATCATACTTCCTTGTGTTTACCCAAGGAAGTTGAAAACTACCATCTACATAAAGTCCTGCACATGTATGTTTATAGCAGCTTTATTCATGATTACCAAAACTTGGAAGCAACCAAGATGTTCTTCAAAAGGTGAACAGATAAACTGTGGTTATCCAGGGCCAGAAAGACATGAGCCATTAAGCCATGAAAAGACTTCAGAGACCTTAAGTGCAGATGCTAAGTGAGAGAAGGCAGTCTGCAAAGGTCACACACTGTGTGATTCCACCTCTGTGACATTCTGGAGAAGCCAATACCACGGGGACAATAAAAAGATGAGTAGTTGCCAGCGGTGAAGAAGGGGAGATGAACAGGCAGAGCCCAGAGGATTTTTAGCATAACAAAGCCATTCTGTATGATACTATCATAGAGTTTTCTAAAAGACAGTCTTGGGGAAAAACTCAAATTCCTGCCCTCACATGTCAGTGGGTGGTTGAGCATAGACTCCTGAATAAGTGGCCATAGAACTTGTGAGAGGGGAGCGACACAGGAGCAGAGACCTTCAATGGACTCTGAGGGATGGGGCGGGGAAAGCAGGACCAGCTCAGGGTACGGATGGCGGCGGAGCTCGGGGCAGGGAGGTGGCCTCGCACACGGTCTGGCGGCGAGTCTTCTGATGGTGGCGGTCTCTTACAGCGACAAGCATATCTCCCCGACTCCTTGCTCGGTGCTCGTGGCTCCGCTGGGTGGGGACAGGGAGTTGGGCTTGGATCTCTGGTTGCTTTGGGTTCAAATCTCTTTCATGTGTCCCCTCAAAAAAAGCTGTTTTTTTGAGTTGAAATTCACGTAATATAAAATGAACCACTTAAAAGTGAGCCTCGCTGGCATTCAGTGTATTCAGGTGTGCGTTCTAGTTCCCAAACACGTCCGCCGTCCAGGACGAAGCCCACACCCAGGAAGCAGTCACTCCCCGGCGCCTTGCCCTGGACCCTGTCCCCGCGGGCTCGCTTCCCCGGCCGCCCGTCGGGTGCACACGCGGTCTTGGGGCCCGGGCTTCCCGCCCAGCGGAGCGTGTGGGAACACGCCCGCTCTTTGCCCTGCGCCTTGAACGGCCTCCTCCCTGCGGCCGAGGGATGCTTCCTGGGCGGGAGGATCACATCACGCCTCTTCAGATTTTTGGGCTCTTCCCACCCTGGGCTGTTGAGAATAGTGCCGCCTCAAACGTCTGTCACCTGGTTTTGTTTGAACGCCAGTTTGCAGTTCTCCTGGGTGCAGATCCCAGAAGGGCCTTGCTGGGTCGTGCGGTGACTGTTTGGATTGTTGGGGATCTTTGAAAGGTTTCTTCAACGTTAACAACACTCTCTCGACCCCCTCCCAGCCTCTGCCCATTTCCCTGCTCTTACCAACCACACAATTCCTCACAGGCATCCCCCTTGCCCTCCGCAATTTCTCCTCTTGGACTTCGCCCCTAGGATGCCACTGAAGCTCCTCAGGGCCGGGCCACCTGTGCCCTCCCTCCATGGTTGCCCCATCTTTGCCCTGCTGGCCGCTGGGCTGGCCTTGCTGTGCACCCGGTGCCTCCTCCAGGTCTGCTTGCTGGGTGCCTTCTCCATGCCCACAGGCCTCAGCCTGTCCCCTCCCCCAAGCCATTTCCATCTTTAGTACAGACCTGTCTTCCACCTCCTGGCTCAGCAGATCCCTTCCCACAGGGCATCTCCCCAGGGCGTTTGTGGGTACCTCAGACTCTCCATGGCCAGAACTGAGCTCCTGCCTTTCCAGGGGCCTCTGTATCCTCTCTGCCTCTCCCCAAGGGGAGGTGGGGCTGTTCCTGCTGGGAAGGACCCCCATGGAATGCTTAGAATAACTTTCCCAGCCAGGGGCTGGCCTGCAGGGTGCCTATCTGTGGGGTCTGCCTGCCAGGGCCACTTCCTGGCTTCTCCACAGGGGTCTGTCTCCCCGCAGGCAACGGGCATGGGTCCTCATTTCCACCTCCTTGGACTGTGGCTGCTGGGAACCAAGGTGCGTGTGTAGAGTGCCACATGCGTGGCCTGTGTGGGGCTCCCTGAAGGGTGCCCTTTCCCCTCCCTTCTGCAGGAAGCAGTCCCTTCTGAGCCTCAGCTTCTCCAGGTGCAAAATGGGAATAATAAGCTGCCCAACAGAGGTCCTAGCAGGGCCAGGTGTCCAGGGTCCCACAGGCCTGGCACACAGCAGGCGTTCCACATATGCCCACTTAGGGGTTGTGGCATGGATGTATGTGTGCTCAGCAGTGCCCCATGCAGTGGGTGGGGCTTCCCAGGAAAAGGTGGGTCTGCCTACCACAGTGGGCATGGAAAGGCAGGCAGGGGACAGACACTCCCTCCCAACAGGGCCCCCTCCCGCTGCCTCTCCTTCCCCCCAGCCTACAGCTGCTCAAGGCTGGCGGCTTGGGCCCAGCTGCTTCCCACCCCTTAATCAGCCTGTCAGCACTGAGGAGCTGGCAGGAACCCCCCACCAGGCAAGATTTGGAGGGGGTCCAGGCCACCTGGCTGCCCTTGGCCTGGGGGTGCTGGTGCTGTTAGGATGGGAGGCTTCATGGGTCCCACCCTCCTCTGTTCCCCCTCCACACAGTCCAGCATCCTCAGGAGGGGGCCCAGGTAAGTGGGTTCAGATGATGGGGCCTGGGACCAGCTGTGTAGCTGGGGATGGCAGATGGCACGGATGGGTTGTGGCCCGCAGTGAGGGTATGGCTTTGGGTAGTGTAGGCAGAAGTGGGTTGTGGGACAGGTGGATGGCCTGGAGGTAGGTGTGGGCACTGGGGATGGGGGCACCCTGGCTGTGTGTGCTGTGGCCTTGTACTGTGTAGAGGGCACATGTCTAGCTTTGCAGGCAGTTGTGAGGGGTGTGTGTGCTGTGACCTGTGGAACGGGTGTGACCTGGTGGCAGAGGCGGGTCTGTGTGGATGGTGTGTGTGCGCTGGGCCCCCTCCCCTATGCTCTGACCCTGGTGACTTCTGGCACCTCCTGCCCAATCAACCACTCCTGGGGAGGGGTTGAGGCGCTTACAGGACTGGGCTGAAGTTTTAAGTCCTGGTGTCTTTCTCTGTCTCCTGTGACATTACTCTGCCACTGCTCCCTGCTCTACCGGGCCGCCTGCACCCCCCCATCTCCCAGGTTGCCCCCAGCCCTAGGGAGACTGCAGTTTCTGGCTTCGGGAAAGGACATGTCCTGGAAGCTCCTGCTGCTTCAGCCTTCTCATGATAATGCTGGAAGGAGCTTTGCTCTCATTATCCCCATTTACAGATGAGGATGTGAGGCCCAGAGATATTCATGGGATTGGCTGGGGCCTGGGGTGCTCCTCTGAGCCCCAGTCTAGGGTCAGGTTCTGGCTGACCGGGCAGTCCTCAGAAGAACCAGCTTCAGGGTCCAGTGTGTCCTTGTGTCACTGGTTGCGCCTAGCTGGCCCCACTCACCCTGCCCCACACTGCCCTTCCCTGTGTGCCTGGAGCCTGAGCAGCTCCTGGCCTTTGCTCAGAGCCTCAGATGCCTTTTCTTTCTTGCTCACAGGGCCAAGTTTTCTGCGGGCCTTGGATCTGGTACCAGGGCCTTTAATGCCCCTTTAGGGGCCTTGGACACCTGTCTGGGCCAACCTGCCACCATGGGTTGAGGCCTGAGCAGAGGGAGGCCAGTGGCCATGGCCTGTGAAGGCCCTTCCACCCTTCCTTCCACAACTGATCACTGGGCACCCACCCTGAGCTGGGCACCAGGCATGTCTCAGTGACCCCTTTACAGACAAGGCCATAGTGGCCCACATGTGTGAAGCAGACCCTGTGCTCCCATTCATCCTCTGTCTCGCCCCCACACTGAGCACAGAGGGTCCTTTATTTGGGCTGTTCTGAAAGCTCAAGGGCATCTGGGACTGAGCTTCAGCCCACATGAAGTCTCTGAGTCTCTGGTGCCCTCAGTTCACCTCCCTGTGCCTCAGTTTCGTCCTCTGTAAAATTATAACCTCTTTCTCAAAGGATTCTTGTGAGGCTTAAATGAGAGAATCCAGGCAAAGTACTTGGGAACAAAGGCTGGCATACAGTACATGCTCAGTGACCATAAGTTCTCATAGACTGTTGTTGTTCTGAACAGAGACATGGAGCCCTTGCTCTCTGCCTGACCCTGTGCTGGGTGATTTCAGAAACAGATCAGGACAAGAAACTCAACTCGAGGCTTGGAGTGGGGGCATGCCTAGTGTGGTCAGGACTGTGACAGAGAGAAACCCAGGGCTTCAGAGGGTTGGGGGAGGCCCCAAACCTAGCCTGGGGCCTGAAGGACAAGTGGAGGTTAGCCAGGAGCTGGGCATGCTGGGAAGATGGGGGGTGCAGCCTGGTAAAGGCACAGAGGTGGGAAGGGCTGGGAGTCAGTGCTGCAGAGGTAAACCGTCAGCAAATGTCACCTCATTTTCCTCCCAGAAACTCTTTCCAGGCCCTGCTGGGGCCACAGAAACGTGGTGGCTGGAAGTGCTTGAGGACCCTTGAGGCTGGCAGGCCTCATCACAGACCACCAATGCACAGTGTGGTCAGTGCTGGGCCCCCGGGTCACTTCCTGCCAAACCCCAGTGTCTGGCCTAGAAATGCTGCTGCTGATCATGGTGGTAGCAACAATAACATTTCTCTGCGCTGGGCACAGGTCTGAGCTCGTGCATCCTCTCAACAATCATATCTTATTACCCCCATATTACAGATGGGGAGACTGAGGCCCAGGGTGGTGAGGGGACCTGCCCAAGGTCTCAGCACATCTGAGTGGCAGAACCATACTTTGGACATGGTTGGCACTCAGGCAGGGCAATATTCTGGCCTGGGGAGGGGGCGGGCTGTTCTGGCTTCAGCTGAGGCAGGGTGAGTGGACAGGGCTGTTCTGGGGGTGCCCACGCTGCCCTGCCTGACTCAAGCACAGCTGGTCCTCTCTGGGCTGCTGGGCTGCAGTCCTGCTGTCTCTGGGTTTCTGCCAGTCCTGGCCCAGTGGCCACTCAGGATTCCTGGCAGACAGATTGGCCTGGGGGTCACTCAGAGGTGCTAGCGACCCTGGCCATGGAGGCAGAGTTGGGGTGAGGGGCTGGTCAGCTCTCAGGTGCTTCCTGGGAGGTAGGTGGGTGCTGCATACACCTGGACTTGCTTTGTTTCCACAGCCCTGTGGGGTAGGAACGATGTCCTCAGCTGACAGGTAGGGAAACTGAGGCTCAGAGAGGGGCACCTGGGTGCCCCTCACACACACACAGTCACAGAGGCAGAATTTGAACCCAGAACCCGCTAACTGCAGAGCACAGCAGCCTGGGTTCAAGCAGTTGCACAGCCTCAGGCTCTGCAGACAGTGTGTGTGCTGCCACAGTGGCCACTCACCAGGACCACTCTGTGCTGGCTACCATGTCCCCGGAGGGGCTGTCAGCACTCATCTTACAGCACCCTCTTACTGAGGCCCCAGGAGGGAGCCCACCTGTCTGGCAGGATTTGGGATTCTAGCCAGCTCTGTTACCAGGGGTCTCAGAAGAAGCCAGGGGTTGTGGGATGCCCTGGGAGTGGGCAGGGGGTTCCTAGAATTCCCCAGCCCAGTATTGATGAGGCCTGGCCTGCTGTCTGGGCAAGGGGCCCCTTCTCTGTGAGGGTGACAATGAGAGGACTGCTCTGTGACTGAGGGCCCTTCATACTTGTCACTGTGCTGACAGCTGGGTCCTTGGAGCTACCAGAGCTGGCCAACCTGGGCCTCCACTTGGCATCTGAAGGTGGGGCTGGGCATTGAGGCAGGGCCACCCCTTGTCAGGTGAGGGGACCCCAAGTGGCTGCAGCTTTAGGTAGCAGTGGGGACTGACAGCACTGAGCCATTCTCATTCTCCTGGGGTTGCTCCCTGGACACATCAGAGTCATCTTAGGTACAGATTGGAGCACATTCTCATTCTTGGCTGTGTGACTGTGGGCAAATCATTTTACTTCGCTGAGCCTTGGTTTCCTTATTCATAAAACAGGAGTCATAGCAGTGCTCACCTCACAGGGCTGCTCTGGGACTCAGGGAGGCCAAATGCTGTGCAGTAAGGGCACCAGCTCTGGGTCTAGCCCCCAGTTCTCCCTCTTCCAGGCTGTGTGGCCTTGGGTAAGTCACTGCACCTCTCTGAACCTCAGTTTCCTCACCTGTCAAATGAGGATAACAGCAGCCTATTTCCTGTGGTCAAGGTAAAGTCCCTGAAAATGTGAGCAGAGGTTCTACCACAGGCTCAGACAAGGGCCATGCCGAGAGGGTGCCAGAAGCCCCAGGCTGCTTTTGCCTGAAAGCCGAAGTCTGCTTCCCAGACGCCAGCCATGTGGGGCTCAGCTCCCAGCTGCCGGTGCTGAGTGGGTCACCAGCGGTTTCATTCCTGTGCACTCTGTCTGATGAGATATAAATAGCGTGCAGTGTTTTTGAGTGAGAGTAGGGAAGCGTCTATGGGTCGGCCCTCCCAGCAGAGGCAACAAGGCTGATGAGCTGGCAGTGGGGACGAGGAGAGAGGAGTTCGTGAATAAATCATCGCATGATCTGGCCTAATGGACTGGCCATGGGGCAGTGTGCAGTTAATGCACTAATTGTCCAGAGAGGGTGACTCTGTGTGGGCTGGCCAGTGTTTCTGGGTTGCAAAGTGCATGGTGTCTGGGGCGCCCTCTTCTGGGGTTCGGTGAATCTGGAGTGGGCCTTTCCTGAGCTTGCGTTTGGGGGCTGGGTGGCCCACCTTGTCCCTGTTTGCTGTCCTTTGAGGCGGCTCCCCAGGATCCTGAAGAGATCCTGCACAGGGTTGTCAGCCAGCTGAACCTGTTACAGGGGGGCCTTGGGCCTGTGTATGTCAGCTGGGGCAGGGGTGGGGCTGGCCCCAGTCAGGGTGGGGCACTGTGAGCAAGCCTCACCCCCTCCAGCTCTCCAGCTGTCCCCTGCCTTCCCTTTCCCTAGACTGTGTGTTCAGTGGTTTGGGTTTTGTATTTTGCTTTTCAGCCAAGGCTGTCCCAGCTTAGCCAGCTCCTGCCCCATTGCCAAGATGATCATCTGCTCCTCCATGGCCACTGCCAGGGTTGGGCAAGGAACTGTGGTGGGGCACATGCACCTTGCCTGGCATTCATGCATGTGTGTGCCACACTGTGTGCACATGTGTATATGCACAGAACTCAGCCACCTGGAGAGGTATTAGGGGCAGGCATGTGTGGTCAAGTCCAGGGTCTCTGTTCCCATGCCCCGGAAGTCCTGGATTCCCATCCCAGCTCTGCTGAGGACCGGCTGTTGACCTGGCAAGGCTCTGTGAGCTTCAAGCTTCTGCGCCTGTCAAAAGGACCGATGACATGAACTGCAGTAGCATGGGTCACAGGTTCTGGCGCGCCTGATGCATGGGGTGCACAGCTCCCGTTTGTTGGGGCTGGAAGAGCGTGCGTGGTGGGGTGAGGTGGCTGTGGGGTCAGACGGTCAGTCTCTTCTAGCTGTGAGTGCCTTCCCACACCGAGCTTCAGTCTCTTCCTCGTGAAACTGAGCCCGCAAGAGCGCACGCGCACCTCACCAGGACTAGTCAAGGTAATGCATGCAACAGTGATGCTTGTCAGCCCCTTTCCTGTGTTCCAAAAAATTCCTCAGGTTTATGGCCTGGACACCCAGGTGACTTCGGGGTTGACGGGGGACCTCCCTGGCGCGTCCCAGGCCGAGGCCCCGGCCATGCCCTCTCAGCCCTCATCTCCCGCCCTCTCCACTTGCTGGCCCTAGTTCTGCCGACTGCGCATTGCCTGGAGGGCGCCCTTTGCATTTGTGGTCCTCCCGCAGAGCCAGTTCCCTGTGCCCAGCCGGGCTTCCTCCTGCTGGCCAGACACACCTCATACTGCACCTCCTGCGGCCCAAACCTTCTTCATATATTCATTTCCTCCCGAAATGCCGTCTCCCTGCTGCCGCGCAGGAACCCCGGCGGGCGGGGCTCCGCGCCCGTTCTCGCCGCCCCTGCCCTGAGGCCCCGGCGCGGCTGCCTGGCTGCCTCTGTTGTCCTTTTGCTCACGGTACCAGTTGAATGCCTGAGAGATCCCACATAGGATCACAGAGGAGACCAGAACCATGAAACACTTATCAAATCATTACTTTAGAGCGTGTGATACAGCGATCGGCATGCTATTGCCTAAATAACGCCTTCCGCATCGACGTGGGCGGAGCCCCGCTGCGGCCGCGCTGCCTCGGCCCCCCGCAGAGGGAGCCCGCTTTGCAGAGTGCCTCTCACCAGGTTCGCGGAGCCCTGGGTTCCCTCGGGCCCTGGGGGTGGTGGCTCCTCCGGGAGAGTGCTGAGTTGCAGCAGGGACCACACAGCCCTAGCCCTGCCTGCGCAGCCCACCAGAGCCCTCCAACGCCCTCGCCGGGGCTCCTGCACTCTGCCCGTGTCCTTGGGTAGCCCTCACAGAGGCCTGGGGCCCAGAACAGGCATCCCGAGCTGTGGGTTGTGGTTCATTTCCTGGCCTTGGCAGGGAAAGCTGGTCAGTTAGTTGTTCCCCCAGGCCCACCCACCTGGCTGTTCCCAGTGAAATGCCAGAGGAAGGCATTGTGATGTTTCCCAGCAGGGTCCTATTAGGGGTGGGAGGATCCCCACCCCCACCCCGCCCACAACACCCCAAGGCTTGCCTGGAGCCTCCCTGGTGGACTGGCAGAAAGCTGACATTTTTTGCCCTGTGGGCTAACCCAGAGCTCAGAGGGGGCTCTGGGAATGACAGCCAAGTCCGCTCCCTGCAGGCCTGCCCTGCTGTGGGCAGTTAGTAAGGGAAGGAGGTAGAGAGTCCATGTCCCCTAGGCCACAGCTTTTCCCGCAACAAAATGAACAGGACCAAGAGGAGCCTCTCATTTGACAGATGGAAGTGAAGGCCCCGGGCAGGCGGAGGTGACAAGTTGAGTGCTCGTGGGCCAGAGGGCAGAGTCATGAGAGGCCTCCTTAGCCTCCTCCTGGAAACTGGCCCACACTCAGGGCAGTTAGACCCACACCCTGGCCTCACAGGGCACTCCAGAATCCCTCCAGGCTGAGAGGGATAGGTAATTGCCACCCAGCATGGTCTGGTCACAGACAGAGGGAAGCACAGGGCTTGGGGCTTGGAAGTGAGTGTCGAAGGATGTGTAGAAGTTTGAAAAGGGAGAATGAGGAAGAAAGGGCATTGGGCAGAGGGTCTGGCACATGGCAAGGTAAGGAGGTGGGCAGCACTTCCTCTGAGCTCATTTCCAGGACATGGCTCATTACTGCCACGGCAGGTGAGGAAGGGGAGACCCAGGTGTGTCCCTGTCTGCCCCTCTGGCTATGTGTCCCCAGCCATATCATCTCTCTTTCTGTGCTGCCCCTGGCACATTTGGCTGAGGCCCATTGCCCTCCTTCCAGTTCCTCCCATACCTGAGGCAACATTCCAGCCTCAGGGCCTTTGTCCCTGCTATTCCTACCAGAAGGAGCACTGTTCTCACATTCTCACTTTGTTCAGTTCTCAGTCAAATGTCACCTCCTCAGAAAGATCCTCCCTGACCTCTAGAATAGTACCCACTCTGACTCCAGAATTACCTGGGTTCTTTTCTCCCCAACAGATATTTGTGTGTCTTGACCCCCTTGTGTGTTGGCCCCAAGCACCATGTCCACACATGATAGAGGCTCAGTAGACATCTGCTGAGCGAGTGAGCAGAAGCTGACTGTGATTCTGGTGAGCAGGCAGAGTCCAGGCCTTGGCAGCACTTCTGGACCTGGGCTGTGCAGGGGGGCCTAGGGTGGAGTGATGGGCCCTCTGGAAAGACCACCCTATTTTCCTAGACTCCTGATGTCAGAGCTTCACCTCCTGCCCATGCCAAGGGGAACCCCAGGGCCCTCAGAAGTCTGCTGGGACCTTCTAGTGAACTTTCTGCTCCCCAAATAATGCCACATTTACAAAATGAGGAGAGAAAAAGGGAAACTGAGGAAACAACTGTCACCATGTTCCCTCCAACAGGGTGTCTGGGTCACTGGGGGACTGCGGCCGGGGCTCAAGCCCTGATCCTGGCTGGCCTTCACCTAGACAGGCCTCACTGGGTCCTGCACGTTAGGAAAAAATGCAGCCCTAAGATGGGGCCTTTTCCCTGCAGGGCGCAAGGTGGCCTGGAGGGCTCATTAGGCAGGAGATGGCTAGAGCACCTACAGAGACCAGAGGCAGGGTGCCTGGGCGCTAGCTCAGCCCTGTGGCCCACAGACTGGAAGCCTTGCACAAGGCAGTGTTCCTGTCTGCACCTTATTTCCTCCTCTATCAAAGATGCTTGGGCCATCTCACCTGGAACACTGATGAGATGCCCGGCACCCAAATGAAGTCAGGACTTGGTTCCAGGGGCCCAGGAAACATGTGAATACTCATCAAGGAACAGCAGGGGACCCAGGGGGAAACTTGGAAGGCTTTATAGGAGAGGCATCCTTTGAGTCTGAAGGAAGAGCAAAGGCATCCCACAGTGAGGGGTCAGCTCACACTGAGGCTCCGAGGCGCTGACATTACCAGGACATTGCACACTGAGGATAACATGGTCTTTAGTGGGGATCCCAACCCTAGACCTCTGCCCATTCTTACTGTATCCTTTTCTCATTGATTTATAGGAGCTCTTTATATATTAAATACATCTTTTTATAACAAACAGTTATCATTAACCTTTTATTTTGCTTATGATGTGTTTTGATGAACAACATCATAAATATTTTTATGTTGGCAAATTTTCCAGCTTTTTCTTTCATGGTCTTTCCTGCCCCAGGCTGTTTCTTATCACTTTATCTCAGGTCTTTGCTTTCCTGTACACATGCTGAGTGCTCAGGAGATGGCTGAGACTTCAATTAAGTTTAAGCTTGAACAATTACAACTGTTAAAAAAGTGAAGCCAAGGTGCTGTTGCTCACTGGCCCCTCCACCTGTGCTTCCTTCCCACCCAGGCCACGTGCACATCCCTTCCTGCTGGAGTGAGGTCCACTGAGGCCCCCCAGGGGCCTGTGACCCCTTCCTGGAGTGAGTCAGGGACTCAGTCAGAGGTGTGGTGATGGGAGCAGGTCAGGGCAGGAAGTCTCCAGCTGGGTGACCTCCATATATTAACTTGCTTGCTGAAACTCTCTCATCACTACATGAGATAGATATTATCAATCCCATTTTGCAGCTGAGAAAACTGGGTCTTAAAGGTTATATGACTTGCCCAAAATCACACAGGAAGGGACAGAGGCAGGATTTGAACCTGAGCCACACTGCCCCAGAGCTCATACCAGATTCTCCTCTGGTACCCCATTGCCCTTGGGATCATATCCAAGCTCATTAATAGGACATTCAGGGCCTCTCAGAGCCTCAGTTTCTTCAGATC
This sequence comes from Manis javanica, assembly GCF_040802235.1. Taxonomy (NCBI): domain Eukaryota; kingdom Metazoa; phylum Chordata; class Mammalia; order Pholidota; family Manidae; genus Manis; species Manis javanica. The sequence goes on along the minus strand of NC_133159.1, from coordinate 112,855,497 downwards.
CAGCACCTATGCAAATAGGCACTCAATGCATGTTCTTTCCTGTTATTAGGGTGACAAGGTGTGCCCCGCCTATCTGTCTGCAACCTCCTCAGCCCCAAATCCTTTAGGATCCTGGAGTGTCGGGTTTGGCAGGGCCAGCTCCTCCGTTGCAGACAGGAACAGGGAGGCTCAGGGGTGGCGAGAGCCTGGCTGAAGGCCTAGCGTGGGGAGCGGGGCTGGGTGTGCGCCCTGACCCAGGGGACTCGGAGTGCCCTTGCTTGCGCTGCGGCTGGCCTTAGCCTGGCCGGGGCTCTCACTCTGGCTGCTCCCTCCACAATCCCTCTGCCCCCGACTGGGTTAGACGCCTCCCCTGAGCACTGAGGGCTCTGACCCGGACTCTGATCCAGCCTGGCTGTGATGGCTACTTTACTGCCGCCTCCCCTGTGCTCGGCTGGAACCGCCACTCAGGCGGGCACTTGCTGGTCCGTCTCCAGGTCCCTAGTCCCCAGCTGAGCCCCAGTGTGAGCAGGCCCTCAGGAGAAGCTGAGTGCAAGAGGGAGGCCCAGAGAGGGACAGAGACCTGCCCCGGTCACAGAGTGGGTTGGAACAGAGCTAGGAGCCCCACGAAACCCCCTTCTGGGACTCCATGGAGCCCAGGGATGGGGCAGTGTCTGTGATGGCTGCTGTGGTAGAAAGAGCCCGGGAGCTGCTGTCCTCTGCTGCTCCCAGGGGCCTGGGGCCAAGAACACCCTGTCTCCCTCCTGCCCTGCCCCCTGTAAAAGGATGTTCTCAAGATAAAAATACCCCCGGACACATTCCTTGGTTTTGGCATGACCCATTGTCCATCCTGGGGGCCAGAACCTCCTGCCCTGGCTTCACCTTGAGGCTGAGGTGGCCCCTAGCCCCTTGGTGCAGCCTACCCCTGGGGTCAGTGTGTCCAGGCCCCCACAAGATGTGGGGGCCCGAGGGCCATGGTCATGCATGGCTGCCGCAGCCCACACTCCCGAGCGCCATCTGCTGCCGGCTCCAGCCCACGCACAGAGCAGCAGGGCAGCCAGGCCCGGCCAGGAGCTCACCTGCCTCACTGCCTGGGCAGTGCTCTCCATCGCAGGGGACAGTGTGGGAGGATCAGGAATTCCCATTTCTGCTCTCAGCTGCCCCTGTGGGTGTTCAGAGCAGGAGAATGTCCTGAGCCCACGGGGAGAACGGGCCACTCATTGAGACAGGTCTCATTTACTCCCTTAGTGTCCTGGGGTGAGTGGAGTCTACCCATTTTGCAGATGAGGAGGCTGAGCCTCGGAAGGGCCCTCAGCTGAGAGGTGGCCAGGCCTTTCCTGCTCTGAGCCCTTGCCTCCAGGGAGGGCTGACTACCGGCCTCTGGAGCCTCGCAGCTCCAGGCCCTGTGTCCAGAGTGAAACCCCTCTGGCACATTGCATTTCCTGGCACACGCACTGGAGGCCAGGCAGGCACCATCAGCCCATTTTGCAGAGGAGGAAGCTGGGCGTCAGGAAGGGGCGGTGCCTTGTCTCCGGGGCAGTTTCAGCCTAGCCTTGGCTGACAGGTTGGCAAGGGTGGGGTGGGGGGAGGAGGGACGCTCCAGTGTCAGGTCCAGGCTGTGCCCTCGCTTGCTGGGAGACTGAGGGCCAATCTGACCCTTCCTACCCAGCCTACCCCATCAAGGACTTTGACCATGACCCAGGAAAGCATCTGGTTGAACTTAAGACAGTTGAGCTGATGTCTGCTGCAGCCCCTGTGGGGTGGCAGGGGAGCACTGGACAGGCCATCCAGACCTGGGTTCTCGTCCCCAGGCTGCACTGAGTGGCTCTGTGACCTTGGGCAAGTCACTTTCCTGCTCTGAGCCTTGGCTTCCCTGTAGAATGGAGCTAATTTTTTCTTCCTCACAGGTGAGAACACATTTAACTAGATTTGTGGGCCTGAAGAAAGCCCGTTCCAGGAGGTAGGGAGTCAGGACTGAGATGTAGAGGCCCTGGAGCTGGCCAAGTGGCCAATAGGAAGTGGGGAGGGGCGGGCTGACCACACCTCTCTCCCCCTCTCCCCTTCTCTTGAACCTTCTCTGGCTCCCTGTTGCCCTTGAACATTCCCCCCCTGCTCAGCACTCCAGCTGAGGGGACAGGGGCAGGTGACTTAGTGTCTCTTAGCCTCAGTCCCCCATCTGTCCAGTGGGAGGATCATGTTCCCCTCAACTGAAGCAGTATCTGAGCACACAGGGCTGGCACAGTGCAGGCCCACTCAAGGGGAGGTGCATGCAGTGAGACCCAGCACACATCCTTGCCTTGCACACCCCCAGGTGTGGTCCACAGTGGTCAGAGTGAGGCCTCTACCAGCCTTGAGAGTGAAAGGGCTGAGGGAGGCGAAGGGCAGGGCCCATGTCAGCTGCTCAGGAATGGTGAAGATGGGGAAGCAGGGGGCTGAGCCTGGAGGGTGAGGGTACTAGCCAGACTAGTCCTTTAGAGAGGAAGTCCAGAGAGAGGAAGTGACTCACCCAAGGTCACACAGTGAGGGGCAGAACTGGGACTTGAATCCAGGTCTGTGTGCCTGTAAACCAATGGCTGTAGTTTGCCCATGGTGTGGGGGTGACTCACCCACAGTTCCCTTAATCCAAGCCAGAAAAGCCAGTACGGCAGTGGCTCACAGCCAGCTTGTCTGTGAAAAGGTGGGGTTCCTTGGGCTCCATAACTGGGAGGTGGGGGAAGGTGGGTAGGGCAGCAAGTCAGCTTGCCAGAGAAAGAAGCCTCTTCCCACCACACTCCCCCTATCCTCACAGGATACTGGAGAAGAAAGCAGGAACCCCTTTGACAGATGGGGAAACTGAGGCTTAGGAATTGCAGGGACCACTTAGGATGTGTGTATGCCCAAAGTATGCTCTGACAAGTTACTGATGTGCATCTACCCATATAGTCACCTATACCCCCACCCACTCATCTATCTGTTAGTCTATACTACCCACCCACCTACCTCATTCATCCATCCATCCATCCATCCATTCACCTATGCATCTACCCACCCACTCATCCATCTACCTACCCTCCCATCCATCCATCCATTCACCCACCTATCCATCCGTAGTGCATCGATCATCCATCATCCATCCATCCACATCCCCACTTACCTATCCATAATCCATCCGTCTGTCCGCAGCTGGGCCCTGTGGTTGGCACTGGGAAGGCTCTGCAGGTAGTGGCTAAGAATACAGGCTAGGGGCTTGAGTTCCTCTGTGACCGTTAGAGATTCCCACATTACCTTCTTCTCCAGAATGGGAACAGTTACAATTCCAACCTCGTGGCGTTTTCATGAGGACTGCATGAGCTGACACCTACCATGGTGTCTGGTGTGCTGTGGGCACGTGGTACTTACCAGCTGCTGTTTTCTCTGGGGCCTCATCTTGCGCTGCCCCTCCCTGGTTCTGAGAGGTGCTTACGGACAGGCCTGTGTGCTGAGAAGATGTGGGACACCAGAGGTGTGGGCTTGAGGTCCCCTCTGCTTCCCATGGAGCAGAGCTTGGGGAGGCAAGCAGATGTGGGTTCATGTGGAAATTTCTGACCTCTGAGTGCCCCTCTGGGGAGAGCAGCAGCATCTACAGCAATTTCACATTGTTTTGTTAACTTTAGGGCCTTCTGGTGACTGGTCCCTCTTCAGCTGGTGCCTGAGAAATGGCAGCTGCTGCTAATGCAGCCTTGAGGACCACGTGCCTTCCCAGCACCGTTACTTAGAAGACAGGATTCAAGAGGTGAGATCAAGGCCACTGATATGCTCCTATTCATCTAGTTATTCACCAAACTGAACACTCGCGTATGTACCCACCAACCTCCTCATCTCTCTGTCCATCTGCCCACCCACTCACCCATCCATCTATCCATCCACTCTGTAATCTACCCATGTAGGTCATCTGATCCATCCATCCCCCTACCCATCTTTCAGTCTTGTTAACTCATCTATATGCTCAACTACCCGCTGGTATGTACATCCAAGTCCTCACTCACCAACCCACCATCTTTTCAGCTGCTTTGTTCCTCATACTTCTGTCTGGTCAGTGGGAACCTCCCAGGTGTCCCCTGTGCCAGGCCTTCACCAGCCTCCCGGGGCCCCAGAGGTGGGTCCTGGGCAAAGCTGGCTCTCACACAAGGTAGAAGGTAGCTTCTGGCCTTAACAAGAGAAGCCCAGGGCCAGACAGTCCAAAAGGGCTTCGTGGAGGTGGTGACTGCCAGCTGATGGCTGACAGGCAGGAGGACTGTGCACATTCCCTGTGCTGTGATTCGGGGTTTGTACCACACGGGGTGGAGGGTCACCACAGTGAAGCCAACCAGAGCCTGTTGCTGTGCCTGACAGGACAGGAGGGTTGACTGTGGGTGAGGAGGTGGGTGGTTTTGAGAATTCAGAAGGTAAAATACACAGGACTGGTAAGGGATGGGGTGTGAGGCCGAGGGTGAGGGAGAGGCCAAGCTTCTGGCTCAGGTGAGCGGGGAAGCAGTCAGGCTGTGAACTGACTCATGAGGAGGGCAAGGAGGAAGGGCGCAGAGAGAAGTGAGGAGGAGCCAAGGGAGGGGAGGGAGGAGGAGAGGAGGTGGGAGAGAAGGGCCCAGGAGACACAGTTCCTATGCAGGTATTAGTGGGGAGTCATCCTGGGAATAACTAGAAGAGAGTGAGGAAGTGAAACCAGGAAGGGGACCAGCCCTTCTGGGTGTGTTGTTGACAAAGTCACTGCTGGCAGGACACCTGTAGCTGAGAATTGTGGGGAGGCAGCATGGTGACCCCAGACCATCCAGAGCTCCTGTTGACCTACGCTGCTCCTGGGGTGTTAATTCCCCTGCCTGCCTTCTGCCTGGGCCCCAGGGGCCAAGAAGCTTTCAGGCAAAAAGACTAGGGTGGGTGATTGGAAATTGGGCAGGTGGGCCCTGAAATCTGAGGGGCAGGGGAAGTGCCAACACCCCTCCCTGGCACATTGTAGCATGTGGTCGCGTTCTCTCTCCCAGTCTGCCACGGGCTGGCACAGAAAGCTGGCGCTGTGTCGATCCCAGATGTTTGCAGACCATGGGTGTGCACTGAGGTCAGCTGCTGTCTGTGCACTGGGGGAGAGGGTTGGCCTGGAAAGTTCTGCACGTGAGATCTTTTCCACTACTGTGAGACAGGAAATGGTCCCCCCTCCCAGCCTTCTGTCTCCTTTCCATGCCAACTCTTGGCTGTCCCGAAGCCAGTTATCCTGCTCTCACCCCCTGTGTAACTGAGCAAGGGAGACTGTCTCGGAACCTCAGTCTCCCTGGCTGCAAATTAAGGATTGGAGTCTTCAAGCTCTTGTGCAAAGTCTGATGGACAGGGACTGGACAGGGAAGATTCTGAGGCTGTCCCAGGATGCAGTGAATAAAAGTTTTAGGATAGATTAATGATGTCTGCCGCAGGCACACCCTGGGGAGAAGGTGCATATAGGCTGCACATGAGCTTTCCCTGAACCAAGTGGTTCCTAAGAATCCTTCCAATTGTGTGGCTTGACCATGAGGTACACTGAGTGCCCTGTCTCTGGACAGTCCCAGCAGGGGCTGCCTGGCTGTGGGTCGGGATGCTGGTGTGCATTTTCCTCTGCTTTTGAGGGCTGAGATTCAGGGGTATTGGTATGCCTTTCCACTGTGTGGGTTGCCAGGGTATTAGGGACTGATGGCAGAATGCAGTGTCATGCCTGCCCTCTATCCTTGGGGCCTCGGGGCACTGGGGATTGGTTTCTCCTACCTTCTAGACTGGGAACTCCTTGTTCATCAGCACAAGTGTGGCTGGAACTAGTCCTTAAAAAAATATGAGTTGGGATTATGTTTATTATGTCCCATAAGCTTTGAAAATTACAATGAAATTTTTTTAGTGCGCCTGTCAAATTTATTTATTTTTAAATTTAAAAAAAGTGAGGTACATGCAATTGAATGAACATATCCTAGTGTTCAGCCTAATGAATTCTGACGTGTGTATACACTCATGTAGCCATCACCCAGATGGAGATATCACCTCACGATTCTCCCCCTTCATCTATTTCATCGTCCCCCACTACCCCCACTATGGCAACTGCTAGTCTGTTCTCTGTGTCTGAGTCAATTTCAGTTTTGTTTGTTTTTTCATTTGTTTTGTTTTTTCGATTCCACAGATAAGTGAAACCATACAGTATTTGTCTTTTTCTGCCTGGTTTATTTCACTGAGCATAATACCCTCTAGGTCCTTCCATGCTGTCACAAATGGCAGGATTTCTTTCATTTTCATGGCTGAATAATATTCCATTGTGTAAATGTACCACCTCTTCTTTATCCATTCATCTATTGAGGGACACTTGGGCTGCTTCCGTATCTTAGCTGTTGTAAATAATGAGGCAATAAACATAAGGGTGCATATATTTTTTTGAATTAGTGATTTAGTTTTCTTTGGGTGAATTCTCAGAAGTGGAATTGCTGGGTTGTATGGTATTTCTAATTTTAGTTCTTTGAGAAACTTCCATACTGCTTTCCACAGTGGCTATGCTAGTTCACAGTCCCACCAGCAATATATGAGGGCTCTTTTCTCCACATCCTCACCAACACTTGTTATTTCTTGGGAAGTCACTCCTTAAAGGCTGTGTGATGCTATACAAGTTACTCAATCTTTCTGAGCTTCAGTTTACTCATCTGGAAAATGGGGATAATAGCCATAATGCTGTTGTGGGATTAAGTGAAATAATTAGAGCTACTAAAACAGTGCCTGGCAGGTGATAAGCTCCCGATAAATATTGATTACTATGTGCATACCTGTGAAGGGGTTCCTGCCAGATGAAAGGCCCCTGAGAGCAGGGGACCTTGAGTCCCCCCCACACACAAGCCCCCTGTTGGCCCTTCCACTCAGTGCTTCCTTGACATCTGAGAATGTTGGCCCAGGCCTTGCCCTGGTCTCCCCCAGATGTCACCGAAACCTGAGGTACCCATAGCCTCAGGGGACTGGGCATGGGATGTCTTACCCCATTCGGAGGCACCTCATGCTGACTTTCGTGCCCCACCCTCAGGTCATGTGGTGGCTGCCTGTCTAAAAGCTCCCAGCCCAGGCCCTGCCAGTGCTCCAAGCATGCTGGATGCCAGGAGTCTGTGGCCAGCAGGGCTTGGGGCAGCTTCTCCATATCTCAGGGGCCCCTGGTCTGCACTCTTCACTGCCTGCTCTCTGCCCGCTGGGCTTGCCTTGCTCCATCTCCACCACTGCAGTCGCCTGTGTGGCTCAGGTAGTATGTGCTCCAGCACCCCTCTCCCGTTCCCCGGCCAGCAGTGCCTGGGAGTCCCCTTGGCCAACCTGGGCAACTCCAACAATGGTCCTAACTGTTATTGTTCCATCTCATCCCAACCCACCAGTTCCTTCATGACCTGGGACAAGCCTCAGCCCAGTTCCCCATCTATGAAACAGGGAGCCAGACTCCTCGCTTGCTAAGGCTTCTTCCAGCAAGCAAATCTAATCCATCTCTTAAATGACTGACCATATGTGCCCACTGAGCAAGAGTCTAGAGACAGGCCTGTCTGTCTCCGACTGAAGATACTGTCCATAGTTCTTAAAGACTCCAGAGCTGGTAACCTTGCCACGCCTGTGTTTGTGTGCATGGGGTGTCCTCAGGATGTTTGGCAAGCTTGTGGTGCGGGGGTTTCTACTCCTGGGACCCTTCCTGGGTCTTCCGTTGTGGTGCTGTGTTCACCAAGAGTCTGTCAGGACCCTGTGACCCTAGCGCCCATGCACAAGTGCACACACGCACACATGCACACACGCACAGCAGAGTGGGGTACGATACCCAGGGCTCCGTCTGTACCTGTTTCCTAGTTCCTGGGTGACTCTGGACGAGCAACTTTGCTATGAGTTTCAGTTTCAGCTCTGAGAAATGGGGGAGGAGGGTGTGAACATGATCTTGTAGATTTTCTCTGTGTGGTTTAGAAGGAGCGTCAACAGAAGAGGGTGTTCCCAGGACTGTGTGACACAGTCTGGGTGGGTCTCAGGTGCCCAGCCTGGCAGAGATGCCAGGAGTCACCACAGTACCCCTACCTGCCTGGGAGCTGGCTGGGTGTGAGGCTGTCCAGCTGCCGGGAGCAGCGTGCCAGGCTGGGCTCTCTGGACTTTGATTCTTGCAATTCTGTCCCTGAAGGCCTCGAGCTGCTTGAAGCCCAGCTGTAGCAACCATGACCCACTGGACATCCCTCAAGGCCTCCGGGCCACACAAACCTGCCCCCTGCAATCTGGTGGCCTCCTGCCAGCGTCTTAGTACCCTAACCCTGGCCACCTCCTCATGGAGGGCCCAGGAATCTGGGACTGTGCCATCTTCCTGGTACAGTGCCTGGGGTCCCCACCGCTGCCGGCTCCTTGCCTCCTGGCCCAGGCAGAAGCAGCACCCGCCACTATGGCCTCAGGCCCCAGCATCTCAGACCCATGGTGAGGTGGTCAGCTAGAGCAGCTGTACAGGGAGGGTGGCCCTGCAGGGCCTAGGGTCCCTACGCCCAGAGACCTCACATCAGGCAAAAGGAGTTTGGATCTCAGCTCTCTGCTTGTTGGCTTGGTGGCCTTGGGAATGTCACTTCCCCACGCTGACCCTCTGTTGGCCCCTCCTCAGGCTGTGGAGAGGACACACTAAGGGCATTTGCTGATGCATCTGGCCTGGCCTGCTGCTGTTTGAGGAGCTGGTTCTCTTGAGCAGTAAGAGCTACTGTGTGTCAGCTCTGGGGATCTAACCCATGCACGACTGAGGGAGAACCCAGGAGGGGTTTGTAGCCTGGCTGGTCATTGGGCTTTACCCTGACCTGTCTCCTAGGTATTTGGAGCAGAGGTCAGGGATCATGCCTCTCCAATGCTCTGGATGCACCTGGTCATATAAATCAAGACTGAATCCCATAGTTGCCTTCTCCTGCCTATGTCGTTTCTGGTTTTTGAGCCTCCAGTGGGTACCCAACCACCTGCTTCTCTGCTCCTGGCCTAGCCACCCTGGGATCTGCTCACCTGAGGCCTCCTTGTCATCCAGGCACTGGAGGGCTCTCTGTTTTATCTAGCTCTGACTTTGTATGGCCAGGTGGGGGTTGGGGGTGTGTGAGGTCTCCAGTGGTGGGGAGGAACAGGCCCAACTCCTCAATGCCCTGGCAAGGCCAGCTGGCTGAGGGATCTCTCCTCCTTCCTGTCCAGCCCTACTGAGCCAGGCTGAGGTCCTGAGCACCCACATGCTAATGGCCAGATGGCCTCAGTGCCCCTGGTGCCAGGCAGTGCCATGACTCCCAGCTTACAGATTCCTCAGCCTGCCACTAGCAGGCTGGTCCAGAGCCCTCAGGGCATGGGAGGCACAGCTGCTGGCCTGCATGTCTGGGTTCTGGGTGTTGTCTGCTGACTCTGAAAGCCGTTTGGCCTTGCCATAGCGTACCAGCGCATCAGTGTGCAGACGGACAGACAGCAGGCTGGCCAGGTGCTCCCCTGGTGGGCGGAGGACTGTGACCCTTCTGGGTGCTGCCCATGTGCTCTTGTTTAGAGTTGAGGAGGCAGGGGCAGGGAAGGCCCCTAGGAGGAGGCCAGCCAGCCAATGACCCCTTTGTGTGCCAATTCAGGGACTTTCTCCTAGCTACTGCTGGTGAGGCAAAGGACAGGGTGACTGGTGCTGAGTGTGGGCGGCTTGGGGCAGAATGTGTGAGCGTCAGGACAGTGGTGGGGCCCAGCTGGCTGCTCTGCAGGGCCAGGCCCTGCTTGTAAGACAGTGGAGGGTGAAACAGCAAATTCCCTGTGCTCAGGCCCTGGTCTTGAGGTAGGGACGGGGGGGCAAGGGCAGCCCAGAGCGTGGCATCACTGCTGTCACTTCTCCCACTACTAGGTCAGAGGTCGGTGCTGTGGGGGTGCAGTGGGGACCTGCTGGGGTATTTGAGCCTGGGCTCCGCCCACATGGGCCCTGCTAGTGCAGCAGGGACTCTGGCATTGAGGGTGGCCAGACGGCTTTCCCTGGCTGCTGCTGGACCCGGGCTGGGGTGGGAGCGGGCAGGCTGGCGAGATGGCTGTCATGCTGGTCCAGGTGGGTGATGACAGGCACTCAGGCTGTGAGGGTGGGAGAAGGGCTTGCGTCCTAAATATGTTTTGAAAGCAGAGCTCTTGGTGTGGGAGTATTAGGAGTTGAGGAAGAATCCAAGGTTTTCGGCCATAGCTACTGGTAGGATGGAGTGTCAGTGTTCCAGGCTGAGAGGGAGGGTGGGGAAGCTTTCAGTGGGAAGAAAGCTCAGGGGCCTGTGGGTAAGGCAGGTCCCTGCCTCTTCGCCAGCCGTGGGCGGGGCATAGGCGGGGCCCTGCGGACCGTCCCCCAGCCAGTCTATGTTCTGTTCCAGGGGCTGCCCCTTCCGGAGCCGGCCTGGGGACGAGCCAGGGCCCCCCTGTCCCCGGGATGACCACAGCCGGCCGGGCCAACCCCTACAGCATCGTGTCGTCGGAAGAGGACGGGCTGCATCTGGTCACCATGTCGGGTGCCAACGGCTTTGGTAACGGAAAGGTGCATACACGGCGCAGGTGCCGGAACCGCTTTGTGAAGAAGAATGGCCAGTGTAACATCGAGTTTGCCAACATGGACGAGAAGTCACAGCGCTACCTGGCCGACATGTTCACCACCTGTGTGGACATCCGCTGGCGCTACATGCTGCTGCTCTTTTCGCTGGCCTTCCTGGCCTCCTGGCTACTGTTTGGTGTCATCTTCTGGGTCATCGCCGTGGCCCATGGAGACCTGGAGCCAGCCGAGGGCCGGGGCCGCACGCCCTGTGTCATGCAGGTGCATGGCTTCATGGCGGCCTTCCTCTTCTCCATCGAGACACAGACCACCATCGGCTACGGGCTGCGCTGTGTGACGGAGGAGTGCCCTGTGGCCGTGTTCATGGTGGTGGCGCAGTCCATCGTGGGCTGCATCATCGATTCCTTCATGATTGGCGCCATCATGGCCAAGATGGCCCGGCCCAAGAAGCGGGCGCAGACGCTGCTGTTCAGCCATAACGCCGTGGTGGCTCTGCGCGATGGCAAGCTCTGCCTCATGTGGCGTGTGGGCAACCTGCGCAAGAGCCACATCGTGGAAGCCCATGTGCGGGCTCAGCTCATCAAGCCGAGGGTCACGGAGGAGGGTGAGTACATCCCGCTGGACCAGATCGATATCGACGTCGGCTTCGACAAGGGTCTCGACCGCATCTTCCTGGTGTCGCCCATCACCATCCTGCATGAGATCGATGAGGCCAGCCCGCTCTTCGGCATCAGCCAGCAGGACCTGGAGACAGACGACTTTGAGATCGTGGTCATCCTGGAGGGCATGGTGGAGGCCACAGCCATGACCACCCAGGCCCGCAGCTCCTACCTGGCCAACGAGATTCTGTGGGGCCACCGCTTCGAGCCTGTCCTCTTTGAGGAGAAGAACCAGTACAAAATTGACTACTCACACTTCCACAAGACCTACGAGGTACCGTCCACGCCCCGCTGCAGTGCCAAGGAACTGGTGGAGAGCAAGTTCCTGCTGCCCAGTGCCAACTCCTTCTGCTATGAGAATGAGCTGGCCTTCCTGAGCCGCGACGAGGAGGACGAGGCGGATGGAGACCAGGACAGCTGCAGCCCCCAGGCCAGGCATGACTTTGACAGGCCCCAGGCCAACAGCAGTGGAGGCCTGGAGCAGCGGCCCTATAGGCGGGAGTCAGAGATCTGAGCCACCGTCAGCCAAGGTGCGGCATCCACCCTGCCAGGGCGAGGCCCGGTGTCCTGAGGGGGCCCCGATTCAGCAGAGCGGGCCAGGCGCCCGGGTCGCAGACTCAGTAGCATTTTAGATGTTTTGTGTTTCTTCAGAATGGTGTCAGAAAGTTGGCCAGAGACTGGGGGCTGGAGTGGGCTGCCCCCAGCCTTTGAGGCTGGAGTAGGTGCACAGAGGTGGCCTTCTGGGCGCCAGGATAGAGTTGCAGTCTGCCTGGGAACAGCACGGCAGCCACCCAGCCTTGTGGGCAAAGGCTGGCAGGTCACAGTGTACCTCGCTGGTTTTTAACTTGGGGAGAAACACTGGGTTTGGCTTTCTCAATCTTACCTTGAGTAAGACTATTTACCAAAATAACACAAAAAACAAAATTTAAGTGATTGAAAAAATTTTTTTTAAATTCATGGGATTAAAAAATAAAAGGACAATTAGAATTCCATTGGTCTGCTGAGATGCAGGCAGCTGGATAGAGGTCCCAGAAGGTTCCCTGAGGTGGACGGGCCTCTCCTCCAGGAAGGCTCACTGTGTGCTGGCTCATGGCTAGAGCAGATTACGTTTGTGATAGAAAAACCAAGAACATGTCAATGATCATACTGAAAGCTTTCCAGTGTCACAGAGGTGGGGTAGAGGCCAGGGAAAAAACTAGTTTGAGCTTCTTGAGTTTGACTTTGTACCTTAGAGGTGCATCTCAGGGCCAGATGTGGGACCTGCCTGCCCAGGGTCTGCTCCCTCACCCACCAGATTCTGTTTTCCTTCTCTCTCTTTTCTGCCCAGCGGCCTCCAGGCCTTCCACAGTGAGGGAAAGTAAATGTAGGAGTGATGGCTCCATGAGAAAGTAGGCCAGGTTCCCAGACTGTGAGGAAGAGGATCAGCCATCCCCAGGGAACCCCAGCATGAGTTGTGCCTTAGAGACCCCGGGTGGTCCGGCTCCAGATGTTTCTGTGGGTCTTGCCTGTCCTGATGTCTCCGACTCCACCTGCCAGTCCCTCTGTCTGCAGGGGCTGGGCCGACCCTAGGGTGCCCCTGCACCTGGGGCAGCCCAGGTGAGCCCAGGTGGGTCACAGTCAGGCTGTGCCCTGCTGCTGAATGACAGAGGAATGATCTTGGAAAGGCATGGAATTGCCATCTGAGATGACTGAGAGTATTACACATATCCAGGCACCCTAGTCAGGGAGAGGTTTGAGGCTTGGCTCTGCTGACCCAGAAGCAGCCCCGTGCACCAGAAGCTGCCCAACTTGGGCTTGTTCTTGGCAGAAGAGATGGGCTGGACCCTTGGATGGAGCTGCAGTCCTTCCGAGGACAGCTAAGAATGTCGTCCTCCAAATGACCAGGCCCATAGAGAGGTCTGTAATCAGAAAGTCTCTGTGTCCTTAGCCTGCCTGCACAGGCCACGCCAACCTGTGCCCCCCAAGACAGCTCACAGCCAGAAGGCACCAGGGACTCTGGCTCAAGTTGGGAAACAAGCAGAGCGCAAAGCTGGCCTGTGAGAGGGTGGGACTTGGGAGGCAGGGAGGGGCTGGGGCCCGAGGCGGGGCCTTTTGCATCTTCCCTCCTCCTCAGCCCCGCAGCTGAGACTTGACTGGAGGTTTGGGGCCATGGAGGTTCTGGGCATGAGCTCTCAGCTTCCCCCAGAGACACCTGGGCTGTGCCCCGAGGTGGCCCGACTCCTGGCCTCTTACCCTAACCTCAGACCCCCCCTCCCCTAATTTCTGGCCAACAAGACTCAGCCCAAAGCAGTGGAGGGGCCTCTTCCCTCTCAGGACCTCAGGTCCTTCCTGGCCAGGGCTTCCTCAGCCTTAGTCGATAGGGGGACACTTACCCACTCATCCCTACCCACATTGTCAAGCTGAACCAGGGAAGGATGAGGTTGCCCTGGTCACTGGCGCTGGCATAGGGGTCCATGCTTCACTCTGCCCAACAGCCAGAGGTCCTTCTAGGGTCCTGTGCACTAGCCCTGCACTCACCCCATCCAGAGCAGGGCCTGGGACCCTGGCGCACCTCCGCCAGGCCCACACAGGATGGTTCAGCCCACAGGCCCTGCGGGAGAGCAGCCGAGCTGCCTTTCATCTCTTGCCAAAAGAGGATGCTGTGATTTCAATCTCTCTGCCCTCTTTTTTTCCTCCCCTTTATTTATTTATTTATTTATTGCTTGTGCTAAAGACCAAAATAGTCTCCCTTTTTAGTGCACTTGAAACAGGAGGGTGGATGTGTGTGGAGGAGAAGTGTGTGTGTGGAGTGAGGTCGCATCGCCCCTGGGTGTGTGTGCTGGGAAGGGCTATGTGTGCCTATGTGTGCATGTGCGTGGAGAGCATGTGAAGCCATAGAGTGTGCTATGTGCCATGTGCAGTGCATGCACTGAGCACAGGTGAGTGGGGAGCACTTGTGCATTCGTGTGTACGTGGCATGTTGTGTATGTGCTGTGCAGGTGCGTGCCAACCTTCTCACACCCTGGCCTCCCCAGGCAGTGGGGTTTCCAAGAAGTGTCTCCACAGCCTGAACAGGTGTGGAGGTTGGAGTTGGCCAAGGACATGGCCTCTGGTGCCCTCCACCCTGAGACACTGAGGTGCTTACATGGGAAAGGGGCTGAGCTGGCAGAAGTGTGTGTGTGAGTGTAAGCATGTGCACACCAAGTGTGTGTGTTCACAAGTGGAATCGTCTCATCTGGTGTGAGTCAAACGTGTGCAATGTTTCTGTAAGTGCATGAGTACATGGATTCATTGCATATGGGGGTGTTGTACAGATGTGTGCACACGATGACCTCCGTATGTGTGTGACTCTGGGCTGAGAACACCTACACATGATATGTACATGTGTACATACACACACACATAGTTGTGTGTACATTTACCCCGGGTATATCTGTGTGTGTGTGTGTTTTATATGTGGGCATTGGTTTAAATTACCAGATTGTAAGCCTGGGCATACAGCACTCAGGTGGGCACTGGCTGTGGACATGGGGACAGCTGAGCCCACTGGCCTCTGCTCCATGGCCTTGAGGGCATTCTGTGGGTGGGGCCATCTGTGGATGGGCACTATCTGAGCTCAAGGTGATGTCTTCATGTGTGAGTGAGTTCACTGATCCAAAGTAAGTGTGTGCGCATGGATTGCGTGTATTTGTCCCCATGAGCATGAGCATGCATGAGTGTTTGAGCAGCAGCTGCCATGAGGAGTGCCTGCCTGTGTGTGCCACTTAGAACATGGTGGCGGCCCCCCACCCCCGTGCCCCACTGGTGCTGTGCAGCCCAGCCTCTCCCTGCCGAGAGTCCCAGCAGGGCTGCAGGGGGTGGGGGACCTGCTGGGATGAAGGCCATGCACAGGGGTGTCTGCCCTGTGTGATGTCATAGAATGTCAAATCTATTTTAAATGGTGAAACTGGAGAATTTTCATGTTATTTTCAATACATAGCGATATCTGAAGACATAGGCCAAGAGACTAGACCACATTAAATGCATTTGATCTCTTTGAAGGCTGCGTGTGGAGGTGTGTGTTTGAAAGCCCCGTCCGGCCCGGTGCACACTGGTGCTTATGTGCTCCCTCAGCCCTCTTCATTCTGGGTGATGGGCTACCTGGGGTCTCGGGGGGTTTGGGGGAAGGGCAGCAGCTCTGGGAGAGGGAACAGAACAGCCTCCTGGCAGCCGGCACACATGCCCTCATTTCCCTGGGACTGTACACCTCTGCACATGGGCTCTGAGTGTGCCAGACCACCCACCCAAATCAGATGTCACAGCTCCCAGCCATGTGACCTTGGGCCACTGTTCAAGCTCCCTGGACCCACACCTTCCCACCCCTCCGACTTTCTGCTAAGATCTCATGAGCACATTCAGGTAGAGGCATGTGCTGAGCACATGAGACTCAGATGGCAAAGGCCCCCTCCTAACCTCCCACAGCTGAACCTGGCTCTCATATGCTCTGACGGGAGAGGATGCGGGGATGGAGTAGGAGCCAGGACCCCTACTGCAGCCTGGCCGGGGACAGGGAAGCACTGGTGGGGTGCCCTCCCCATGAGGGAGGGGCCTAGGGGAAGGAATGGCCGCTTGCGGACTTGTTTAAAGGACCAGGAAAGAGAGAATCTTTACCTCCCCATGCAGGCTCAGGAAGGCTGTGGCAGGGGGGTGGCATGTGTAGGGAGGAAATCAGGCATGGGCCATTCTGGGGAAAAGGGTTTCACCTGTACCCAGAGCTCTGGGATTTCAGTGGCCCCTGGACAAAGGCCCACAGGTAGAGAATTCTTTCCTTTGCCTAAACTACTACTTGTGACTGGAGAATTCTGCATCCGGAAACACCCAGGGATGCTCATTCCTATGGCATCAGATGTTGTGACTCCAGACACCTGCACAGTGGCGACCACAGTAATGAATGAAGTGCAGGAGGCCGGGAGGGGCTGGCAGCAGGTTAAAGGCTTCTTGGAGGATGTTCCCTGGAGCTGTACCTGGAGAGAGGAAGGACTCTGGAGGGAGGACCCTCCCCTGGTCCTGGAGCCCTCCCTGGGACCCCTGTACCGGAATCTAAGCCAGCCAGGGCCAGAGCACTGAGGCCTAATCCAGGGCCCTGAGAGCCAGTCCCACAGGCAGGTTTGGGGCCCCACTGGTGCTTGATGAATACATGTCTCTCAAACCTTGCAGCACAGAGCTCAGGGCTCTTGACCAAGACAGATCCTCCCTGTCTTGGCTGTGACCCTGGGTCAGACCCTGCGCCACTCCCTTGCTCAGTGACCTATACTGAATTCCTTTTCCCCTCTGGTCTCTGCCTCCCTGGCCATGAAAGGGGGTGTTCCTAATAATGGCCACTTGCGGACTTGTTTAAAGGAGCAGGAGAGAGAGAATCTTTACCTAGTGAATGCTTTGTGCACTCTCCACAAGGCCAGGAGGCCGGGCAGGGCACGTGGAGGAGGACAGGGCTGGCCCAAGGTGGCCAGGACAGCTCCCTGCCTTTCCCTGCACTTTCCTGCCTCCCCAAGGATGGGACGCATCCAAGTCTGCATGTGCTTTAAAACAGGCAGAAGCTGGGTGGGGTGGAGGATTCGGTATGAGAGCTTGTTTAGCGCCTGCTGACAGCCTGCGAGGTCTGTGAGGCACTGGGTTTACCCGTTTTAGTGGAGTCTGCTCAGGGACATTCAAGGGCTTGCAAGGGCACAGGGAGTTGGTTATCTGAGCTGGGATCGTAACACCCAGACACCACCACTGCCCGCCAGGCTGCAGATGGCTCAGGGCCTCTGCTCTGCCTGCCAGTGTCCAGGGCTGGGGCTAGATTCTTGGCCTTGGGGGCCTGCCCTGGACTCACCCCCAGTTTGTTCTCCCAAAACTCCATCTCCTTCAGTGGAGGGCCCCAGTGACCTGGGAGAGAACCACAAATGGGCCTTGTCAGTGCGCAGTGGCTGGACTGAGATCAGAGCCACCTGTTTGCTCCCCAGAGATGGGAGGGGCCTTAAAGGCCACCCCCTGTCCTGCTACTGGCTGCCACCCACCCAGCAGCAGAGTGGTCTTGATGTCAGAATCAGGCCTTGCCTCTCCAGGCTCCAAACCCCCAGGCTCCTGACACACTCAAGTGAAATCCCAGCCGCTCCTCTGGCCCTCAGCCATCCCCACCCGTCTCGCCGGCCACTCATGCTCGCCCTCCCCACTCCTGCCCCTCTGCTGCAGGCACCCTGCCTCCAAGGGTCTCGAGAGTACCCCATCCCTTACCCACCCCAGGAGCTTTGCACGAACTGTTCCCTCTGCCTGGAGCACTTTCCCCTCAGATATGCCTCCGCATCTTTCCAGTCTAGGCCTTCCCTGACCCAGTGTAAGAGAGCTCCATGTGGGAAGGGACTGTCACCTACCCTTCACTGCTGGATGCCAGGTGCAGGGGGCAGTATGTGCTTCATGTGGATGGAGGGGCAGGCAGAGGGTGGGTCCTGGGGCTTCCCAACCAGAGAGGGGTCTGCAAGCCTCACCAACCCACAGCCCCCACTTCCCCATCCCACGATCCAGCTGGATCCCTGATAGTGGGACACACACAGGGTGCCATGGTGGGGGGGTTGACAAAGGGAGGACTGGTTGGAGAAACCAAGGTGTGTCCCCCAAGGAAGTGACATTTCCTGATAGATGGGCAAGTGTTGGCCAGGTACATGGGGAGGAGCTTCCCAGGGAGAGGGGTGGGCACAAGCAAAGGCCCCAAGCAGGCGAGAGCACAGCAGGAAGCAAAAGGGAGCTGTCTGGTCAGGGCAGAGCGCGAGACCACACAGGGCCCCACGCAAGGCCTGGCCCCCATTCCCAGCACTCAGGCTCTCCCAGGCCTCTTGGCCTTGCTTCGTCACCCACCCAGAACGTCGGCCTCTCCAGAAGGGGATATTTATTTTCTCTCGTTTGTGGCTGTGTCCCAGCAACCAGAACTGCAAGCGGCTGGCACCTGGCAGGTGCTCAGTCTTCAGTTGCTCCTCCGGGATGTAAAGGAACTGTTTAAGTAAGAGGTCAGGAGACTTATGGGCCTGTCCTGGGAGGGCCTGGGGCCTGCAGCAGGACCGGTGGGCATGGGGCAGGAGTGAACCTCGTGGTGGGGGCCAGGGAGCCTCTGTCCAGGGAGCCAGTGCAGGGGTTCTGGGGAGAGGGCTGCACAGCCAGCCCCAGCCTTGCATCAGGGAGCTGCTACCCAGGAGCTCTTAACGTGTTCTGCACTGTGGTTCCCTTCTCAGAACATTTTGAAATGCACAACATAAAATACATAGGGTTGCAAAGGAAACCCATTTTACTGAAATGCAGTTATCAAAATATGAACAAATAAATTTGTGATATACTAGCAGCTGCGTTTCTTTGCTAACCACTGGCAAGCAAGACCCCTGCGGTGGCTCGCGGCTGCTGTCTCCTGGTGAAGAGCTCTGCCTTGTTGCCAGCCGAGAGGTGCCCCCAGAGCCGAGTGGGGGAAATGCCTCCCATCCTGCGGGTGGCAGAGTGACGGGCACAGGGCCTCCGTCAGTAAAGGCAGGGAAGGCTGAGCTTCTGTTTGAGGTGAGGCAACACAGAGATGTAAAGGCTTCTCATCCAAGTGCAGAGGCCCCACACTTCATCTCTGGGCCCTTGAGAGGTGTGGCTGGGCTTGGGATCCTGCAGGTCTAGTCACAGGAAGACTGGCTGGCTGCTGTGAGGCAGGCAGGTGATCTTTGTCTGCAAAGGGCCCATAGCAAATATTTCAGTCTCTGCATACTGTGAGGTCTCTGTGGAAGCTGCTGACTCTGTCCTTGCAGCGTGAAAGCAGATGTAGACAGGACATATGCTGATGGCTTCCAGTAAAACCTGTTAGCTATCAGGTATTGAGTTCAGATAAAACCTCATTTATGGGTACTGAAATTTGAATTTCATATAACTTTCACATGGCATGAAATATTACTCTCGTTTTAATTTCCACCCTCATCATTACAAATGCAAAAAACAGTCTTACCTGGAGGGCCAAACACAGTCAGTGGGCTGTGGGCTGCATTAGAGACACCCAGAGGTCTCCTTCAGACCCCCATTTCTGGGCCTCTCTAACTCAGCAGGCCCAGTGCAGGCCCAAAACACATCTAACAAGTCCCCAGGGAATGCTGCGCTGTGGTGGGGGTCCCCTTCGAGAGCTGCTGCTTTTTGTCTAGGGAGAGTGTAATGTGGAGGAGGACAGAGCTCCTGAGTTTGGGGGTGAAGACCCCGGTCTTGGCTCTCACCTCTCCCTCACGTGGAAGGTTAGGTGGCCTGGCATCCTCTCAGAGGTGCCAAACTGCAGTAGCCCTCTGTGAGGGAGGAGAGGAAAAATTCTCCTTCCCCTGTCCTCTTAGGTTCTCTACCTGGTGCCTGCAAATTAGGCTGACAAGAGACAAATTAAGCAGAGGAAGGCAGCCAGGAGCTCACTGACCCACGCACGGAGCGCACGCAGGAGGGCCAGTGCCGTGGCCTCAGGAGGGTGCTTGCAGGGTATCGCGACAGCACTGTGCAGGGGAGGAAGCTGAGGTTCATGCAACAGAGGGAAGGGCCGGCATCTTGCCCTGCTGGTTAAGCCAGAGCTCTCTGCCTCGTTTTTGATGCCCTTTTCTTCTCCCTCACTCCCCATTCTGGGGCAGCACCCTGCCCTTTGTAGTCCCCAGAATCTGTCTGGAGCCTGACTTTATTTCTCTGTCCCGTCACCACTGCCCAGCCCAGGCCACTGGCATTGCTCTCTTGGACGACTGCAGGTGCCTCCTGTCTAGCCCCCAGGCCCACTGTCCCTTCACCTGGAAGTGATTTCAGAGCCCACCCTGATGTTCAGAGTCCCCAGACTATGGGCCTTGGGAAGCCCTGGCTCCCGCTCCGGTGGGTTGGCTGAGGCACTGCATGGAGGCTGCTCCTGCAGGCAGAGGCCTTGGACAGAAAGGAGTGAACAGTGACCTGGCGTCCCTGACTGTCAGCTGAAGCCTCTCCCTGGGCCTCACTCTTCCTGTACACACTCTGACACGTGGGGAATGGTGCTCTCTGAGTGCCCTGAGCTGGGCCAGGCTCTGCAGGCCCAGCTGTTAGAAATCTTTCCCTTTCCCTTCCTGATCAGTGCTGGATCCTGGGATTGTTCTTACTCCCTACTGAGGTGTGGCACAGAGGCTGAGCTGGATCTCTGGGACTGACCACAGCTTTGGGCCAGGCAGGGCCCCAGGCCAGGCTGTGGAGCAGTGCAGTCACACAGTACTGCACAACCCCAAAGATGCCATTTACAACTTATACAGCCACACACAGCAGTGGCAACCTCGGATGCCCCTTGCCTCTCTTGCCCTGCCTATGGCCTCCAGAGAGGAGCTGCCCATGGGCATGTGTGGGACATGAAGCACAGGGTAGCAGGGGTGGGGCCCAGATGTAGGCTGCCTCTACAGACACCAACTTCTTTGTGAACCCACTGACTAGCTAGACAGTGTTTGAAAGCACAGCCTCCTACCAACACACACAAAAACCCAAGTACACATGCCTAAAATTCACACAAACACACACACACAAACAGAGTGGAACATGACACAGCTGTGAACAAGAAGCCCTCCCACTGTAGGCCACAGTGTTGACAATTCAGACATGAAAGGGTGCATGTCACTTAATCCCATATGAGGTTCTAGAACAGACAGCGATCTGTGGTGAGGCAGCTGGGCCAGTGACCGAGGCTTGGGGGATAGAGCTTCCCTGTCAGAGCAGGGAGCTGGGGCTGGGCTCCAAGAACAGGCAGTGGCTGGATCCTGAGGGAGGGCCTGACAGGGGAGGCCCAGGTTCACTGGTCCTGCCCAGCAGAGTGGTTTTCCCAGCTGAAGTTTGCAGGTGAGGGATTTACCTGGCATGGAGATGGAGCCTCTGAGAGGCAGGCAGAGAGGGGAGAGGCTGGTATACAGGGTGGGTTGGACTGACTGGGGAGGAGGGAGGAAAGCTGGCAATCAGGGGGGTGAGTCGGAGTGACGTGGTGTGCGCTGGGGCCCTCACCGAGGCAAGTGGCAGGCAAGGGGCATGTCACATTGAAGACCCTTGCTGTTCTGGAACACTGCCAATGCTGTTTGCTGCTCCCAGGAGCCCCTCAGCACAAACAGGTGCCCCTACCCAACCCCAGCCCCTCAGAACAGGCCCCACCTGCCCTGTCCCTGCAGAAGAGCAGCTGGGCTCAGCTGTGGGGTCCAAACAGGAGGCCACCTGAAGGCTCGTTCTTGAACACAGCTGAACAGCCCTGTTTTGTTAGGGGACTGTCAGCGAGCCCAGCTCCTCCTGGAAAGGGGCCTCTGGGTCCCAGCCCTAAGGCAAGTGCTCCAAGTAGCCACAAAGCCAAAGCCCAGGGACTTCTGACCACAGTGCAGTGGCTGGGAAGAGGGTGTGTGTGGGGGGTTCAGTGGGCCAGGTTTAGGAGGCTGCATGTGCAGCCAGCCCCAGGGCTTCCCTGGGGCCACTGAGGCATCTCAACTGACCCTGCTGGTTTTGGCGTGAGTCGCTGGGTGGATGGAGAGGAGCAGGCTTGGGTGAGAGGGATGACACCTCTGGACATGAAGGTGCTAATAAACATTGTAGCCACTTTAGAAGTCAGTTTGGCAGTTTTTTATAATGAAACATACTCTTGCTGTAAGATCCAGCCATTCATTCTACTCCTACATGCTGATCAGGAGAAATGAAAACTCATTTTCATACAAAATCTGTAAGTGGATATTAATAACAGCTTTATTTGTAATTGCCCGAACCAGGAAGAGAACCAAGTGTCCCTCACATGTAAGTGGGTGACCACCTTGTGGCCTGTCCCCACAGAGGAATCCTCCTGAACAACGAGAAGCAATGGGTATTGATCAGTGTGCCACAACACAAGACCTCCCAAAGGCATGACCCCAAGGGGAAGAAGCCAGACTCAGAAGGGTGACACTCATACGTCGGGAAAAGCCCGAACTACAGGAATAGAGGGCCTGCTAGTGGTCGCCGGGGGCAGGGGGGTGGCGACTTCAGAGGGGCGCTGAGACATTCTAGATCCAGGTCATAATGACAGCTTGGATTTCGTGCAGACCCACAACAAAGGATGAATGCAGGCTTATACCTTATTTAAAAAACATAAAGGGAAAGAGGAAGCAGCTGCTGACAAAACTCACACAGAGAAGCGTTGGCGTGTCTGGTCACTGGGTGGGGACTGGGAAGCCTCCAGGTGCCAATGACGTTGAGTGGCCTCGACGTGTTAGTGGCCCTGATGGTGCAGCAGATGGAGTGGGAGGGTGGGAGGGCAGAGAATGGCTGGGGCTCCTGCGGAGCAGGCACAAGAACAACACTCTCTCTGTGGCACCCCAAAGTGAGGAGACCAGTCTCTTCCCGTGACCCCCGAGGGTGTACTTCAGGGGCAAATGGGTCCCAGTAACCTCAGCTGGGGCCAGGACCCTTCAGACCGCCCCAGAGCACCCCAGGATACTTCAAAGCATCTAAAAGCCAAGGGTGTCCTATAAGTTATTCTCCAAGCCAGGACCCTTTTGCAAATGGAAGTGGGAGGCACGATCAGTGATAATTACATGGGAACATAAGAGTGAAAAAAGGACAGTCCTGGGCAGACAGCTGGATCCCATGCAGGGTAGGATTCCACGCAAAGCCTGCCCAGGCAGGGTGGGTCTCCGTAGCCTCACCCCTCCTCCTGCACACATCCCTGCAGGGGGCATGGGCCACCCCCAGGGGACTGGACATGAGCACGCAGGGAGAGGAGGGTCTTATCTCCTCAGTTTGGGGCTCTGGCCCAGCCTTGGTGGCCCAACTGTACAACAGAGACACATAAAATACAGACACATTAACAGATAGACAGAAAGACAGATGGACAATACATAGAAAGAAAGGCAAGAAAAAGAATAAAGAGATACATGTAGATTAACAGACAACTATGGAGACAGACACACAGACATAGTAAAGCAGATAGGTAGGCATGCAAACACACACATATACATAGAATCATACAGACAGGCATAGAATAGAGAGAGACACACACAGCCATGTGGACAGAAACAGATGCCTGCCTATGTCTCTATTGAGACAGAGGGAGAGAGCCAGGCATATAGCCCTACAGACAGAAAGGCAGACTGACAGAAAGACAAATAGATCCACAGACAGAAAAACAGAGAGATAGACAGATAGACAGATGACAAGACAGACGGGGAGTCATAGAGCTCTGTAGATAGACAGAGGTACATAGAGAGTAAGATCTACTCTAACCCAGCCTGTCTGGGTTCCTACCCCTCTTGGTATGAGGACACTCTAATTCAATACCCTGCTCCACACTGAACTTCAGCCATGCCAGCAGCGGCCGACTCCGTTCGGATGGATCCAGCGAACAGGGCGGCCAGTGCACCTACTGCCTTGGAGGGGTCCCTACCAGAGGGCCTGCAGCGTGCTCTCCCCTAGCTGGAGAAAGGGCCCTCCCCAGGGGGTGGGTGCATGTGAATACAGAGATTTTTTTAAACTGAAGTATAGTTGGTATACAATATTATATTGGTCTCAAGTATACAACATAGTTCAACAGTTAATCTACATTAAATGCTCACCCTAATTAGTGCAGTTACCAACTGTCAACATAGAAGTCACAGAACTGCTGACTCTCTTCTCTAAGCTGTACCTTCATCCTTGTGACTGATTTATATTATGACTGAGATGTTGTGCCTCTTTATTCCCCTCACCTGTTTCACCACCAGCCCCAGCCCCTCCCCCGTGGTGACCACCCGTCACTTCTCAGTGTCTGTGGGTCTATTTCTGTTTTGTTCATGTGTTTTGTTTTGTTTTGCTTTTTAGGTTCCACATATTAGTGAAAACATATGGCATTTGTCTCTCTCTGCCTGGCTTGTTTCACTGCACATAATACCCTCTAGGTTCATCCATGTTGTGCAAATGGTAATATTTGATAGAGGAGATTTTCCAGTCCCGTTTGCAATTTTCTCTGGAGTAGCTGTGAATATGTGGAAGTGGAGTGGGAGATCACAGAAAAGTAGAGTGATTTTCAAGCCTGGGAAGAGGGGGAAAATGTGTGTAGATTATGAATTAAGGGCTCATATTGGCTATATTTTCATTAAAATGCACAATGAATTATTGAAGAACATTTTAACTGACAGTAACTTCTGACTTCAGAAACATTTTGATTTCTGAGTATTCAGCTTTACCCCTGGATTAGATAATGTGGACTTGCCAGTAGTAGTAACTCCTCTCCTGCCAGCCGCTGCCTGCCCAGTTCCCGGAACTGAGTGACAGGCCCCGGACTGACCAACTCAGAGTGACGAACCGTGTTGATGCTCAAGGGCTTCAGCCAGATGGCCCAGTAAAGAGCTGGGTGCCCTCTTACAGAAGAGAAGCAGGGATGTGCATTTAAACAAAATCACAGCATGAGTCATGGGCGGGGGCAGCTCTCTTCACCTCTGTCTCCACCTCTCCCCTCGCCCTGCAAGGGCCTGTTATCTGCACACACTGCCTTGGCTGTGCTTGGAAGATGAAGGCGAGCGGTAGATCTGAGGCCCCATGACTAGCATGTCTGCTTATGGCTGCCCCAACCTGGGAGAGATGCCCAGCGTAGGTGAGAAGGGGCTGGAGAGAGGGGAGCTCAGAGTCTGTGCCGTTTTGTTCATGTGGAAAAGAGTGACTCTGTTTAGGCCCTGCACTGAATCCCGGGTGCGTCTGGGCTCCCTGGTCCAGAAGCCTTCTGTGCAAGCCTGTGTGTGTGTGTGTGTGTGTTCTTACGTGAGTTCCCCTGTATGTGTCTGTTTTTGCCTGAACCAGGCGAGAGTTCTCTGGTGCCAGCAGGGAAAATCCCAGTGCCTACATGGACAAGATTATATGAAAAGACCATGGAATATTAAACCTTTGTCAGCTTGCTTCCATTTGGATGGGCCGTGTTAGATTTTTCTGCCTTTTGAGCAGTACTCTGTTAGGACCTGTGGCTGTGGCTGCTCAGTGACCAGCCACGGGGGGTGGCCACTCCCACACAAGGGTCAGGATTGGACTTTAACATTTGAGGATCTTACATTCTGGGTGAAATACTGCTGAGTTTTCATGATGTTCAAATGACATAATGGGCAAAACAATGTAGATCTGAAATCTTACACAGGGTCAGAACACTTTCTGCTTTTTGACTATTTGACTATGTGTACATATCAAGTGTTTCATGTTTTTATTTATTTTTGCTTATTTTGTATTTAAGGGGACCTTCCATAACAATTCTACCCTGATGCCTTTGTCTTGGACTATGTTTAAACAAGAGATTCCAACTGGAACTAGCAGGGGGCAGAAAAACATTAGTCCCTGGCAAAGTCCAGGTTCTTACACATTCGGATAATTAATGTAACTGCGGGACCTGTAGCAGGTCCATACATTCTTAATGAACACTCCAAGCCTTCTGTTTTCACCAGCACTCAGACTTTCTGATATTTCTCAGCAATGAGATATCAGAGGACATAGCTTAGTTACTCAAACCAGGTGAAAAAACAAAAATCCATTAAAATTTAATTTTATAGGCGGTCCAATGGGGTCGATTGAATAGTAAAAATTACTGAGATCACAAATGGAGAGTTTATTCTTTTTCCTTTAAATTGCATCATTTACTAAATTCTGCATACACAGAAATACATTGGCTGTTCAGAGAATGACATATATAAGGTGAATGATCCAACTGAGCCTAAACAACAGTTGACTGAGTGCCGCCAGTAAGAGTGCCTCACTTATCTGCAGACAGCAATCCTACATCTGTCCACCAGTGTTTAACATGAAAAAATTAAGATGGCATCTCAAATATAATATGAGATAATTATAAATGCATCTTTAAATTTTTAAGACTCCAGAATAAGGAATTGACTGATCCATAGGAATAAAATTAAGCATGGTTCTCTTTAAACAGGGAAGTTACAAAACAGAGGCATTCCCTTTAAAATTAGCTAAGAGGCAATCATGTCTGTTTCCACCTACTTATTTGCTATTGTGTTGGATTATTAATGAATGCCAAGAGTTACAGAACAAACAGGAGGGATCAAAGCTGGAACAATGTGCAGAAAATAGGACCTTGGGGGAAAAGGAAGGCTCCCCTGTGCTCTCTTAATGAGCACCCTGTCCTGAAGCTAGTGACTTGTATTTTCTATCACCATCGTTGTTTTTTTTTCCTGGTTTCTGAACCTTCAATAGATGCAAACATACCTTAGGTGCTTTTTTATTCCTGGCCTTTTCAGTCAAGTTTACAAGTTTGCAAAGATTCTATGCACTTTCTTCACGGTCCAATGTTATTAGACCCTAACTGGATACAGGATTTACCAATGAATGACCCAGTACAAAGTTAAAAGAATGAAAAATTTAGTGATACAAGTAATCACATCAAGAAAATGGAGAGAAGAGATACGTAATGGGCTACAATCAGATGTTTTCAAACTGAGTTCTATATATTGTCAGAAATTCAATTTGGGGGCCTTGGAGTAGTCTCAAAAGTCAGTAGGCTGGGTCTAAGCCCCACCTTTTTTCAATCAGGTAAGTTCAACTCTGTATCTGTTGTATTTGTGTACCAAGCATGGCTCTAAGGAGAAAAGTGGTTGCTTTCTGGGCTCCCCATGATCCTGGGAAGATGCCACCCCCTGCAGTGCCATCTAGAGCAGGCTCAAGGGAGACCCATGAAGTAAGTGAAGCCCTGGAAGCCCATCCCCTCCCTGCCAGTCCGCCGCCGCCTGCCAGAGAGGCCAGCATTACGCCAAGGGCTCCTGCAGGAGAAGAGACCCCGGACTGCAGCCCCATCAGCAAGGTGGCTCCATGCGTGGCTGGGACGCCCTGCCCATCTCACGCTGCCTAAGAGACCCATCCAAGAGGTAGGTGACAGTTTGTACCAGCAGACTCCATGCTCTCCAAGAAAACCTTGTTAGGAAAGAGTATAAAACCTAAATGTGATTTATTCCCACTAGGATGTTTAAACATTTTAACAGTAAGGTATTAACAAAGGGCCACATGGTGGAAGCTGCTCGGGCTGAGAGTGGGGGTGGGGAATTGATAAGGGCCTGGCTATACCTGTTTGAGTTTTTTAAACCTACCAGTAAGAATAAAACAAATGTAAAGGAAAGATGTAATGGGCTTAGGCGACATTCGGGTAAGACTGTGAACCCTGTAGTGCTCAGCCAATGAGGAACCAGGGGAGGGACTCGCGCACTAGGAGATAAATTATTGGCGCCAAACTCCCCAGGTGTGCCTGCCCACCGGACACCCGATCTTGCAAGACCGTCATTAAAGCCTCACTCTGCTGTTCTCTTTGTCTCTGTGTCCTCTTACTGAATTTGGACCAGTGAGTGTGTTTCTCACAATTTGGGGGTTCTTCCAGGATCCTCTTGCCTGTGTGAGGTGGGGGCCCAAGTGGAGTGGGAAGACGCGTCCCACCGGGCTTTGGATGGCCCGCTCAGTCTGGGCATCTCACCTTCACACGGAAGCCGAGGGGAGACCCGAGACTGTTGTGCGGAGACAGCGTGACTGATGCAGGGGAGAAAACGCAGGCACCGCGGCAACCAGGCAACCTTGTGCATGAGCCAAGGTGGGAAAATTGGGCTATAAGTACTGCCCTGGTGGTTGGGCATTTTTCAGAGATCGAGTGTGTGTGGCTGATGAAGGGTCCCCACCAGTAAGATGGCAAACTTCCAGCTTCTCTTCGGGGTCCTCAGTTCCCGCCGGCGCCACCTGAAGCCCAATCACCTCTCGCCCCCCTCCCAATCCCAGCACCTAGCCAACAGCCACCAGTCCCATAGAAGTAACACCACAATCACCCTATGCCCCTTCCTATATAACCCAGCACCTTTCCCTAATAAAACGGAATTCTCCAGTGAATTGCTTCTGTGTGTCACTCCTTTCCTTTCATTGGTGCCGAAACCCAGGAGACGGGACACCCCAACTGGGCCCCGTCTTCCCCCCGACACCAGCAGCAGCTTGCCCTCGTCCTCTTTTTCTGGCGCTGGCTCATCACACTCATCACTCCTCTCTGGCCTTTAGGTAAGTTTTCCCCCGGAGTGGGCCACTCTTCCCCGAGCTATCGCAGTGCCATTGGCCGTGATCGTCCGGCAAGGCCCTGATGCTCGGGGACGAGGAGGGAACTCTCCCCGCCTCAGGCCTTCACGGCTGCAGCGGACCCTCAGGCCCCTCCTTCAACAGCCATAAACCCCCGCCTCACGCCGTAAATTTTTTTTTTTTTTTGAGAGTGCATCTCTCATATTTATTGATCAAATGGTTGTTAACAACAATAAAATTCAGTATAGGGGGGTCAACGCTCAATGTACAATCATTAATCCATCTCAAGCCTAATTCTCGTCAGTCTCCAATCTTCTGAAGCATAACGAACAAGTTCTTACATGGTGAACGAATTCTTACATAGTGAATAAATTCTTACATGGTGAACAGTACAAGGGCATTCATCACAGAAACTTTCGGTTTTGATCATGCATTATGACCTATAAACAATCAGGTCAAATATGAATATTCGTTTGATTTTTGTACTTGATTTATATGTTGATCCCACATTTCTCCTATTATTATTATTATTATTTTTAATAAAACGCTGAAGTGGTAGGTAGATGCAAGATAAAGGTAGAAAACATAGTTTAGTGCTGTAAGAAGGCAAATGTAGATGATCAGATGATCAGGTGTGTGCCTATGGACTAATTTTTAATCCAGGCTAGACATGGGCAGCAAGACATCCACGGATGCAGAAGATTTCTTCCAAAGCAGGGGGGGTGAGCCTCACCTCTGTTGATCCCCAAATTCTCACCTGATGGCCCCCCTGCGACTGTGCCTGTCTTAGGTTGTTCCTCCCTTGAGGAATCTTACCCGTCTCTGGCTAACCAGTCATCTTCCGGGGCCATACAGGGAGATGTAAAGTTGGTAAGTGAGAGAGAAGCCATATTGTTTGAAAAGGTTAGCTTTTTACTTCTTTGCAGATTTATGCCCTGTGGCTTCTATGCCCAGCACTTGTCTCGAGGTATCTTTACCACCTGGAGGAATTATGATACTCGGTAAATTCGATATGAGGCATGAATTCTATTTAAGGGTTGTAATTAGGAAGGAAGAAGAAAAGCTATAGATGTAGCATATGAAGGAAACATGGGAGGATTGATTATTTCTTTGACATATCTTCTTGTATAGTACCTTAAGTATGTATAGGTTTTAAACTACTAACTAATTTGCACACACATATTAACATAATAGGAATACAGTGACATAAACAAAGCAAATCTATAATTACCATCCATCTCCAGTGAAGCCAAGAAAACCATTTAGGCACCCTAGGCATTTGTGAAAATTTATCTATGATATGATGGATATTGTCCAACTGTACTTGAACCATCAGACAAATTAAAGCAGCCCATTTCTGGGATCTGTTCACATCCCATATGTTCTTTTAACCATAGATAGTCTATAGTCATGAGATTTTGGAGTGCTACAACTTCCACCCCTCCCAACTCCTGGTTGAGTTCCAACAGTACAGATCCGGTCAAATTCGTTGTCTCACTGTATGCACATGCCAGCCTAGACATCTCCCTCCTCATTCCTATGGCAAGTCCAGGAGACGGTGGGCTGGATGCAGCCACAACCGCACCATCGTCTGGATCCCTGTGGAGGCTTTTTGATGATCATCCCCCGGCACAAGTCCTCCAGAGAGTGCTGATGCCGGAAGCTCCTCCTCATATCATATCTAAGTTCATTTTCTGGGTATCCAAGCTAGGCCTTGATCTTCTGCATAGAAACAAACAGACCCTTTGCCCACACTTTGACATGCCCTCTATACCACTGTGCAGAACTCATTGGAGGTCAGCACACAGTAACTGCTTTTTTTTTTTTTTAATTAAGAGAAAGGAATATTATCAGAAAAGAGTACCTCCATAGCTGATCATCTGACACCCTTTAAGTGATCAACATTAAGGATATTTAAAGCATGCGTTGATCTTTGATTTACCAATAGTTTTATCCTGTTAAGGAGTAATCCCCCTTTTCTTTCTTTCTTTCTTTCTTTTTTTTTTTAATTTTTAATCTACACTTACATGAAGAATACTATGTTTACTATGCTCTCCCCTATATCAGGTCCCCCCTAACAACCACATTACGGTTACTATCCATCAGCTTAGCAAAATGTGGTAGAGTCACTACTTGTCCTCTCTGTGTTGTGCAGCCCACCCTCCCCTTTCTCCCTCCCCCCCAGGCATGCTAATCTTAATACCCCCCTTCTTCTCCCCCCCCCTTATCCCTCCCTGCCCACCCATCCTCCCCAGTTCCTTTCCCTTTGGTACCTGTTAGTCCATTTTTGGGTTCTGTAATTCCACTGCTGTTTTGTTCCTTCAGATTTTCCTTTGTTCCTATACTCCTCAGATGAGCGAAATCATTTGGTATTTCTCTTTCTCCGCTTGGCTTATTTCACTGAGCATAATACTCTCCAGCTCCATCCATGTTGCTGCAAATGGTTGGATTTTTCCACTTCTTATGGCTGAGTAGTATTCCATTGTGTATATGTAGCACATCTTTATCCATTCATCTACCGATGGACATTTAGGTTGCTTCCAATTCTTGGCTATTGTAAATAGTGCTGCGATAAACATAGGGGTGCATCTGTCTTTCTCAAACTTGATTGCTGTGTTCTTAGGGTAAATTCCTAGGAGTGGAATTCCTGGGTCAAATGGTAGGCCTGTTTTGAGCATTTTGATGCACCTCCATACTGCTTTCCACAATGGTTGAACTAATTTACATTCCCACCAGCAGTGTAGGAGGGTTCCCCTTTCTCCACAGCCTCGCCAACATTTGTTGTTGTTTGTCTTTTGGATGGCAGCTATCCTTACTGGTGTGAGGTGATACCTCATTGTAGTTTTAATTTGCATTTCTCTGATAATTAGCGATGTGGAGCATCTTTTCATGTGTCTCTTGGCCATCTGTATTTCTTTTTTGGAGAACTGTCTGTTCAGTTCCTCTGCCCATTTTTTAATTGGGTTATTTGTTTTTTGTTTGTTGAGGCGTGTGAGCTCTTTATATATTCTGGACGTCAAGCCTTTATCGGATCTGTCATTTTCAAATATATTCTCCCATACTGTAGGGTTCCTTTTTGTTCTATTGATGGTGTCTTTCGTTGTACAGAAGCTTGTCACCTTAATGTAGTCCCACTTGCTCATTTTTGCTGTTGTTTTCCTTGCCCGGGGAGATATGTTCAGGAAGAGATCACTCATGTTTATGTCTAAGAGGTTTTTGCCTATGTTTTTTTCCAAGAGTTTAATGGTTTCATGACTTACATTCAGGTCTTTGATCCATTTTGAGTTTACCTTTGTATATGGGGTTAGACAATGGTCCAGTTTCATTCTCCTACATGTAGCTGCCCAGTTTTGCCAGCACCATCTGTTGAAGAGACTGTCATTTTGCCATTGTATGTCCATGGCTCCTTTATCAAATATTAATTGACCATATCTGTTAGGGTTAATTTCTGGGGTCTCTAATCTGTTCCACTGGTCTGTGGCTCTGTTCTTGTGCCAGTACCAAATTGTCTTGATTACTATGGCTTTGTAGTAGAGCTTGAAGTTG
Organism: Manis javanica; assembly: GCF_040802235.1. Lineage (NCBI taxonomy): Eukaryota > Metazoa > Chordata > Mammalia > Pholidota > Manidae > Manis > Manis javanica. The sequence goes on along the minus strand of NC_133159.1, from coordinate 112,823,799 downwards.
GGGAGTGAAATCCCCCCTACTTTATTCTTCTTTTTCAGGATTGCTTTGGCTATTCGGGGTCTTTGGTGTTTCCATATGAATTTTTGAATTATTTGTTCCAATTCATTGAAGAATGTTGCTGGTAATTTGAGAGGGATTGCATCAAATCTGTATATTGCTTTGGGCAGGATGGCCATTTTGACGATATTAATTCTTCCTAGCCATGAGCATGGGATGAGTTTCCATTTATTAGTGTCCCCTTTAATTTCTCTTAAGAGTGACTTGTAGTTTTCAGAGTATAAGTCTTTCACTTCTTTGGTTAGGTTTATTCCTAGGTATTTTATTCTTTTTGATGCAATGGTGAATGGAATTGTTTTCCTGATTTCTCTTTCTATTGATTCGTTGTTAGTGTATAGGAAAGCTACAGATTTCTGTGTGTTAATTTTGTATCCTGCAACTTTGCTGTATTCCGATATCAGTTCTAGTAGTTTTGGAGTGGAGTCTTTAGGGTTTTTTAATGTACAGTATCATATCATCTGCAAATAGTGACAGTTTAACTTCTTCTTTACCAATCTGGATTCCTTGTATTTCTTTGTTTTGTCTGATTGCCGTGGCTAGGACCTCCAGTACTATGTTAAATAACAGTGGGAGAGTGGGCATCCCTGTCTGGTTCCCGATCTCAGAGGAAATGCTTTCAGCTTCTCGCTGTTCAGTATAATGCTGGCTGTGGGTTTATCATATATGGCCTTTATTATGTTGAGGTACTTGCCCTCTATTCCCATTTTGCTGAGAGTTTTTATCATGAATGGATGTTGAATTTTGTCAAATGCTTTTTCAGCATCTATGGAGATGATCATGTGGTTTTTGTCTTTCTTTTTGTTGATGTGGTGGATGATGTTGATGGATTTTCGAATGTTGTACCATCCTTGCATCCCTGGGATGAACCCCACTTGGTCATGGTGTATGATCCTTTTGATATACTGTTGAATTCTGTTTGCTAATATTTTATTGAGTATTTTTGCATCTACATTCATCAGGGATATTGGTCTGTAATTTTCTTTTTTGGTGGGGTCTTTGCCTGGTTTTGGTGTTAGGGTGATGTTGGCCTCATAGAATGAGTTTGGGAGTATTCCCTCTTCTTCTATTTTGTGGAACACTTTAAGGAGAATGGGTATTATGTCTTCTCTGTGTGTCTGATAAAATTCCGAGGTAAATCCGTCCGGCCCCGGGGTTTTGTTCTTGGGTAGTTTTTTGATTACTGTTTCAATTTCTTTGCTTGTAATTGGTTTGTTTAACTTTTGTGTTTCTTCCTTGGTCAGTCTTGGGAGGTTGTATTTTTCTAGGAAGTTGTCCATTTCTTCTAGGTTTTCCAGCTTGTTGGCATATAGGTTTTCATAGTAGTCTTTAATAATTCTTTGTATTTCTGTGGAGTCTGTCGTGATTTTTCCATTCTCATTTCTGATTATCTTGATTTGTGTTGACTCTCTTTTTCTCTTAATAAGTTGGGCTAGAGGCTTATCTATTTTGTTTATTTTCTCAAAGAACCAGCTCTTGGTTTCGTTGATTTTTGCTATTGTTTTATTCTTCTCAATTTTGTTTATTTCTTCTCTGATCTTTATTATGTCCCTCCTTCTGCTGACTTTAGGCCTCATTTGTTCTTCTTTTTCCAGTTTTAATAATTGTGATGTTAGACTATTCATTTGGGATTGTTCTTCCTTCTTCAAGTGTGCCTGGATTGCTATATACTTTCCTCTTAAGACTGCTTTCGCTGCATCCCACAGAAGTTGGGGCTTAGTGTTGTTGTTGTCATTTGTTTCTATATATTCCTTGATCTCTATTTTGATTTGTTCATTGATCCATTGATTATTTAGTAGCATGTTGTTAAGCCTCCATGTGTTTGTGAGCCTTTTTGTTTTCTTTGTAGAATTTATTTCTACTTTCATACCTTTGTGGTCTGAAAAATTGGTTGGTAGAATTTCAATATTTTGGAATTTACTGAGGCTCTTTTTGTGAGCTAGTATGTGGTCTATTCTGGAGAATGTTCCATGTGCACTTGAGAAGAATGTATATCCTGTTGCTTTTGGATGTAGAGTTCTATAGATGTCTATTAGGTCCATCTGTTCTAGTGTGTTGTTCAGTGCCTGTGTGTCTTTACTTATTTTCTGCCCGGTGGATCTATCCTTTGGGGTGAGTGGTGTGTTGAAGTCTCCTACAATGAATGCATTGCAGTCTATTTCCGTCTTTAGTTCTGTTAGTATTTGCTTCACATATGCTGGTGCTCCTGTATTGGGGGCATATATATTTAGAATGGTTATATCCTCTTGTTGGACTGAGCCCTTTATCATTATGTAGTATCCTTCTTTATCTCTTGTTGCTTTCCTTGTTTTGAAGTCTATTTTGTCTGATATTAGGACTGCAACCCCTGCTTTCTTCTCACTGTTGTTTGCCTGAAATATGTTTTTCCATCCCTTGACTTTTAGTCTATGCTTATCTTTGGGTTTAAGGTGAGTTTCTTGTAAGCAGCATATAGATGGGTCTTGCTTTTTTATCCATTCTATTACTCTATGTCTTTTGATTGGTGCACTAAGTCCATTTACATTTAGGGTGACTATTGAGAGATATGTACTTATTGCCATTGCAGGCTTTAGATTCGTGGGTACCAAAGGTTCAAGGTTAGCTTCTTTAGTATCTTACTGCCTAACTTAGCTCGCTTATTGAGCTGTTATATACACTGTCTGGAGATTCTTTTCTTCTCTCCCTTCTTATTCCTCCTCCTCCATTCTTCATATGTTGTGTGTTTTGTTCTGTGCTCTTTTTAGGGGTGCTCCCATCTAGAGCAGTCCCTGTAGGATGCCCTGTAGAGGTGGTTTGTGGGAAGCAAATTCCCTCAGCTTTTGCTTGTCTGGGAATTGTTTAATCCCGCCATCATATTTAAATGATAGTCGTGCTGGATACAGTATCCTTGGTTCAAGGCCCTTCTATTTCATTGCATTACGTATATCATGCCATTCTCTTCTGGCCTGTAGGGTTTCTGTCGAGAAGTCTGATGTTAGCCTGATGGGTTTTCCTTTATAGGTGACCTTTTTCTCTCTAGCTGCCTTTAAAACTCTTTCCTTGTCCTTGATCCTTGCCATTTTAATTACTTTGTGTCTTGGTGTTGTCCTCCTTGGATCCTTTCTGTTGGGAGTTCTGTGTAATTCCATGGTCTGTTCGATTATTTCCTCCCCCAGTTTGGGGAAGTTTTCAGCAATTATTTCTTCAAAGAGACTTTCTATCCCTTTTCCTCTTTCTTCTTCTTCTGGTATCCCTATAATACGAATATTATTCCTTTTGTATTGGTCACATATTTCTCTTAGTGTTTTTTCATTCCTGGAGATCCTTTTATCTCTCTCTATGTCAGCTTCTATACGTTCCTGTTCTCTGGCTTCTATTCCTTCAATGGCCTCTTGCATCTTATCCATTCTGCTTATAAATCCTTCCAGGGATTGTTTCACTTCTGTGATCTCCTTCCTGACCTCTGTGATCTCCTTCCGGACTTCATCCCACTGCTCTTGTATTTTTCTCTGCATCTCATCCCACTGCTCTTGCATTTTTCTCTGCATCTCATCCCATTGCTCTTGCATTTTTCTCTGCAACTCTGTCAACATGTTCATGATTTTTATTTTGAATTCTTTTTCAGGAGGACTAGTTAGGTCTGTCTCCCTCTCAGGTGTTGTCTCTGTGATCTTTGTCTGCCTGTAGTTTTGCCTTTTCATGGTGATAGAGATAGTTTGCAGAGCTGGTACAAGTGACCGCTGGAAGAGCTTCCCTTCTTGTTGGTTTGTGGCCTTTTCCTGGGAGAATAGCGACCTCTAGTGGCTTGTGCTGGGCAGCTGTGCGTAGACAGGGCTTCTGCTTCCTGCCCAGTTGCTTTGGGGTTTATCTCCGCTGTTGCTGTGGGCTTAGCCTGGCTGGGGCTGTTCCTCCAAAATGGTGGAGCCCCGTTGGAGAGGGAGCGGCCGGGGGGCTATTTATCTCCGTAAGGGACCTCTGTGCTCCCTGCTGCCCAGGGGGTTAGAGTTCCCAGAGATCCCCAGATTCCCTGCTTCTGGTCTAAGTGACCTGTCCCGCCCCTTTAAGACTTCCAAAAAGCACTCTCCAAACCAAAACAACAACAGCAACAATGAGAGAGGGAACAGAAAGAAAAAAAAAGGAAAAAACACGTGATTTTTTTTTTTTTTTTGTCCTCAGGTGCCGGTCCCAGGCACCCGCTCACTGTTCCTGCTGCCCTGTCTCCCTAGCACCAGGGTCCCTGTCCTTTCAAGTCTTCCAAAAAGCACACACCCACCGGTCCCGCAGGGAAGGAACACTCGATATTCTTTGTCCTCAGGTGCCGGTCCCAGGCACCCGCTCACTGTTCCTGCTGCCCTGTCTCCCTAGCACCAGGGTCCCTTTCCTTTCAAGGCTTCCAAAAAGCACCCACCCACCGGTCCCACAGGGAAAAACACACGATATTCTTTGTCCTCAGGCGCCGGTCCCAGGCACCCGCTCACCAGTCCCGCCGCCCTGCCTCCCTAGCACTGGGGTCCCTGTCCCTTTTAGGCTTCCAAAAAGCACTCGCAAAAAAGAGAAAAAAAAGGGAGGAAAAACGCGCGATTTCCTCTGTCCTCAAGTGCTGGTCTCATGCACCTGCCCCCCGGTCCCGCAGGGAAAAACTTGGGATATTCTTTGTCCTCAGGCGCCAGTCCCAGGCACCTGCTCACCGGTCCCACCACCCTGCCTCCCTAGCACTGGGGTCCCTGTCCCTTTAAGGCTTCCAAAAAGCGCTCGCCAAAAAGAGAAAAAAAGGGGAAAAACGCGCGATTTCTTCCGTCCTCAGGCGCCGGTCTCAGGCACCCGCCCGCTGGTCCCGCAGGGAGAAACGCGGGATATTCTTTGTCCTCAGGCGCTGGTCCCAGGCACCTGCTCACCGGTCCCGCCACCCTGCCTCCCTAGCAACGGGGGCGCGTCCCTTTAAGGCTTCCAAAAAGCACTCGCCATAAAAAAACCGCTCCGGTTTCTTTCCACCCGCCGGGAGCCGGGGGGAGGGTTGCTCGGTTCCCGCCTGGCCGGGGCTTGTATCTTACCCCCTTCGCAAGGCGCTGGGTTCTCGCAGGTGTGGATGTGGTCTGGATGTTGTCCTGTGTCCTGTGGTCTCTATTTTAGGAAGATTTTTCTTTGTTATATTTTCATAGCTCTATGTGTTTTTGGGAGGAGATTTCCACTGCTCTACTCACGCCGCCATTCTGGCTCCGCCCCTCTGTAAACTTTTTAAGCAAAATTTCCCCAGAGTGGGCCACTCTTCCCTGAGCTATCGCAGTGCCATTGACCGTGATCGTCCGGCAAGGCGCTGACACTCAGGGACGAGGAGGGAACTCTCCCCACCTCAGGTCTTCACGGCTGCTGTGGACCCTCAGGCCCCTCCTCCGACAGTCATAAATCCCCGCCTCAGGCCTTCATGGCTGCGGCAGACCCTCAGGCCCCCCTCCAAACAGCCATAAACGAGGTGACTCCTTTGCGGATGAGAAAGCTCCCTTTCCCCCCCCCCCCACCTCCTTCTGTTCCATCCGCTGAAATCTGTTCTGTCTGCCGAAAACTCCTAGCGCTAGGTACCTTGTGACTCTGGCAAACTGCCTTCTTAGGGAAGTCTGGGTGACGACCCACACTTCCTAAGAAATTCTGTCTCGTGTACGAGTTTCCGCAGACCACCAAGGATCATCGGGGACACCCTTTGTCTCCTTGCGGTCTGCTCCCAGTCCAAGGATCTCCGTTCGTCTTCCCCTGTTTGTCTCCTTCTCTGTCCTTTAGCCATGGGAGCCTCCTCATCCCTCCCTGAAAGTTCACCTCTTGAATGCCTGCTTAAGCATCTGGCTACCCTCTCCCTGATGCCTGATATAAAACCAAAACTTCTCCGTAAATATTGCTCCCAAGATTGGCTGACATACCCCCTAGACAATAACAACCAATGGCCCGCAGGGGGAACTCTTGATCCTAACATCACTCGCAATCTCTTTAACTACTGCCAGCGCCTGAAAAAATGGAAGGAGATTCCCTATATCGAAGCTTTTCACCTCCTAGCTCAAAATTCCAGCCTCTGCACCACCTGCTCCCCGCCCCAAGTTCTCCTAGCCTGCAAGCCGTCTCCCTCCCCTCCACACACTCCCAGTCCCTCTTTGATTACCTTTGACCCGGCCGATGAGCCTCTGCCATACAGACTTCCCGCTTCGGCCCCTCCCCCTCCTACAACCCCTCCACCCTCCGCCGCTGCTGCTTCCTCTTTGCCTCGTTCCCTGCGGCGGAAGCCTCCTGTCCTTTCCCTTCCCCTTCTTCTCCTACAACAGCCCCTCCCCCTTCCTCTACCGCTGCCACTGCTGCCTCTTTCCCTGCGGCAGAAGCCGCCCATCCTCTCCCTTTCCCTTCATCTCCTACAACAGCTCCTCCCCCTTCCTCCTCCACTGCCGCCGCTGCTGCCTCCACCCCCGCAGAAGCCTCCCGTCCTCTCCCTTCGCCCTCCTCCCCTCCCTCCACCACCATCTCCTCCCCCCCCTCCCCCCCCCCTCCTCCCTACCCCTCACCTCCCCCCCTCCCGCAGATGGAGCCTGAGCCTTTCAGCCCCCCTCTAACTAAGTTCCAGGAGCCTCCTCCGTCTTTGCCCCCTCAGACTCGGTCCCAAGGGCCTCCCAAAATTATTGCAGCTTTGCCCCGATCACCTGTTTCCCCTGCACAGACTGAGCCAGAACCCTTCAGTCCCCGTCGGACCCAGTCCTGAGGGCCTCCCAAAATTATCGCCCCCCTCCAGGAAGTAGCAGGATCCGAAGGTATCGTGTGCGTTCACGTCCCTTTCTCCTTAGGAGATTTAGGCCAACTAGAGAAACGCCTAGGTTCCTTTTCCACTGATCCCACGACATACATCAGGGAGTTTCAATGGACCCTCCAGTCTTACAGCCTCACGCATCATGACATTTTCATGCTCCTGGCCAATACTCTCCTCCCTGAAGAGCATAGACGAGTTTGGGACTTCGCCCAAACGCACGCTACCAAAACCCACAGGACTAACCCCACCTGTCCCCCTGGCCCCACTGCTGTCACCGAACAAGACCCACACTGGGATTATAACACCTCCACGGGTCTCTGCTCTCGAGATATTTTTGCCTCCTGCTTAATAGCAGGTCTAAAAAAGGCAGCTCATAAAGTAGTCAATTTTCAAAAACTCCAAGACATAATTCAAAAGAGAGATGAAACCCCCTCCGAGTTCCTAGACAGACTCACTGAAGCCCTATTACAGTATACCAGCCTGGACCCAGAAACACCTGAAGGAAGACAGGTCCTTATGACATACTTCCTAGCTCAAAGCTACCACGACATTAAAGCTAAACTCAAAAAGTTAGAACGGGGCCCCGCTACCCCACAGACTGAGATCCTAACAGTGGCCTTTAAAGTCTTCCATAACCGGGAGGAGGAGAAAGAACGCTGTAAACAAAAGGCTGATCAGGCCAATTTCCAGATGTTGGCCCAGCTGATAAAACCACAACCTGGGCGCCCGTCTACAAAGAAGCCCCCCCAGGAGCTTGTTTCAAGTGCAGAAAAGAGAGACATTGGTCAAGGACGTGCCCCTCCCCCGGATCTCCTACCACCCCATGCACCAGATGCCACAAAAAGGGCCACTGGGGGTCTGATTGCCCAACCACCCGAAGGGGAGGCTGGATGAACAACCACCATCCTAAGCCCGCCGTAGTGGGGCTGGCAGAAGAATATTGACGGGGCCCGGGGGCTTCTCACCCGACCATTTCCATCACCAAACAGGAGCCCAGGGTTAGTTTCACAGTAGATGGTCACCCCATCTCCTTCCTCCTAGATACAGGAGCCACCTTCTCAGTCTTGCGAGAATACCGGGGTCCTACCACACCAGCCATTACTCCTATAGTCAGAGTAGGAGGTAAACAGATTTTCCCATTAAACCCCCCACCCATCCTTTTATGCACAATCCAAGACAATCCCATACCTTTCTCCCACTCCTTCCTGGTTATGCCCCAGTGTCCCATCCCTTTACTAGGATGAGACATCCTTTCCCTCCATGTTTCCATAACTATATCCACTCCCACAGCCCCCAGTACTCCCTTTCTGATGGCCCTCATAGCCGACGACCCCCCTCTACCCAATGAAAGCTCCGGTTCTGCCCTCATACACCCTGTAAATCCCAAAGTTTGGGACATTACAAGCCCCTCCATGGCCCTATGTCCCCCTGCCTCTATCAAATTACATGACCCCTCTCAGTATATCTGTCAGGCCCAATACCCCCTAATCACTTCAGCCCTCATAGGCCTCCAACCCATCATTCAAGATCTCTTAAACAAAAATTACCTCAGACACCTTCACTCCCCATTTAATACCCCCATATTAGCTGTTAAAAAAACCAACGGATCTTTCCGCCTTGTCCAAGACCTTCACCTTATCAACATGGCCGTTGTCCCTATCCATCCCTTAGTTCCAAATCCATACACCCTTTTATCGCAGATCGCTGCCTCAGCATCCCACTTCTCAGTCCTAGATCTCAAGGATGCATTTTTTTCTATCCCTCTAGACCCCTCCTCTCAAGATTTTTTTGCCTCCACCTGGACGGACCCATGCACCAGACATTCTGAACAACTTACTTGGACAGTTTTGCCACAAGGCTTCCGAGATAGTCCCCATATTTTTGGACAAGTCCTAGCTCAAGACCTCTAACAGTTTCATCATGATCACCTGAGTCCACTTTATTACAATATGTAGATGATCTTCTACTCTGCAGTCCCTCGTGGGAACAGTCTCAACTTAACACCGCGTCTCTACTTAACCATCTAGCTTCCAGAGGTTACCGGGTATCCCCCGTCAAAGCTCAAATCTCTTCCCCTTCTGTCACTTACCTTGGATTCTTTCTGTCTCAACAAAGAAAGTCCATTACCTTAGACAGAAAATGACTCCTCTCTGACCTGCCCATTCCCAAAACCAAGACAGAAATCCTTTCCTTTCCAGGCCTGGCTGGGTATTTTAGAGTGTGGATCCCTAACTTCTCCCTGTTGGCAAGACCCCTATACGACCTCAGCAAGGGCGCCCTTGAAGAACCATTATCATCCTCACCCCGACACTCCTTCATTAAGCTCCGTCAAGCCCTTGTGGAAGCTCCAGCTCTCCATCTCTGATTTGTCAAAACCCTTCTCATTATACATTCATGAGAGGTCCAGTCAAGCTCTAGGAGTCCTAGGCCAATATTATGGCCCATCCTTTGCCCCAGTAGCTTATCTCTCCAAGCAATTAGACCCCACAGTTCAGGGATGGGCCCCCTGCCTACAGGCATTGGCCGCTGGACAGCTCTTGCAGAAAGAAGCTCATAAACTAACATTTGGAGCACCCCTTACCATTCTGTCCCCACATCACCTAAAAGATCTCTTAACCTACAAAAGTTTACAGACTCTCCCTCCCTCCAGACTCCTGACCTTACTATCCTCTTTCCTCCGAAATCCAAACATTGTTTTCCTCCCCTGCCAGCCCCTGAATCCGGCCGCTCTTCTTCCTCTACCCTACTCTCCTCATACTCCCTCGCATGATTGCCTGGAAGCCCTTCACAACTTCCTTCCGTGCCACTCCACGATCTCCAAAGGAGCCCTCTCACACTCCGACCTCATCTGGTTTACTGATGGGTCCTCCTTTAAACATGAGGGCACCCACTACTCAGGATATGCAGTAGTGTCCCTCGAAGATGTCACTGAGGCACGAGCCCTACCTCCTGGTACAACCAATCAGCAGGCCGAACTCATTGCAGCCACCAGAGCTTGCACTCTAGCCCGGGACACGTCTCTCACATTGTACATTGACTCCAAGTACGTATTCCACATTCTCTTGTCTCACGCGGCAGTATAGAAAGAAAGAGACCTCCTCACCACAAAAGGAAATTCCATAACTAATTCATCCTTAATTACTAAACTTCTAGAGGCTTCATAACTCCCACACCGACTAGGCATAGTCCACTGCAAATCACATCAAAAGGATGACTCCCCCATTGCAAGAGGTAACAACAGAGCCAACAGAGTAGCCCGGTCAGTTGCCCTATCAGAAGACACACCAGACAACAATCCATCTGCCCTTACAGTTTTAGCCTTATCACAAGACACCCTCTGCTCCCAGGAAAAAGAGTCTCTCTTCTGCCTCTTACATGATATGTTCCATCCCAGTCCCCAATCCTTGATCCATTTTTTACAATCTTTTTTTCCTCTCTCTCCTGAAGACAAAACCCTACTTAACCAAATCACTTGCAAGTACACCATCTGCCAACGCACTAACCCTAATACCCGCCTCAAGGCCCAACCCTTCCCGGCTCATCAAGCAAGGGGTTATGTCCCCGCTGCAGATTGGCAAATAGACTTCACTAACATGCCCCCTGTACGGCGTACCAGATACCTACTCGTGTTAGTAGATACATTTTCAGGATGGGTCGAAGCTTTCCCCACCACTAACAAACGAGCGTCCGCGGTTGCCTCTATCCTCCTCACCCAGATCTTTCCTACGTTTGGGATGCCCACTTCCCTCCAATCAGATAATGGCCCTGAGTTCACTGCCCAAGTTATCCAGAACCTCTCCAAGTCGCTCTCGCTCCCCTGGCATTTACATTGTCCTTATCGACCACAAGCTTCGGGAAAAGTAGAAAAAGCCAATAGGACTCTAAAAGACATCCTGACCAAACTATCTCTAGAACTACACCTTGACTGGGTTCGCTTACTTCCCGTAGCTCTACTCCGCATTCGAGCCCTCCCAAAGAAACCTTCCTTCTTGTCGCCCTTTGAGATCATGTACAGCCACCCGATTCTACCCCCGGGGCTCCCTTCCCACAAAGGACCAATTCCTCCCAATATGGCCCTTCCACTACTCTCTCTCCTCCGCACTGAATTGTGGAAATATCAGGATTGGCTCTTTCCTGATCCATCTGCCTCCCAAAATCCTCCTGTCTTACAGCACAGCCAACTACTGTTTTATAAGCCACCAGAGGATCGGCCCTCTTGAACGGTCCCCACCAGTAAGATGGCAAACTTCCGGCTTCTCTTCGGGGTCCTCAGTTCCCGCCGGCGCCACCTGAAGCCCAATCACCTCTCGTACCCCTCCCAATCCCAGCACCTAGCCAACAGCCACCAGCCCCATAGAAGTGACACCTCAATCAATTCATGCCCCTTCCTATATAACTCAGCACCTTTCCCTAATAAAGCGGAACTCTCCGGTGAATTGCTGCTATGTGTCGCTCCTTTCCTTTCATTGGTGCCGAAAACCAGGAGATGGGACACCCCAACTGGGCCCCGTATTCCCCGCAACACCAGCAGCAGCTTGCCATCGTCCTCTTTTTCCGGCGCTGGCTCATAACACTCACCACTCCTCTCTGGGCTTTAGGTAAGTTTTCCCCCCAGAGTGGGCCACTCTTCCCTGAGCTATCGCAGTGCCATTGACCGTGATCGTCCGGCAAGGCCCTGACGCTCGGGGATGAGGAGGGAACGCTCCCCGCCTCAGGCCTTCACGGCTGCGGCGGACCCTCAGACCCCTCCTCCAAAAGCCATAAATCCCCGCCTCAGGCCTTCACGGCTACAGCCAACTCTCAGGCACCCCCCTCCAACAGCCATAAACGAGGTGACCCCTTTGTAGATGAGAATGCTCCCTTTTCCCCCCCTCATTCTGCTTAGTCCGCTGAAAACGCCTAGCGCTAGGTACCTCGTGACTCTGGCACTCTGTCTTCTTAGGGAAGTCTGGGTTACGACCCACACTTCCTAAGAAATTCCTACTCATATACGAGTGTCCGCAGACCACCAAGGATCATCGGGGAAGCCCTTTGTCTCCTTGTGGTCTGCTTCCAGTCCGAGGATCTCCGTTCATCTTCCCCTGTTTGTCTCCTTCTCTGTCCTTCAGCCATGGGAGCCTCCTCATCCCTCCCTGAAAGTTCACCTCTTGAATGCCTGCTTAAGCATCTGGCTACCCTCTCCCTGACGCCTGATATAAAACCAAAACTTCTCCATAAATATTGCTCCCAAGATTGGCCGACATACCCCCTAGACAATAACAACCAATGGCCTGCAGGGGGAACTCTTGATCTTAACATCACTCGCGATCTTTTTAACTACTGCCAGCGCCTGAAAAAATGGAAGGAGATTCCCTATATCGAAGCTTTCCGCCTCCTCCTCTCCCCGCCCCCTCCCAAGTTCTCCTAGCCTGGAAGCCGCCGCCCCCGCAGAAGCCTCCTGTTCACTCCCTTCCCCTTCTTCTCCTACAACAGCCCTTCTCCCTTCCTCCCCAACCATCTCCTCCCCCATCTCACCTCCTCCACCTTCATTCTCTGCAGATTAAGCCTGAGCCTTTCAGCCCCCCTTTAACTAGGTCCCAGGGGCCTCCTCCGTCTTTGCCCTCATCACCTGTTTCTCCCCTGTTAGGGACTGCCTTTATCTTCTCACATGTTTGTAGGGAGAATGGGAAAGCACCTTCCCCCATGTATGAACGCAGCATGGGAAAGCACAAGCTAGAGAACAACCGGTGCAGTCCTTGGAAGTTATCTGTCCACAAAAACATATCTTGTCCTCGAAGATGAGCCAAGACACTTCACTCTGAAAATAGAGAGACCTTAAAGATGTGTAGAAACACCGCCCCTGCTTCTAAATATGCCCTTCCCCCACTTGCGGATGTGGCAGGAATGGAGAACAAAGAACATTCTGTTTACGCATTTCATAAGCAATTAACTGGAGCCCTGCTGTAGCTCAGTAGAGCATGGGACTCTTAACCGCAGTCATGAGTTCAAGCCTAACTAAAGCAGCAGAGGCAAGCAGCTGGGCTGCAGGCTGGCAACACGTGGGTCTGATTCTATCTTTCTTTATTTTCTTTGCCCCCCTTCCGCACTTCAGGACCTGCTTGAATAAGCGCAGCTAGACCACGTCACTTCCCCACAGACTGAGCCAGAACCCTTCAGTCCCCCTCAGACTTGGTCCCGAGAGTCTCCCAAAATTATCGCCCCCCTCCTGGAGGTAGCAAGATCCAAAGGCATTTAGGAGATTTAGCCCAACTAGAGAAACGCCTAAGTTCCTTTTCCACTGATCCCACGACATACATCAGGGAGTTTCAGTGGACCCTTCAGTCTTACAGCCTCACACATCATGACATTTTCATGCTCCTGGCCAATACTCTCCTCCCTGAAGAGCGTAGACGAGCTTGGGACTTCGCCAAAACGCACGCTACCGAAACCCACAGGACTGACCCCACCTGTCCCCCTGGCCCCACCGCTGTCCCCGAACAAGACCCACACTGGGATTATAACACTGCCGTGGGTCTCCACTCTCGAGATATTTTTGCCTCCTGCTTAATAGCAGGTCTAAAAAAGGCAGCTCGTAAAGTAGTCAATTTTCAAAAACTCCAAGACATAATTCAAAAGAGAGATGAAACCCCCTCCGAGTTCTTAGACAGACTCACTGAAGCCCTATTACAGTATACCAGCCTGGACCCAGAAATGCCTGAAGGAAGACAGGTCCTTATGACATACTTCCTAGCTCAAAGCTACCCCAACATTAAGGCTAAACTCAAAAAGTTAGAACGGGGCCCCGCTACCCCACAGACTGAGATCCTAACAGTGGCCTTTAAAGTCTTCCATAACCGGGAGGAGGAGAAAGAACGCCATAAACAAAGAGCTGATCAGGCCAATTTCCAGATGTTGGTCCAGCTGATAAAACCACAACCTGGGCGTCCCTCTACAAACAAGCCCCCCCAGGAGCTTGTTTCAAGTGCAGAAAAGAGAGACATTGGTCAAGGGCGTGCCCCTCCCCCAGATCTCCTACCACCCCATGCACCAGATGCCACAAAAAGGGCCACTGGGGGTCTGATTGCCCAACGACCCGAAGCCCATCCTAAGCCCGCCATAGTGGGGCTGGCAGAAGAAGACTGATGGGGCCCGGGGGCTTCTCGCCCGACCATTTCCATTACCAAACAGGAGCCCAGGGTTACTTTAACAGGAGACGGTCACCCCATCTCCTTCCTCCTAGATACAGGAGCCACCTTCTCAGTCTTGCGAGAATACCGGGGCCCTACCACGCCAGCCATTACTCCTATAGTCAGAGTAGGAGGTAAACAGATTTTCCCATTAAACCCCCCACCCACCCTTTTATGCACAATCCAAGACAATCCCTTACCTTTCTCCCACTCCTTCCTGGTTATGCCCCAGTGTCCCATCCCTTTACTAGGACGAGACATCCTTTCCCTCCTCCACGTTTCCATAACTATATCCACTCCCACAGCCCCCAGTACTCCCTTTCTGATGGCCCTCATAGCTGACAACCCCCCTCTACCCAATGAAAGCTCCGGTTCCGCCCTCATACACCCTGTAAATCCCAAAGTTTGGGACATTACGAGCCCCTCCATGGCCCTATGTCCCCCTGCCTCTATCAAATTCTGTGACCCCTCTCAGTATATCTGTCAGGCCCAATACCCCCTAACCACTTCAGCCCTCATAGGCCTCCAACCCATCATTCAAGCAGACCCACTCACTCCCCATTTAATACCCCCATAATAGCTGTTAAAAAACCAACGGATCTTTCTGCCTTGTCCAAGACCTTCGCCTCATCAACATAGCCATTGTCCATATCCATCCCTTAGTTCCAAATCCATACAGCCTCAGCATCCCACTTCTCAGTTCTAGATCTCAAAGACCCATTTTTCTATCCCTCTAGACGCCTGCTCCCAAGATTTTTTCATCTTCACCTGGACGGACCCATACACAAGACATTCTAAACATCTCACGTGGACAGTTTTGCCACAAAGCTTCTGAGATAGTCCCCATATTTTTAGACATGTCTTAGCTCAGGAACTCAAACAGTTTCATCATGATCACTCCAAGTCCACCTTATAATACATAGACAATCTTCTACTCTGCAGTCTCTCGTAGGAGCAGTCTCAACTTGACACTGCCTCCCTACTTAACCTTCTAGCTTCCAGAAGTTACCGAGTATCCCCCGTCAAAGCTCAAATCTCTTCCCCTCCTATCACTTACCTCAGATTCCTTCTATCTCAACAAAGAAAGTCTATTACCTTAGACAGAAAATGGCCCCTCTCTGACCTGCCCATTCCCAAAACCAAGACAAAAATCCTTTCCTTTCTAGGACCTTTCTAAGCCTAGCTAGATATTTTAGAACGTAGATCCCTAACTTCTCCCTGCACCCTGTTGGCAAGACCCCTATACAACCTCAGCAAGAGCCCCCCTAAAAAACCATTATCCTCCTCACCCCGACACTCCTTCATTAAGCTCCATCAAGCCCTTGTAGAAGCCCCAGCTCTCCATCTTCCTGATTTGTCGAAGCCCTTCTCATTATACATTCATGAGAGGTCCAGTTAAGCTCTAGGAGTCCTAGGCCAATATCCTTTGCCCCAGTAGCTTATATCTCCAAGCAATTAGACCCCACAGTTCGGGGATGGGCCCCCTGCCTACGAGCATTAGCCGCTAGACAGCTCTTGCAGAAAGAAGCTCATAAACTGACATTCAGGGTACCCCTTACCATTCTGTCCCCACATCACCTAAAAGATCTCTTAACCTACAAAAGTTTACAGACTCTCCCTCCCTCCAGACTCCTGACTTTACTGTCCTCTTTCCTCCAAAATCCCGTTCACCCCCTTTGCCATCCATACCCAAATCATGACTTTTTCCTCCTTTACTGCTCTCTCGCTTTTTTTCTCTCATTCCTATTATCTTCCCCACCACCCCAGCCTCCTTTGTATGGCGATTCAAAGTCAGAGAGACTTACACACAGCATCAAACAAAAGTTACTGTCCTCATTGCCACACCAGACTGCCCTCTGAAAAGCTGCTCTGAGCCTTTATACCTCCATTTTCCTCCCTCCACTAAAGTGTTCACTAGCAGCTACCCTTATTCTCCCTACCTCTGCTTCCTCTATAACCAAAAACAAGCCTATTGCAGGTGATAGCCAGACACCTACGGGGGATGTCCCTACTGGTCTTGCACCATTCACTACATGGGTAACTCCCGGTACCCACAGTATTACTCCTCCAACCGTTTCATGAAATATCCGAACGGCTCATTCTCCTTATCAATCCCAGATCCCTGGGACTCTCGATGGGCTGCCAAGTCACAGCCTCAGTTTACTACGGGAGGTCCTCGACCCCCCACAGTACCCTTCATATCTCTCAAAAGTATGTTCCCTCTCATTCCCAGATCTCTCAAGTTGCATCAGATAGCAGACATTCCAAAAAAGTCATTATCCAAACTCTTGACGGCACCTCTTCATCTTCTTATCCCCGCCCCTCTTCCCATTTGTCCTACTCTTCATTACAGCTCATTCAGGACACCACCATCTTTCTCAACCACACCCTTAACACAGCCAATTGTTTCTTGTGTGCATCACTACAGCGCCCACTGCTAGCCGCCGTGCCCCTTAATATTTCCAACTACTCCTTCCATGCAGAAAGACAACCCTTCTGCCCCCTAGGAGACATACCCCTATGGGAACCAGAATACGCAGATAATCTCACCATCCACCACTGTGTAGGCCCAACTCCACCCCCCCTTCAGTGCACTTCACTGCCTCTCTATCTACACCCCTACCTCTAGCTCTAAAACTTTTACGCAACCGGGACACTTCTTTTGGTGTAATGGCAGTCTTTTCAGCTCACTGCCTCTCAACTCCGATACACCCTGCATTCTCGTCACCCTAATCCCACAGCTTACACTTTACTGCATGGCAGAATTCCTTGAGCTCCAACCTCCCTTGCCCTCGTGCACAAAAAGAGCTGCTTTCCTTCCCATCATGGTCAGTAGCTCTTTGATCACCTCAGCCATTGGGGCAGGGTTTTCGGGAGAAGCCTTGGGTCACTCTCTATGGTCAGTTAGAGATCTCAACGCCAAACTTGAGGGAGCCCTGACATCCACTGCCGATTCCCTAGCCTCTCTCCAAAGACAGGTCACTTCGCTAGCTAAAGTCACCCTTCAAAACCGGCGAGCCCTAGATCTGCTTACAGCCGAGAAGGGCGGCACCTGCATCTTCCTCTGGGAAGAGTGCTGCTATTACATCAACGAATCTGGCATTGTAGAAACTGACATTACCAAACTCACCGACCTTGCCTCCAGTATCCACTCTGCTTCCAATTCCAACCCATTCTTGTCAATACTAACAAACCCCCTCCTCACCTAGCTCTGGCCCATTGCAGGCCCCATAATAATCATTCTTCTTGCCTGTCTCTTCTTACCCTGTATAATAAAGTTAATCAAATCCCAAGTCAGAAAAATCTCTAATCAAGCTTTCAACCAGTTTTTACTCAGGAACTACCAGCTTCTGGCCACAGAAGATCCCTCACCCTCACGTGACCTCCTCACCACACGCTGAGATGGACCCCTCTCTCCACTGGAAACTGTTCCTGGAAACAATGGCCACAGACGCCTGGCTCCTGACACCCATATCCTCTTGGCACCATTGGAATCAACAGGTCCTCCACCTGTGGTTACAGGGAACCTTCATTGATTTCCAAACCTGAAGAAGTCCACATCTACTCGTCCTTACTGTGGGGAGTCCTATCAATCCTTTCCTCCCAATCCTCAAGCCCTCACTCCTTTCTCCGCCCCTGTTCAGCAGGAAGCAGCCAGAGAGAAAGCAATGTCCACAAACCCATAGAGGAGAAAGGGGGGAATGAAGGGTCCCCACCAGTAAGATGGCAAATTTCTGTCTTCTCTTCGGGGTCCTCAGTTCCTGCCTGCGCCACCTGAAGCCCAATCACCTCTCGTCCCCCTCCCAATCCCAGCACCTAGCCAACAGCCACCAGCCCCGTAGAAGTGACACCTCAATCAATTCATGCCCCTTCCTATATAACCCAGCACCTTTCCCTAATAAAGTGGAACTCTCCGGTGAATTGCTGCTATGTGTCGCTCCTTTCCTTTCACCTCTCTCACCCAGAAATGGGAAGGTCCACACCCAGTCATTCTCTGCACCCCCTCGGCTGCTAAGCTCTCACTGCCTGATAACTCTGTCCCCCCTTGGATTCATATTTCCAGGTTGAAACCAAATACCCAAGACCCACCTTCTCTGGACACCCAAGACCCATGAGTCACAATCCAGAGTCCTTCAGATACAGCCCAAGATGCTGTCTACTCTACCACGCCTCATCCCTCTGATCCCTTGAAGCTCCGCATCTCCTGTGCACCCCCTTTGCCATCCATACCCGAATCATGACTTTTTCCTCCTTTACTGCTCTCTCACTTTTTTCTCTCATTCCTATTGTCTTCCCGGCCACCCCACCCTCCTTTGTATGGCGATTCAAAGTCAGGCAGACTTACACACAGCATCAAACAACAGTTACTGCCCTCATTGCCACATCAGACTGCCCTCTGAAAGGCTGCTCTGAGCCTTTGTACCTCCACTTTCCTCCCTCCACCGAAGTGTTCACTTACAGCTACCTTTATTCTCCCTACCTCTGCTTCCTCTATGACCAAAGACAAGCCTATTGCAAGTGATGGCAAGACACCTACGGGGGATGTCCCTACTGGTCTTGCACCATTCACTACATGGGTGACTTCCAGTACCCACAGTATTACTCCTCCAACTGTTTCATGAAATATCCCAACGCCTCATCCTCCTTATCAATCCCAGATCCCTGGGACTCTCGATGGGCTGCCGGAGTCACAGCCTCAGTTTACTACAGGGGGTCCTCGACCCCCCACGGTACCCTTCATATTTCTCAAGAGTATGTTCCCTCTCACTCCCACATCTCTCAAGTTGCATCAGATATCAGACATTCCAAAAAAGTCATTATCCAAACTCTTGATGGCACCTCTTCATCTTCTTATTCCTCCTACTCTTGGTTACAGCTCAGTCAAGACCACCATCTTTCTCAACCACACCCTCAACACCGCCAATTGTTTCTTGTGCGCATCACTACAGCACCGACTGCTGGCCGCCATGCCCCTCAATATTTCCAACTACTCTTTCCGTGCAGAAGGACAACCCCTCCGCCCCCTGGCAGACATACCCCTATGGGAACCAGAATACGCAGATAATCTCACCATCCACCACTGTGTAGGCCCAACTCCACCCCCCTCCAGCGCACTTCACTGCTCTCTATCTACACCCCTACCTCCGGCTCTAAGACTTTTACACAACCGGGACACTTCTTTTGGTATAATGGCAGACTTTTCAACTCACTGCCTCTCAACTCCGATACACCCTGAATTCTCGTCACCCTAATCCCACAGCTTACACTTTACAGCATGGCAGAATTCCTTGAGCTCCAACCTCCCTTGCCCTCGTGCACAAAAAGGGCTGCTTTCCTTCCCATCATGGTCGGTATCTCTTTGATCACCTCAGCCATTG
The DNA here is from genome assembly GCF_040802235.1 of Manis javanica. Classification (NCBI taxonomy): domain Eukaryota; kingdom Metazoa; phylum Chordata; class Mammalia; order Pholidota; family Manidae; genus Manis; species Manis javanica. Next base: position 112,804,444 of record NC_133159.1, on the reverse strand, counting down.
GGGCAGGGTTTTCGGGAGAAGCCTTGGGTCACTCTCCATGGGCAGTTAGAGATCTCGACGCCAAACTTGAGGGAGCCCTGACATCCACTGCCGATTCCCTAGCCTCTCTCCAAAGACAGGTCACTTCGCTAGCTAAAGTCACCCTTCAAAACCGGCGGGCCCTAGATCTGCTTACAGCCGAGAAGGGCGGCACCTGCGTCTTCCTCCAGGAAGAGTGCTGCTATTACATCAACTAATGAATCCGGCATTGTAGAAAGTGACATCACCAAACTTACCGACCTTGCCTCCAGTCTCCACTCTGCTTCCAATTCCAACCCATTTTCTTCAATACTAACAAACCCCTCCTTACCTGGCTCTGGCCCATTGCAGGCCCCATAATAATCATTCCTCTCGCCTGTCTCTTCTTACCCTGTATAATAAAGTTCATCAAATCCCAAGTCGGAAAAATCTCTAATGAAGCTTTCAACCAGCTTTTACTCAGGAACTACCAGCTTCTGGCCACAGAAGATCCCTCACCCTCACGTGACCTCCTCACCACACGCTGAGATGGACCTCTCTCTCCACTGGAAACTGTTACTGGAAACAATGGCTGTAGATGCCTGGCTCCTGACACCCATATCCTCTTGGCACAATTGGAATCAACAGGTCCTCGACCTATGGTTACAGGGAACCTTCATTGATTTCCAACCTGTAGAAGTCCACATCTACTCATCCTTACTGTGGGGAATCCTATCAATTCTTTCCTCCCAATCCTCAAGCCCTCACTCCCTTCTCCGCCCCTGTTCAGCAAGAAGCAGTCAGAGAGAAAGCAATGTCCAGAACCCCATAGAGGAGAAGGGGGGGAATGAAGGGTCCCCACCAGTAAGATGGCAAACTTCCGGCTTCTCTTCGGGGTCCTCGGTTCCCGCCGGCGCCACCTGAAGCCCAATCACCTCTCGCCCCCCTCCCAATCCCAGCACCTAGCCAACAGCCACCAGCCCCGTAGAAGTAACACCACAATCACCCTATGCCCCTTACTATATAACCCAGCACCTTTCCCTAATAAAGCGGAATTCTCCAGTGAATTGCTGCTGTGTGTCGCTCCTTTCCTTTCAGCTGAGCTGTGTAATCTTGGGGTGTGTGCAAGAAACTTCCATTATGGGGGGTTGAGTACACAGGAACTCAGACAGAGGGACCTCTTGAAGGATGGGAAATACAAATTCTAGGCCTAGGGAAGCACAGAAAGGGAACCAGATGAGCCCCCTTGGAAATTCTCCCCAGATAACCTGCTGGGGTGAAGGTTATTTTACTGGGGGGACGCCTCCTCTACCAGGTTAAGGACAAACAGAAGATGATCAAATTTTGCTGTTTTGTCTGGATTAAAGTTAGATCAGATGAAAACTGGCTTTGCCAGGTTTGAGTTATTTTTTTGATGGTAATAAAGCCTCCAGTTCACCTGAGGAATCTGTTGGTTACCAAGGGCGCTTCCCCTATTTCCCCTCAACACCAGGGAAGGGAGAGCTAGGGAGGAGGAACTACAAGAGACCTCCCAGGACAAGCCCTGGTGTTGGGAGAGCGTTGTGTGTTTTCCTTGGTCCCTTTCCCCATCACAGCCACAGCGGAGACTTGAGGGGCGGGGACACGGCAGTGAGGCAGAGTGAGAGTTTTGTTTGGAGTTACTGGGAGACAGAAAGTGCAGGCGGCCTTGGCAGGGAGGTGCGCCCTGGGAGGTTGGAGAGAGAAAGTTTAAGTTAAAAGGTTGTGCACTTTCAGGGTGCTGGTGGCCTCAGAGAGAGGAGCACCCCAGGGGTTGGGGGTTCCCTCTTTAAGGATTCTTTAGGAGTGTGGCCAGGACCTGGAGGTGTAGACTTGTTAGGTGGTCTCAGGTATCTTTGATGAGACATTATATTTCTTATCAGTCCTCTGGGTAATTCTGCAAAATTAGCTTAACACAAGAAATTTACTGCTTTTAGTCCCCTTGCAGAATGGCAGCTTCCTGGTTTGGGAGCATATCAGGACTGGCTGCCCTTCATCCAAGGGGGGCAGAGTTATTGTCTGTTTGCTAATGAGTAAGTTGAGGGTATTGCTTCTTGACCTCCTGGGTATTAAAATGTAATCTTTGGGGTGGAATCCTTTCTGCCTTTTGCTATGTTGTTTACTGCTGCACCTGCATGCTGAATTGATTGCCTGGGTTGCAGACTATTTGGGGTCAGAAAGAAAAAAAATAGCATATAGGTAAAGTTAAAAAAGAAAAAAGAAAAGAAGAGCCTGGGTCTGTATGATTAACATAATAAAGACAGGCTTTGCTGAGGTACCCTTTCCTTTATCTGAGGAATATTCAAACATTCCAGGCCAAGTTGCTCCTGTCTTTTTGAGCTTTAATTAATTAACTCTGGGTCTTTTTAGTAGACTTTCCTGGCCTTTTTCTCTTTCCACCCCACTCATATCTCTTATCAACAGATGTTCAGAGGTGGAAAGAAGTATGGCTTTAGTGCATTGGCATCTTTCCTCAGGGGTGGAGAGAAAATCATCTATAAATCAATAGGTAATTACCTGGGCAACAGAGGGCTTATCCGTACCTGAGAGGTGAGAGGGAGGGCTGGTTTTTGGCTGATGCTGGAGCCTGAAAGAGAAATGGCCCCAGGCTGCAGGTTGTGAGTAGTAAATAGATTTTAAACTTTATTTCTCTCTTTGATTTCAGTTTTTAGAGGTATTTTGCCCCAGGATTTCCTTTCCCCAGACTTAACAATGTAAGAAGAACTTAGAGTTTCCCTTGCCTTCTGGGGAGTCCACCAGGAATTCCAAGACGTTTCCATGGAGAGAGGTCCCACTAGGACAAGGGGAAATTTGTTAAAGCTCCCCTCATGGGTACTGAGGTGAGAAATTTTATGCATTGCTAGAAGATCCCCTTGGCCTAGTGGAACAACTAGATCAATTCCTGGGACCTAATATATATACTTAGGCTGAACTGATGTCCATCATGAATATCCCATTCCCTGGTGGTGAGGGGGGGTGATCAGGAGAGCTGCCATGTCCATTTGAGAACAAAAACACCTACCGGGCCAGGGTGTCCAGTCAGCGGAACAAAAGTTCCCAAATGTAGATCCTAGGTGAAGGGTCCCCACCAGTAAGATGGCAAACTTCCGGCTTCTCTTCGGGGGTCTTCAGTTCCCGCCAGCGCCACCTGAAGCCCAATCACCTCTCGCCCCCCTCCCAATCCCAGCACCAAGCCAACAGCCACCAGCCCCGTAGAAGTGACACCTCAATCAATTCATGCCCCTTCCTATATAAACCAGCACCTTTCCCTAATAAAGCAGAACTCTCCGGTGAATTGCTGCTATGTGTCGCTCCTTTCCTTTCATTGGTGTCGAAACCCGGGAGACGGGACACCCCAACTGGGCCCCGTCTTCCCCCCCGACACCAGCAGCAGCTTGCCCTCATCCTCTTTTTCCGGCGCTGGCTCATCACACTCACCACTCCTCTCTGGCCTTTAGGTAAGTTTTCCCCCCGGAGTGGGCCACTCTTCCCCGAGCTATCGCAGTGCCATTGACCGTGATCGTCTGGCAAGGCCCTGACGCTCGGGGATGAGGAGGGAACGCTCCCCGCCTCAGGCCTTCACGGCTGCGGCGGACGCTCAGGACTCTCCTCCGACAGTCATAAACGCATTCACCATCCCTTCCATCAGTGCTGAAAGTTTTTAAGCAAAATTTCCCCGGGGTGAGCCACCCTTCCCCGAGCTATTGCAGTGCCATGGACCGTGATCGTCCAGCAAGGCCCTGACGCTCGGGGATGAGGAGGGAACGCTCCCCGCCTCAGGCCTTCACAGCTGTGGCGGACCCTCAGGTCCCTCCTCCAACAGCCATAAATCTCTGCCTCAGGCCTTCACGGCTGCGGCCGACTCTCAGGCACCCCCCTCCAACAGCCATAAACGAGGTGACTCCTTTGCAGATGAGAACACTCCCTTCTCCCCCCCTCCTCCTTCTGCTCCTTCCGCTGAAAACGCGTAGCGCTAGGTACCTCGTGACTCCGGCACTCTGCCTTCTTAGGGAAGTCTGGGTTACGACCCACACTTCCTAAGAAATTCTGACTCGTATACGAGTTTCCGCAGACCACCAAGGATCATCGGGGACGCCCTTTGTCTCCTTGTGGTCTGCTTCCAATCTGAGGATCTCCGTTCGTCTTCCCCTGTTTGTCTCCTTCTCTGTCCTTCAGCCATGGGAGCCTCCTCATCCCTCCCTGAAAGTTCACCTCTTGAATGCCTGCTTAAGCATCTGGCTACCCTCTCCCTGATGCCTGATATAAAACCAAAACTTCTCCATAAATATTGCTCCCAAGATTGGCTGACATACCCCCTAGACAATAACAACCAATGGCCCACAGGGGGAACTCTTAATCCTAACATCACTCGCGATCTTTTTAACTACTGCCAGCGCTTGAAAAAATGGAAGGAGATTCCCTATATCAAAGCTTTCCGCCTCCTCCTCTCCCCGCCCCCTCCCAAGTTCTCCTAGCCTGGAAGCCGCCGCCCCCGCAGAAGCCTCCTGTTCACTCCCTTCCCCTTCTTCTCCTACAACAGCCCTCCTCCCTTCCTCCCCAACCATCTCCTCCCCCATCTCACCTCCTCCACCTTCATTCCCTGCAGATTAAGCCTGAGCCTTTCAGCCCCCCTTTAACTAGGTCCCAGGGGCCTCCTCCATCTTTGCCCTCATCACCTGTTTCTCCCCTGTTAGGGACCGCCTTTGTCTTCTCACATGTTTGCAGAGAGAATGGGAAAGCACCTCCCCCCATGTCTGAACGCAGCATGGGAAAGCACAAGCTAAACAAAAACTGGTGCAGTCCTTAGAAGTTATCTGTCCACAAAAACATATCTTGCCAAGACCCCTCACTCTGAAAATAGGGAGACCTTAAAGATGTGTAGAAACACCGCCCCTGCTTCTAGCTATGCCCTTCCTCCACTTGCCAATGTCGTAAGAATAGAAAACAACGCATTCCATAAGCAATTAACTAGCGCCCTGCTGTAGCTCAATTAGTAGAGCATGAGACTCTTAACCTCAGAGTCATGAATTCAAGCCCAACTAGAGCAGCAGAGGCAAGCAGCTGGGCTGCAGGCTGGCAACACGTGAGTCTGATTCTATCTTTCCTTATTTTCTTTGCCCCCCTTCCACACTTCAGGACCTGCTTGAATAGGCGCAGCTAGACCACGTCACTCCCCCACAGACTGAGCCAGAACCCTTCAGGCCCCCTCAGACTCAGTCCCGAGAGCCTCCCAAAATTATCGCCCCCCTCCGGGAAGTAGCAAGATCCGAAGGCATCGTGCGCGTTCACATCCCTTTCTCCTTAGGAGATTTAGCCTAACTAGAGAAACGCCTAAGTTCCTTTTCCACTGATCCCACGACATACATCAGGGAGTTTCAGTGGACCCTTCAGTCTTACAGCCTCACGCATCATGACATTTTCATGCTCCTGGCCAATACTCTCCTCCCTGAAGAGCGTCGTAGACGAGCTTGGGACTTCGCCCAAACGCACGCTACCGAAACCCACAGGACTGACCCCACCTGTCCCCCTGGCCCCACCGCTGTCCCCGAACAAGACCCACACTGGGATTATAACACTGCCGTGGGTCTCCACTCTCGAGATATTTTTGCCTCCTGCTTAATAGCAGGTCTAAAAAAGGCAGCTCGTAAAGTAGTCAATTTTCAAAAACTCCAAGACATAATTCAAAAGAGAGATGAAACCCCATCCGAGTTCTTAGACTCACTCAAGCCCTAATACAGCATACCAGCCTGGACCCAGAAACACCTGAAAGAAGACATGTCCTTATGACATACTTCCTAGCTCAAAGCTACCCCGACATTAAAGCTAAACTCAAAAAGTTAGAACAGGGCTCCGCTATACCACAGACTGAAATCCTAACAGTGGCCTTTAAAGTCTTCCATAACCGGGAGGAGAGGAGGAGAAAGAACGCTGTAAACAAAAGGCTGATCAGGCCAATTTCCAGATGTTGGCCCAGCTGATAAAACCACAACCTGGGCGCCCCTCTACAAACAAGCCCCCACCAAGAGCTTGTTTCAAGTGCAGAAAAGAGGGACATTGATCAAGGGCGTGCCCCTCCCCCAGATCTCCTACCATCCCATGCCCCAGATGCCACAAAAAGGGCCACTGGGGTTCTGATTGCCCAACCACCCAAAGGGGAGGCTGGACAAACAACCCCCATCCTAAGCATGCCATAGTGGGGCTGGCAGAAGAAGATTAACGGGGCTTGGGGGCTTCTCGCACGACCATTTCCATCACCAAACAGGAGTCCAGGGTTACTTTAACAGTAGACGGTCGCCCCATCTCCTTCCTCCTAGATACAAGAGCCACCTTCTCAGTCTTGCGAGAATACCAGGGCCCTACCACGCCAGCCATTACTCCTATAGTCGGGGTAGGAGGTAAACAGATTTTCCCATTAAAACCCCCCCCTTTTATGCACAATCCTAGACAGTCCCATATCTTTCTCCCACTCCTTCCTAGTTATGCCCCAGTGTCCCTTCACTAAGACGAGACAACCTTTCCCTCCTCCACGTTTCCATAACTATATCCACTCCCACAGCCCCCAGTACTCCCTTTCTGATGGCCCTCATAGCCGACAACCACCCTGTACCCAATGAAAGCTCTGGTTCCGCCCTCATACACCCTGTAAATCCCAAAGTTTGGGACATTACAAGCCCCTCCGTGGCCCTATGTCCCCCTGCCTCTATCAAATTCTGTGACCCCTCTCAGTATATCTGTCAGGCCCAATACCCCCTAACCACTTCAGCCCTCATAGGCCTCCAACCCATCATTCAAGCAGACCCACTCACTCCCCATTTAATACCCCCATATTAGCTGTTAAAAAAACCAACGGATCTTTTCGCCTTGTCCAAAACCTTCGCCTCATCAACATAGCCATTGTCCCTATCCATCCCTTAGTTCCAAATCCATACAACCTCAGCATCCCACTTCTCAGTCCTGGATCTCAAGGACCCATTTTTCTATCCCTCTAGACCCCTGCTCCCAATATTTTTTCATCTTCACCTGGACGGACCCATACACAAGACATTCTGAACAACTCACTTGGACAGTTTTGCCACAAAGCTTCTGAGATAGTCCCCATATTTTTAGACAGGTCCTAGCTCAGGACCTCAAACAGTTTCATCATGATCACTCCAAGTCCACCTTATTATAATACATAGACAATCTTCTACTCTGCAGTCTCTCGTGAGAACTGTCTCAACTTGACACTGCCTCCCTACTTAACCTTCTAGCTTCCAGAAGTTACCGAGTATCCCCCGTCAAAGCTCAAATCTCTTCCCCTCCTGTCACTTACCTCAGATTCCTTCTATCTCAACAAAGAAAGCCCATTACCTTAGAAAGAAAATGGCTCCTCTCTGACCTGCCCATTCCCAAAACCAAGACAGAAATCCTTTCCTTTCTAGGCCCTTTCTAAGCCTGGCTAAACATTTTAGAACGTAGATCCCTAACTTCTCCCTGCTCCCTGTTGGCAAGACCCCTATACGACCTCAGCAAGAGCCCCCCCGAAAAAAACCATTATCCTCCTCACCTCGACACTCCTTCATTAAGCTCTGTCAAGCCCTTGTAGAAGCCCCAGCTCTCCATCTTCCTGATTTGTCGAAGCCCTTCTCATTATACATCCATGAGAGGTCCAGTCAAGCTCTAAGAGTCCTAGGCCAATATTATGGCCCATCCTTTGCCCCAGTAGCTTATCTTTCCAAGCAATTAGACCCCACAGTTCGGGGATGGGCCCCCTGCCTACAGGCATTAGCCGCTGGACAGCTCTTGCAGAAGGCAGCTCATAAACTGACATTCAGGGCGCCCCTTACCATTCTGTCCCCACATCACCTAAAAGATCTCTTAACCTACAAAAGTTTACAGACTCTCCCTCCCTCCAGACTCCTGACCTTACTGTCCTCTTTCCTCCAAAATCCCATTCACCCCCTTTGCCATCCATACCCGAATCATAACTTTTTTCCTCCTTTACTGCTCTCTTGCTTTTTTCCTCATTCTTATTGTCTTCCCCGCCACCCCAGCCTCCTTTGTATGGCGATTCAAAGTCAGACAGACTTACACACAGCAACAAACAAAAGTTACTGTCCTCATTGCCACACCAGACTGCCCTCTGAAAAGCTGCTCTGAGCCTTTATACCTCCACTTTCCTCCCTCCACCGAAGTGTTCACTAGCAGCTACCCTTATTCTCCCTACCTCTGCTTCCTCTATGACCAAAGACAAGCCTATTGCAGGAGATAGCCAGACACCTACAAGAGATGTCCCTACTGGTCTTGTGCAATTCACTACATGAGTAACTTCCAGTACCCACACTATTACTCCTCCACCTGTTTCATGAAATATCCCAACGGCTCATTCTCCTTATCAATCCCAGATCCCTGGGACTCTTGATGAGCTGCCAGAGTCACAGCCTCAGTTTACTATTGGGGGGGTCCTCGACCCCCCATGGTACCCTTCATATCTCTCAAAAGTATGTTCCCTCTCATTCCCAGATCTCTCAAGTTGCATCAGATAGCAGACATTCCAAAAAAGTCATTATCCAAACTCTTGACGGCACCTCTTCATCTTCTTATCCCCACCCCTCTTCCCATTTCTCCTACTCTTCATTACAGCTCATTCAAGACACCACCATCTTTCTCAACCACACCCTTAACACAGCCAATTGTTTCTTGTGTGCATCACTACAGCGCCCACTGCTGGCCGCCTTGCCCCTTAATATTTCCAACTACTCCTTCCATGCAGAAAGACAACCCCTCTGTCCCCTGACAGACATACCCCTATGGGAACCAGAATACGCAGATAATCTCACCATCCACCACTGTGTAGGCCCAACTCCACCCCCCTCCAGCGCACTTCACTGCCTCTCTATCTACACCCCTACCTCTGGCTCTAAGACTTTTATGCAACCGGGACACTTCTTTTAGTGTAATGGCAGTCTTTTCAACTCAGTGCCTCTCAACTGCGATACACCCTGCATTCTCGTCACCCTAATCCCACGGTTAACACTTTACAGCATGGCAGAATTCCTTGAGCTCCAACCTCCCTTGCCCTCGCGCAGAAAAAGAGCTGCTTTCCTTCCCATCATGGTCAGTAGCTCTTTGATCACCTCAGCCATTGGAGCAGGGTTTTCGGGAGAAGCCTTAGGTCACTCTCTATAGGCAGTTAGAGATCTCAACGCCAAACTTGAGAGAGCCCTGACATCCACTGCCGATTCCCTAGCCTCTCTCCAAAGACAGGTCACTTCGCTAGCTAAAGTCACCCTTCAAAACCGGCGGGCCCTAGATCTGCTTACAGCCGAGAAGGGTGGCACCTGCGTCTTCCTCTGGGAAGAGTGCTGCTATTACATCAACGAATCCGGCATTGTAGAAACTGACATTACCAAACTCACTGACCTTTCCTCCAGTCTCCACTCTTCTTCCAATTCCAACCCATTCTCTTCAATACTAACAAACCCCCTCCTCACCTATCTCTGGCCCATTGCAGGCCCCATAATAATCATTCTTCTTGCCTGTCTCTTCTTACCCTGTATAATAAAGTTCATCAAATCCCAAGTCGGAAAAATCTCTAATCAAGCTTTCAACCAGTTTTTACTCAGGAACTACCAGCTTCTGGCCACAGAAGATCCCTCACCCTCACGTGACCTCCTCACCACACGCTGAGATGGACCCCTCTCTCCACTGGAAACTGTTCCTGGAAACAATGGCCGCAGATGCCTGGCTCCTGACACCCATATCCTCTTGGCACCATTGGAATCAACAAGTCCTCAACCTATAGTTACAGGGAACCTTCATTAATTTCCAAATGTGAAGAAGTCCACATCTACTCGTCCTTACTGTGGGGATTCCTATCAACCCTTTCCTCCCAGTCCTCAAGTCCTCACTGCATTCTCCGCCTCTGTTCAGCGGGAAACAGCCAGAGAGAAAGCAACGTCCACAAACCAATAGAGGAGAAAGGGGGGAATGAAGGGCCCCCACCAGTAAGATGGCAAACTTCCGTCTTCTCTTCGGGGTCCTCAGTTCCCGCCGGCACCACCTGAAGCCCAATCACCTCTCGTCCCCCTCCCAATCCCAGCACCTAGCCAACAGCCACCAGCCCCGTAGAAGTGACACCTCAATCAATTCATGCCCCTTCCTATATAACCCAGCACCTTTCCCTAGTAAAGCAGAACTCTCCGGTGAATTGCTGCTATGTGTCGCTCCGTTCCTTTCACTAGGTGAGATAAAAATCTAGGGGACAGAATTAAAATGCAGGATCTTCTAGGGCTAATTATAAAGGGAATTGGGAAATTGGCCCCAAGATTTCAAAATGTTTCTAAGGTGATTGATGGTCAATGGGAAAAGGAAGAGACCCCTGAAGGGCCCCCACCCGTAAGATGGCGAACCTACTGCTTCTCTTCCATGTCTTCAGTTCCTGCCGGCGCCACCCAAGGCCCAATCACCTCTCAACCCCCGCAATCCCAGCACCTGGCCAATAGCCACCAGTCCCATTGAAGTGGCACCTCAATCAGCTTATGTCCCTCCCTATATAACCTAGTACTTTTCCCCAATAAAGTGGAACTGTCAGGTGAATTGCTGCTGTGTGTTGCTCCTTCCTTTCATTTTGGTGCCAAAACCCAGGAGACGGGACACCCCAACGGGGCCCCATCTTCCCCCAACACCAGTGGCAGCTTGCCCTGGTCCTCTTTTTCCGGCGCTGGCTCCTCACACTCACCACTCCTATTTGGCCTTTGGTTAAGTTTCCCCCCGGAGCAGGCCACTCTTCCCCGAGCTATCGCAGCGCCATTGACTGTGATCGTCCGGCAAGGCCCTGACGCTCGGGGACGAGGAGGGAACCCTCCCCGCCTCAGGCCTCCACGGCTGTGGCAGACCCTCAGGCCCCTCCTCTGACAGTCATAAACACACTCACCACCCCTTCCTTTCATTAGTGCCAAAACTCTTCTGGTAAAGTTTCCCCCAGGGTGGGCCACTCTTCCCAGAGCTATCGCAGCGCCATTGACTGTGATCGTCTGGCAAGGCCCTGACGCTTGGGGATGAGGAGGGAACTCTCCCTGCCTCAGGCCTTCACGGCTGTGGTGGACCCTCAGGACCCCCTCCAACAGCCATAAACGAGGTGACTCCTTTGCGGATGAGAACGCTCCCTTTCCCCCCACCCCCTCCTTCTGTTCCGTCCACCGAAATCCGTTCTGTCTGCCGAAAATTCCTAGTACTAGGTTCCTCGTGACTCCGGAACTCTGCCTTCTTAGAGAAGTCTGGGTGAGGACCCACACTTCCTAGGAAACTCCGACTCGTATACGAGTTTCCGCAGACTACCAAGGATCATCGGGGACGCCCTTTGTCTCCTTGCGGTCTGCTCCCAGTCCGAGGATCACCTTTTGTCTTCCCCTGTTTGTCTCCTTCTCTGTCTTTTAGCCATGGGAGCCTCCTCATCCCTCCCTGAAAGTTCACCTCTTGAATGCCTGCTCAAGCATCTGGCTACCCTTTCCCTGATGCCTGATATAAAACCAAAACTTCTCCATAAATACTGCTCCCAAGATTGGCCGACATACCCCCTAGACAATAACAACCAATGGCCTGCAGGGAGAACTCTTTATCCTAACATCACTCGTGATCTTTTTAACTACAGCCAGCACCTGAAAAAATGGAAGGAGATTCCCTATATCGAAGCTTTTCGCCTCCTAGCTCAAAATCCCAGCCTCTGCACTACCTGTTCCCAGCCCCAAGTTCTCCTAGCCTGCAGGCCGTCTCCCTCCCCCCACACACTCCTAGTCACTCCTCGATTACCTTTGACCCAGCTGACGAGCCTCCGCCATATAGGCTTCCCCCTTCAGCCCCTCCTCCTCCTACAACCCCTCTGCCCTCTTCTGCTGTCACCGCCGCCTCCAACTCCTCCCCCGCAGAGGCCTCCCTCCCACTCCCTTCCCCTTCTTCTCCTACAACAGCCCTTCCCCTTCCTCTCCCACCATCTCCTCCCCCATCTCACCTCCTCCGCCTTCGCACCCCTCACCTGCCCCTCCCCCGCAGATTGAGCCTGAGCCTTTCAGCCCCCCTTTAACTAGGTCCCAGGGGCCTCCTCCCTCTTTGCCCTCATCACCTGTTTCTCCCCCACAGACTGAGCCGGAACCCTTCAGTCCCCCTCAGACTCGATCCTGGGGGCCTCCCCAAATTATCGCCCCCCTCCGAGAGGTGGCGGGATCTGAAGGCATCGTGTGAGTTCATGTACCTTTCTCCTTAGGGGATTTAGCCCAACTTGAAAAACACCTTGGTTCCTTTTCCACTGATCCCATGACATATATCAGGGAGTTTCAATGGACCCTCCAGTCTTACAGCCTCACACATCATGACATTTTCATGCTCCTAGCCAATACCCTCCTTCCTGAAGAGCGTAGACGAGTTTGGGACTTCGCCCAAACACACGCTACGGAAACCCACAGGACTGACCCCACCTAACCCACTGGCCCCACTGCTGTCCCCAAACAAGACCCGCACTGGGATTATAACACTGCTGTAGGTCTCTGCTCTTGGGATATTTTCACCTCCTGCTTAATAGCAGGTCTGAAAAAGGCAGCTCGTAAAATAGTCAATTTTCAAAAGCTCCAGGACATAATTCAAAAAAAGGAAGAAACTCCCTCCGAAGTCCTAGATAGACTCACCCAAGCCCTATTACAGTATACCAGCCTAGACCCAGAAATGCTGGACGGAAGACATGTCCTTATGACATACTTCCTGGCTCAAAGCTACCCCGACATTAAAGCTAAACTCAAAAAGGTAGATCAGGGCCCCGCTACCCTGCAGACTGAGATCCTACCAGTGGCCTTTAAAGTCTTCCATAACCGTGAGGAGGAGAACGAACGCAGTAAACAAAAGGCTGATCAGGCCAACTTTCAGATGTTGGCCCAGCTGATAAAACCACAACCTGGGCACCGCTCCACAAACAAGCCCACCCAGGAGCTTGTTTCAAGTGCAGAAAAGAAGGACATTGGTCAAGGGCGTGCCTCTCCCCTGGACCTCCTACTACCCCATGCCCCAGATGCCACAAAAAGGGCCACTGGGGGTCTGATTGCCCAACCACCCAAAGGGGAGACTGGACAAACAACCCCCATCCTAAGCCTGCCGTAGTGGGACTGGCGGAGGAGGATTGATGGGGCCCGGGGTCTCCTCACCTGACCATTTCCATCACCAAACAGGAGTCCAGGGTTACTTTAACAGTAGATGGTCACGCCATCTCCTTCCTCCTAGACATAGGAGCCACCTTCTTGGTCTTCCGAGAATACTGGGCACCTGCCACACCAGCCATTACTCCTATAGTCGGGGTAGGAGGAAAACAGTTCTTCCCATTGAAAACCCCTCCCCTTTTATGCACAATCCAGGACAATCCCATACTTTTTTCCCACTCCTTCCTGGTTATGCCCCAGTGTCCCATCCCTTTACTAGGACGGGACATCCTTTATCTCCTCCATGTTTCCATAACTATATCCACTCCCACAGCTCCCAGTACCCCCTTTCTGATGGCCCTCATAGCCAATGACCCCCCTTTATCCGATGAAAGCTCCAGTTTTGCCCTCATACACACTGTAGATCCCAAGGTCTGGGACATTACAAGTCCCTCCATGGCTCTATGTCCTCCTGCCTCTATTAAATTACGGGACCCCTCTCAGTATATCTGTCAGGCCCAATACCCCCTAACCACTTTGGCCATCATAGGCCTCCAACCCATCATTCAGGACCTTTTAAGCAAAAATTACCTCAGACCCACTCACTCTCCGTTTAATACCCCCATATTAGCTGTTTAAAAAACCAATGGATCTTTCCGCCTAGTCCAAGATCTCCGCCTCATTAACATGTCCATCGTCCCTATCCATCCCTTAGTTCCAAATCCATACACCCTTTTATCGCGGATCCCTGCCTCAGCCTCCCACTTCTCAGTCCTAGATCTCAAGGATGCATTTTTTTCTATCCCTCTGGACCGCTCCTCCCAAGATTTTTTCGCCTTCACCTGGACGGACCCATACACAAGACATTCTGAACAACTCACTGGGACAGTTTTGCCACAAGGTTTCCGAGATAGTCCCCATATTTTTGGACAGGTCCTAGCTCAGGACCTCAAACAGTTTCATCATGATCACTCCGAGTCCACCTTATTACAATACGTGGACAATCTTCTACTCTGCAGTCCCTCGTGGGAACAGTCTCAACTTGACACTGCCTCCCTACTCAACCTTCTAGCTTCCAGAGGTTACCGGGTATCCCCCGTCAAGGCTCAAATCTCTTCCCCTTCTGTCGCTTACCTCAGATTCCTTCTATCGCAACAATGAAAGCCTATGACCTTGGACAGAAAATGACTCCTCTCTGACCTGCCCATTCCCAAAATCAAGACAGAAATCCTTTCCTTTCTAGGCCTGGCTGGGTAATTTAGAGCGTGGATCCCTAACTTCTCCCTGTTGGCAAGACCCCTATACGACCTCAGCAAGGGCGCCCTTGAAGAACCATTACCCTCCTCACCCCGACACTCCTTCATTAAGCTCCGTCAAGCCCTTGTGGAAGCCCCAGATCTCCATCTCCCTGATTTGTCAAAGCCCTTCTCATTATACATTCATGAGAGGTCCAGTCAAGCTCTAGGGGTCCTAGGCCAATATTTTAGCCCATCCTTTGCCCCAGTAGCTTATCTTTCCAAGCAATTAGACCCCACAGTTCAGGGATGGGCCCCCTGCCTACGGGCATTAGCCGCTGGACAGCTTTTCCAGAAGTAAGCTCATAAATTGACATTCGGGGCACCCCTTACCATTCTGTCCCCACATCACCTAAAAGACCTCTTAACCTACAAAAGTCTACAGACTCTCTCTCCCTCCAGACTCCTGACCTTGCTGTACTCTTTCCTCCAAAATCCAGACATTTCTTTCCACCCCTGAATCCGGCCGCTCTTCTTCCTCTACCCTACTCTCCTCATACTGCCTCGCATGATTGCCTGGAAGCCCTTCACAACTTCCTTCCGTGCCACTCCACGATCTCCAAAGGAGCCCTCTCACACTCCGACCTCATCTGGTTTACTGATGGGTCCTCCTGTAAACATGAGGGCACCCACTACACAGGATATGCAGTAGTCTCCGTCAAAGACGTCATCGAAGCACAAACCTTACCCCCGGTACAACCAATCAACAGGCCGAACTCATTGTGGCCACCAGAGCTTGCACTCTAGCCCGGACACGTCTCTTACACTGTACACTGATTCCAAATACGTATTCCACATTCTCTTGTCCCATGCAGTAATTCTGCCTTAATTACCAAACTTATAGAGGCTTCACAACTCCCACACCGACTGGGCATAGTCCACTGCAAATCACATAAAAAAGATGACTCCCCCATTACAAGGGGTAACAACAAAGCTGACAGAGTAGTCCGGTTGGTTGCCCTATCAGAAGATGCACCAGACAACGATCCGTCTGCCCTTGTGGTTTTAGCCTTATCACAAGACATCCTCTGTTCCCAGGACAAAGAGTCCCACTTCCGCTTCTTACATGATCTGTTCCATCCTAGCCCCCAATCCTTGATCCATTTTTTACAATCCTTTTTTTTCTCTCTGAAGACAAAACTCTACTTAACCAAATCACCCACAGGTGCACCATCTGCCAACGCACTAACCCTAATACCCCCCTCAAGGCCCGACCCTTCCCCGCTGCAGATTGGCAAATAGACTTCACTAACATGTCCCCCGTACGGCGTACCAGATACCTACTCATGTTAGTAGATACATTTTCAGGATGGGTCGAAGCTTTCCCCACCACTAACAAATGAGCATCTGCGGTTGCCTCTATCCTCCTCACCCAGATCTTTCCTAGGTTCGGGATGCCCACTTCCCTCCAATCAAATAATGGCCCTGAGTTCACTGCCCAAATCATTCAGAACCTCTCCAAGTTGCTCTCACTCCCCTGGCATCTACACTGTCCTTATCGACCACAGGCTTCGGGAAAAGTAGAAAGAGCCAATAGGACTCTAAAAGACATCCTGACCAAACTATCTTTGGAATTACACCTTGACTGGGTTCGCTTACTTCCCTTAGCTCTAGTCCACATTCTGGCCCTCCCCAAAAAACCTTCCTTCTTGTCACCCTTTGAGATCATGTACGGCCACCCAATTTTACCCCCAGGGCTCCCTCCCCACAAAGGACCAATTCCTCCCAACATGGCCCTTCCACTACTCTTTCTCCTCCGCACTGAATTATGGAAATATCAGGATTGGCTCCTCCCGGATCCATCCGCTTCCCAAAACCCTCCTGTCTTACGACCTGGTCAACTAGTATTTTATAAGACTTCAGAAAATAAGCCCCCTCTCACCCCAAAATGAGAAGGTCTACACCCAGTCATTCTCTGCACCCCCTCGGCTGCTAAGCTCTCACTGCCTGATAACTCTGTCACCCCTTGGATTCATATCTCCAGGTTGAAACCAAACACCCAGGACCCACCTCCTCTGGACACCCAAGACCCAACCCAGAGTCCTTCAGATACAGCCCAAGACGCTGTCTACTCTTCCATGCTCCATCCCTCTGATCCCTTGAAACTCCGCATCTCCTGTTCACCCACTTTGCCATCCATACCCGAATCATGACCTTTTCTTCCTTTACTGCTCTCTCTCTCTCGTTCCTCATTTCTATCATCTTCCCTGTCACCTCAGCCTCCTTTGTATGGCGATTCAAGGTCAGACAGACTTACACAGAGCATCAAACAAAAACCACTGCCCTCATTACCACATCAGACTGCCCTCTAAAAGGCTGCTCTGAGCCTTTGTACCTTCACTTTCCTCCCTCCACCGAAGTGTTCACTAGCAGCCCCCTTTTCACTCCCTACCTCTGCTTCCTCTATGACCAAAAACAAGCCTCATGCAGGCAGTGGCCAGACACCTATGGGGGATGTCCCTACTGGTCTTGCGCCATTCACTACATGGGTGACTCTCGGTACCCACAGTATTACTCCTCCAACCGTTTCATAAAATATCCCAACAGCTCATTCTCCTTATCAATCCCTGATCCCTGGGACCCTCGATGGGCCACCGGAGTCACAGCCTCAGTTTACTACGGGGGGTCCTTGACCCCCCAAGGTACCCTTCATATCTCTCGAGAGTATGTTCCTTCTCATTCCCAGATCTTTCAAGTTGCATCAGATATCGGACATTTCGAAAAAGTCATTATTCAAACATTTGATTTAGCCTCTTCATCTTCCTATCCCTGCCCCTCTTCTAATTTCTCCTACTCTTGGTTACAGCTCATTCAAGACACCATCTTTCTCAACCACACCCTCAACACCACTAATTGTTTCTTGTGTGCATCACTACAGCGCCCACTGCTGGCCGTCTTGCCCCTTAATATTTCCAACTACACCTTCCATGCAGAAAGACAACCCCTCAGCCCCCTGGCAGACATACCCCTATGGGAACCAGAATACACAGATAATCTCACCATCCACCACTGTGTAGGCCCAACTCCACCCCCCTCCAGCGCACTTCACTGCCTCTCTATCTACACCCCCACCTCCGACTCTAAAACTTTTACACAACCAGGACACTTCTTTTGGTGTAATGGCAGTCTTTTCAACTCACTGCCTCCCAACTCTAATATACCCTGCATTCTCGTCACCCTAATCCCACAGTTTACACTTTACAGCATGGCAGAATTTCTTGACCTCCAACCTTCCTTGCCCTCGCACACAAAAAGGGCTGCTTTCCTTCCCATCATGGTCGGTATCTCTTTGACCACCTCAGTCATTGGGGCAGGGTTTTCGGGAGGGGCCTTGGGTCACTCTCTATGGGCAATTAAAGATCTCAACGCCAAACTTGAGGGAGCCCTGACATCCATTGCCGATTCCCTGTCCTCTCTCCAAAGACAGGTCACTTCGCTAGCTAAAGTCACCCTTCAAAACCGGTGGGCCTTAGATCTGCTTACAGCCGAGAAGGGCGGCACCTGCGTCTTCCTTCTGGAAGAGTGCTGCTATTACATCAATGAATCCGGCATTGTAGAAACTGACATTACCAAACTCACCGACCATGCCTCCAGCCTCCACTCTGCTTCCAATTCCAACCCATTCTCTTTGATACTAACAAACCCCTCCTTACCTGGCTCTGGCCCATTGCAGGCCCCATAATAATCATTCCTCTCGCCTGTCTCTTCTTACCCTGTATAATAAAGTTCATCAAATCCCAAGTCGGAAATATCTCTAATCAAACTTTCAACCAGCTTTTACTCAGGAACTACCAGCTTCTGGCCACAGAAGATTCCTCACCCTCACATGACCTCCTCACCACACGCTGAGATGGACCCCTCTCTCTGCTGAAATTTGTTTCTGGAAACAATGGCTGTAGACGCCTGGCTCCTGACACCCATGTCCTCTTGGCATCATTGGAATCAACAGGTCCTCGACCTAGGGTTACAGAAAACCTTCATTAATTTCCAATCTGAAGAGGTCCACATCTACTAGTCCTTACTGTGGGAAGTCCTATCAACCCTTTCCTCCCAATCCTCAAGCCCTCACTCCCTTCTCTGCCCCTGTACAGCAGGAAGCAGTCAGAGAGAAAACAAAGTCCACAACCCCATAGAGGAGAAAGGGGGGAATGAAGGGCCCCCACCTGTAAGATGGCGGACCTCCTGCTTCTCTTCTGGGTCTTCAGTTCCCGCCGGTGCCACCCGAGGCCCAATCACCTCTCGCGTCCCCCCCCCCCCAATCCCAGCACCTGGCCAATTGAAGTGCCACCTCAATCAGTTTATGTCCCTCCCTATATAACCTAGTACTTTTCCCCAATAAAGTGGAACTCTCTGGTGAATTGCTGCTGTGTGTCGCTCCTTCCTTTCACCCCAACTGCATTTTCATAGAGACTCAGGGACCAAATAAGAAAGTATTCAGAACTTGACCCAGAAAGTCAGGTAGGACAGGATCTTTTAAAAGTCAATTTGTAACAAAAAATTGGCCAGCTATATGAAAGAAATTACAGAATTTAGATGGATGGAATGAAAAACCTAGAGAAGAATTACTGAGAGAAGCTCAAAAAGTGTTAGAAGAGAGGCTAAAAGCTTGTATTTCAAATTATTGGAGGGAGAGCCAGACCCTCTCCAATGGACCCAGTGGAACTGCAAATTCTAGAGGAATTGAAAGCAATCTTTAGTCACCACCCCAGTCCTGACACTCCCATCTTTAGAGAAGCTGTTTCACTGGTTTGTTACTGTTGAACAAAGTTCTCTGTAAGGTTTTGACCCAAGCCTGGAGAGGAAAGAAACAACCAGTGGCCTTTATGTCTGAACTATTGGACCCTTTCTCTTGAGGATGGACTGAATGCATTCAGGCCATTGCAGCCATGGCCTTACTGGTGGAAGAGAGCAGGAAATTAACTCAGAAGAACCCTCATAGTCAGTACTCCTCACCAGGTTTGGGTCATGCTTACTTAATCAGTGGGCTGGGCATTGGCTAATAGATTCTCAAATTTTAAAATATGAAGCAAGTTTACTTGTAAAAGATGGAGTATGTGCTGGTTATGTCTTCTAACTTATCTTCTCTTAAGCTGAAAAGACTCCTCACCCAGACTCCCCCACTTGAGTTCTTCACTCACTGCTTCCAGACTAGAGACCTGGTGTTAGTAAAATCCTGGAAAGAAGATGGACTCCAGCCCAGCTGGGAAGGCCCCGCCCAAGTGCTCCTGATCCCCGAGACTGCAGTGAGGACGCCTGAGAAAAGTTGGACTCATTACACCAAAGAAACTGACTGGGGGATCTGGGGACAAAACAGAATTGGCAAGTGTCCCAGGTGGCTAACCAACCCTTAAGGCTGAAAAAAACTAAAAAGAACCTAAAAATGTTAACTTTTATCTTTCTAACTGTATTTCACAGGCAAGTCGCAGGAAGTCCTAAAATGGGAAGGAACTCCTGGTTATCCTGTCAAACTGGTAATCAATATTACTAAAACATCAAGCCCCAAACCATTAGGTTTGATGCTTGTCAAGTTCTCTCTTGTGGTGACCTAAAAGACCTAAAACAGACTCTTGAAGTAGAGATAGGTCATGGAGACACCAATGCCTGGGTAGAGTGGGTTAAATTTTCAGTACTCGCTTTGAATAAAAGCAATTGTTACGCATGTGCTGCTGGATGGCCACAGGCGCAGGTGGTCCCATTCCCTCTCTGCTGAGACACAGACCCCACTGGGATGAACTGCATGTTGGCCCTGTACCAGGACAAGGACGCTTGGCGAAATGAGACTTGCAAGGGCTTGTCTTTACTCTTCGATGCACTAAAGAAGTCAGACCCAAGGGCAATCCCCTCTTTTTCTATAAGGAAGATGAATCACTCCTCATGGCTTTCTAGGCAATGGGAAGGTTTCAAAACTCCTGTGGGGAGCTACTGACTTGTACCCATGTCCTAAATGTCTCTAAAGAGGTCAACTTCTCGAAATTATGCATCCCCCGAGTGGATGCTTGTTAGTACTGTAGCAAGGGGAGCCTGCGCTACTCATTGCCACCCACCTGGACTAGGACTTGTGCTTTAGTCCAATTGGCCATTCCATTTACCCTGGCATTTCTCTCCACACCCAATGGAAAAAAATGTTCATAGAAGTCAAATGTATACATTGACTCAATAAGAGTCCCCAGGGGAGTCCCTGATGAATTTGAAGCTATAATTAAATAGCTCCAAGATTTGAGTCAGCACTATTTTGGTCGTCCACCATCAACCAGATGACCTGAGAAAACAGAATAGCATATGTTATCAGAAAAAGGAGTCTGTGTTATGTTAGGATCAAAATATTGTACTTTTATCCTAAATAATACTGCCTCTGATGGTACTATTACGAAAACCCTACAGGGACTCACCACTTTAGCTAATGAATTAGCTGAAAACTCTGGCATCAGTGACCCTTTTACAGACTGGTTGGAAAGATAGTTAAAGAAATATATATATAGAAAGGTATGGTTGCCTCTTTTAACATCTCTTGTTATAGTTGTGAGAGTTTTAACTGCCGTATAAGCTGTATAACCCCTTGTGTGAGAGGCTTGACTCAAAAGCTTATAGAGGCAGCCATAAACAAGATTAAAGAAATTTGAGAAAGGACCAAGCATAAATTAAAATACATTACTGGGAATAAAATCAGAAATTCTTAATAAAATGAGGGGGGAACTGTTAGGAAAGAGTATAAAACCTAAATGTGATTTATTCCCACTAGGATGTTTAAAAATTTTAACAGTAAGGTATTAACAAAGGGCAACATGGTGGAAGCTGCTCGGGCTGAGTGGGGGTGGGGAAATTGATGAGGACCTGGCTATACCTGTTTGAGTTTTTTAAACTTACCAAAATAAGACAAATGTAAAGGAAAGATACAAAGATATAACCGGCTTAGGCGACATCCGGGAAAGAATGCGAACCCTGTAGTGCTCAGCCAATGAGGAACCAGGGGAGGGACTCGCGCACTAGGAGATAAATTATTAGCGCCAAACTCCCAGGTGTGCCTGACCACCAGACACCCTATCTTGCAAGACCATCATTAAAGCATCACTCTGCTGTTCGCTTTGTCTCCGTGTCCACTTACTGAATTTGGACCAGTGTGTTTCTCACAATTTCCACCAAAATAACCTAGAAAACTAGTTCCATATTGTAGTCTATGGACTTTTGACTATTTTCCTTCATTGCATTAAAATAAATTTAGCTGCATAACCTTATTATATTGTATACTTCTCTGAGGCCAAGCCTCTCCATTAGAGAGTCTGTATTGAGGCCAGGCTTGTGTGCAGAAGATAAAAGACATTTGTTTTTCAGGGTCTGGGGATCAAAATTGCTCCCAGTTCCTCAGAATGCATGCCAGAGGCATGTCTGGCTTTAACTTTGAAGAGGATGCTCCCATCTGAAATAGACGGGTGTCCAGCACTTGATCAGCCTCTTTGTGAGGGCATCCCCTCTCCTTGGAGCTTAGGTGATAGTGGTCAATCACCCCTTCTGCCAGGCCTACTGGATTTAATCACTCCTTACCAGCATGGCCTACACCTTGCCTTGATTCCCCTCTTGCCTTCCCACTAAGCTAGAGTCACCTTGGAGCTCTGGATTTAGTGGGACCTTACTAGTGTGCTCCTACTTTATGCCTTTTGGGAGTTTCCCTAGTTTTCTCTGCATGAGCTTTCCTTGAGTGCCCCCTGCCTGTCTGATAAGTGCAGGGACTGTGTGACTTCTTGCTGTCAGAGCCCTGATCTAAGTCAGAAGACTGTTTTGCTTTCCCGGGGCTGCAGAAAGGGAAATGCCTAGCCCCAGGATGACTGCCTCTAGGGAAAGGAGATCAACAGAGTAGAGCCATTTACATGTTGGTCTCAGGTTTCAGCTTGATTACTTTACAGACATCATTTACATTACACAGGAGAAAGTGGTGCAGACCTAAGAGGACTGCTTTGGGGAGCAAGGGAACTTTTTGCTAAGGCCAGAAATAAAATTCAGGGGCTGCCATGGACATTTATGGGGGTGAGGGCTTATACTCTCAAACACTAGTTTCTGCCACTGCCTGGAAATTATCCCGCTAGTCACCCACTGTAAGAAATCTGATCTATGAGACAAGAGGTCGGGGGTCATCTGCAACTCTCACATAGACAGCAGCCTAGCCAGAGGTTCACTCAGGGCCATCGGATCAATCAGCCAGAGCCGAGATCTCAGGTCCACTGTCTACTCGTCCGGTCTTCCCTCGGAGTCAGCAGATTAGGATAGGAAAGTAGGAAATCAGCTCAGCCACTCCCCGTCATTCCCGTCCATCTGGAGGCGGAGGATCAAGGAGCGGCAGACACCGGGAAACTTTTCACCTGAGACTTAAGACGGGTAGCCAATGCTAATCGCCTTTTAAGTGGCTAATGGGTGCCCAGATACGTTTTTATGAGACAAAAAGTACAGCATTTAGTCAGGAATAAGAGCAAAGCGTAGGTCTCCTACCTTGCGGTGGTGAGCATCAGGTTTTGTGAGATTGATGAAGTTAGAAGAGAGTTAGGGATACCTCCTGCTTCACTCAGAGGCCAGGGTGGCCTGAAGAAACAGGCTGGAAATCAAAGAGAGACAGAAAGAGATGCTCCTCGTGGATACCCAGTTGGGCTGCCTTGGTCTGATTCCAGACATGTGTGCGGGCCTTTGAGAAGCCGCTGAAGTGTAGCCTCAGCCTAGACTCTCACAGTTGCCCATGGCCTTCCTCAGTCCCTCGCATACAGGGAGATGCCTCTGAAGGGGAATCCTGGCCTCCACTCAGGTGACTTTCCTGGCTCCCAAGGGAGATGGGGGATCCACTGAGGGAGACACAGGGGAACCTGTCACTCGAAACTTTGAGATCAGCAGCCGGGCTAGTCCCATTTAAGTGGCTGACGAGTGCCCGATGTTGTGTGCCATAGACAGCTTTCTTCTATAAGGACAGTGAAAGAAAAGGCAGGCTTGGATGCTGATACTCACCTCTAAAGTTATCCCAGATGAGCCCCCAAAGATGATGCCGGGGTTTTTGTTTGTGGAACCGAAGAATGAGCTTCACAAACAGTCAAGGTAGGAGAGCAAAGTACAGGCTTTTATTTAGAGATAAAGTGAAAGGACAGAGCTCCCGACTCACGCCAGGAGGGGACAAGAGAGTCCCTAGTGGTGCATTGTCTAGGGGGTTTTATAAGCAGTTGAGGATTTTTCGAGAACATGAAAAAACTTAGGGGTGGGGACTTGTTAAGTGGTCCCTGAATATTAAAAATTAAATTAACTGTAAGGAATTTCCTGCCTTGATTTCTCTCTGGGACACTGGCACCTTGGTCTGGGAGCACATCAAAAGGCTGCCTGCCCAGCCCCCAAGGTGGACTGAGGTATTGTCTACCTGCTAAAGAATCTTGCCTCTTGAACTTCCTGGGTGTTAAAGTGCAATCATCTTTAAGATGGAATTCTCCTTGCCTTTTACCATGTCATCTACAGCTGGGTCTGCATGCTAAGTTAGTTGCTCAGTTTGCAAAATCGCCTAGGGATTTTCTTTTTGGGTTAATTCTGAGGAGTTAATGGGTCATGTGGTGTTTCTCTTTTTAGCATTTTGAGACCTCCATAGTGCTTTCCATAGTGGTTGCACCAGGAACAGGGTTCCTTGGGAGGGTTCCTTGTCTCCACATACTCACCAACACTTGTCATTTCTTGTTTCTTTGATACTGTCCATTCTGGGCTGGTGTGAAGTGACCTCACACTGTCGTTTTGATTGCATCTCCCTGATGAGGGAGGTTGAGCACCTTTTTGTGTGTCTGTTGGCTCCTGGTATGTCTTCTTTGGGAAAATATCCATTTGGGTGCCCTGCCTGGTTTTTCATCAGATTGTGGCTTTTTCTAAGTGTTGTTTCATGACCTCTTTATGTATTTTGGATGTTGGCCCTTGCTGGATACATCGCTCCCACATACTCCCCCTCTCATGGAGATGTCTTTTATTCTGCAGGTGGTCTCCTTTGCCAGGCAGGGATTCTTGCTTGGATAAAGTCCCACATGTCTTATTTTACTTCCCTCGTCTGGGGGCACATGTCCAGAAAGAAAAGGACTAATGTTGATGCTCAAGAGTTTACTGCCTGTTTTTTTAAAATTAAGGTATCATTGATATACACTCTTATGAAGGCTTCACAAGAAAAACAATGTGGTTATTACATTCACGCTTATTATCGAGTACCCCTCCACCTCATTGCAGCCACTGTCCATCAGTGTAGTAAGGTGTCACAGAGTCCTTATTTGTCTTCTCTGAGCTACACTGTCTTCCCTGTGACCCTACACACACCAAAAGCACCAATCATGATACCCCACAATCCCCTTCTCCCCACCCACCCTACCCCACCCCTCCCCTTTGGTAACCCCTAGTCTCTTCTTGGAGTCTGTGAATCTGTTGCTATTTTGTTCCTTCAGTTTTGCTTCATTTGGTATTTATCTTTCTCTGCCTGACTTGTTTCACTGAGCATAATACCCTCTAGCTCCATCCATGTTGTTGCAAATGGTTCCTTTTTTATGGCTGAATAGTATTCCATTGTGTATATTTTGCCACATCTTCTTTATCCATTCATCTACTGATGGACACTTAGGTTGCTTCCATATCTTGGCTATTGTAAATAGTGCTGTGATAAACATAGGGGTGTACATATCTTTTTGAATCTGAGAAGTTTTTTTCTTTGGGTAAATTCCTAGGAGTGGAATTCCCAGGTCAAGTGGTATTTCTATTTTTACTTTTTGAGGAACCTCCATACTGCTTTCCACAATGGTTGAACTAATTTACATTCCCACCAGTAGTGTAGGAGGGTTCCTCTTTCACCACATCCTCACCAACATTTACAGTTTGTCTTTTGGATGGTGGCCATCCTAACTGGTGTGAGGTGATACCTCATTGTGGTTTTAATTTGCATTTCCCTGATAATTACTGATGTGGAGCATCTTTTCATGTGCCTGATGGACATCTGAATTTCTTCTTTAGAGAATTGTCTGTTCATATCCTCCGCCCATTTTTTAATAGGGTTATTTGCTGTTTGGGCGTTGAGGTATGTGAGTTTTTTATATATTTTGAATGTTAACCCCTTTGTCTCCATTTTATTATCAGGGTTTTATGGGTCCACTTTGAGTTTCTTTTTGTGTGTGGCATGGGATCATGATTGAGTTTCACTCTTTGGCATAGAGCTATCCCATTTCCCACCACAGTTATCACAGAGACTGACTGGATCTTGAGACTGAAGATGAATCAACTTTTTCATAATATCATGAGTTTGATCATGGGCAAGTACAGTATTTCAGTGGATTTATTTTCACTTCCTTTGTTTTCTTAGTGTTTATTATGTTTTCCCACAGAGATCTGTAAAGATGTTGTTACATTATACTTTAGATAGTGTCTTTTTCTTACATGTTCCAATTATTTGTTACCAGTGTATAGAAAACCAGCTGGATGTTGTATGTCATTTTGAACCTAGCTTCATAGTATCTGTATAAAATTGTATCTGCACAGAACAGGTCTCATGTCTGTTTGACCATATATTGGTATTATCTTGCTGAGTTATGCTTCTTCCTTCCTCAGTTTGTTGAGGGTTGTTACCATGAAATAATACTGCATTTTTCAAGTGCTTTCTTGGGATCTATTGAGATGATCATATTATTTTAATCTTTAATTCTATTAACATGGTATATCATATATTGATTTGCAAGTGTTCAACTTTCCTTGCCTCACGGGGATAAATGACACTTGGATCTCAGATAATCCTTTCAGTGTGTTCTTGAATTTGGTTTGCTAATATTTTGTTGTGATTTTTTACATCTATTTTCCTCAGGGATATTGGTTCAGAGTCTTCATTTCTCCTAATGTCCTCATCTGCATTGATCTCAGGATAGTGATAGTCTTGTAGAATGAACTTATAGTGTGCCCTATGTCTCAATTTTATGGAAGATTTTGAGAAGGACTGACATTAATTCTTTAATGGTTTGGTAGACTCCATAGTATAGCTTGTCTGGTCATGGAGTGTACACTCAGCATTCTTCTTTTTTTACTGTATCTGGATTTTTTTATTTTAAATTAATTTTTATTCTTTATCAAAGTAACACATATGGATAGTTATAATTCAAGTAATACTAATGAAATATAATTCAAGTAATACTTTAAATGAAAAACAGTATCCTTTACCCTAGTTCCTTCCTATCTCCCTCTTGGTGGCATGCACTTCCAATTGGTTTAGCTGCTAATTTTGATACTTTTTGATACTTTTCTCCATATTGTAAAATAATATCTTTACTACATTTTACACATTAACTATTGATTTACTTTATGATGTGGATGGCTTAGCTTTTTAAAAATATCTCTTCCCTCTCAATAAAGTTATATCACCTTAGTCTACCTTTGCACTACAATAATAATATTATATCAAATTCTATTATAACTAATACTAATTATAACTGTGCACTGTGAGGCAAATGCTCTAATAGGATTATGCTGTCTTTCTTTTTTTAATTTAAAAGTTTTTTATTTTGGTATCATTAATGTACAATTATTCTTGAACAACATTATGGTTACTAGAATCCCCCTATTATCAAATCCCCACCACATACCTCATTAGAGTCACTCTCCATCAGCATAGTAAGATGCTACAGAGTTACTGCTTGTCTTCTCTGTTGTACAGCCCTCCCTGGCCCCCACCTCCCACCCACCGTACATTATATGTGCTAATAGTAATGCCCCATTTCCCCCCTTACCCCTCCCTTCCCACCTATCTTCCCCAGTCCCTTTCACTTTGGTAACTGTTAGTCCATTCTTGGGTTCTGTGAGTCTGCTGCTGTTTTGTTCCTTCAGTTTTACCTTTGTTCTTATACTCCACAAATGAGTGAAATCATTTGATACTTTTTCCACCTGCCTTATTTCACAGAGCATAATACCCTCTAGCTTCATCCATGTTGTTGCAAGTGGTAGAATTTGTTTTCTACTTATGGCTGAATAATATTCCACTGTGTATATGTATGACATCTTTATCCATTCATCTACAGATGGACACTTAGGTTGTATTCATTTGTTAGCTATTGTAAATAGTGCTGCAGTAAACATAGGGGTGCATATGTCTTTTTTAAACTGGGCTGCTGTATTCTTAGAGTAAATTCCTAGGAGTGGAATTCCTGGGTCAAATGGTATGTCTATTTTGAGTTTTTTTAGGAACCTCCATAGTGCTTTCCACAATGGTTGAATTAATTTACATTCCCACCAGCAGTGTGGGAATATTCTTTATCAAAGTAACACATATGGATAGTTATAATTCAAGTAATACTAATGAAATATAATTCAAGTAATACTTTAAATGAAAAACAGTATCCTTTACCCTAGTTCCTTCCTATCTCCCTCTTGGTGGCATGTACTTCCAATTGGTTTAGCTGCCTAGAGGGTTCCTCTTTTTCCACAACCTTGCCAACATTTGTTGTTGTTTGTCTCTTGGATGGTGGCAATCCTTACTAGTGTGAGGTAACATCTCATTGTGGTTTTAATTTGCATTTCTCTGATGATTAGCTATGTGGAGCATCTTTTCATGTGCCTGTTGGCCATCTGAATTTTTTCTTTGGAGAACTGTCTGTTCAGATCCTCTGCCTATCTTTTAATTGGATTATTTGCTTTTTGTTTGTTGAGGCATGTGAACTCTTTATATATTTTGGAAGTCAACCCTTTATCGGATCTGTCATTTACAAATATATTCTCCCATACTGAAGGATGCATTTTTGTTCTATTGATGGTGTCCTTTGCTGTACAGAAGCTTTTTAATTTGATGCAGTCCCACTTATTCATTTTTGCTATTGCTTCCCATGCCCAGGGAGATATGTTCATGAAGAAGTTGCTCATGTTTATGTCCAAGAGATTTTTGCCTATGTTTTCTTCTAAGAGTTTTATGGTTTCATAACTTACATTCAGGTCTTTGATCCATTTTGAGTTTAATTTTGTGTATGGGGATAGACAGTGATCCAGTTCCATTCTCTTACATGTTGCTGTCCAGTTTTGCCAACACCAACTGTGGAAGAGGCTATCATTTCCCCATTGTATACCCATGGCATCTTTACCATATATTAATTTACCATATATGTTTGGGTTAATATCTGGACTCTCTATTCTGTTCCACTGGTCTGTGGGTCTGTTCTTGAGCCAGTACCAAATTGTCTTGATTACTGTGGCTTTGTAGTAGAGCTTGAAGTAGGCAAGTGATATCCTCCTGCTTTATTTTTCCTTCTCAGGATCGCTTTGGCTATTCAGGGTCTTTTGTTGTTCCATATGAATTTTAAAACTATTTGTTCCAGTTCGTTGAAGAATGCTGTTGGTATTTTGATAAGGATTGCATTGAATCTGTACATTGCTTAAGGCAGGATGGCCATTTTGACAATATTAATTTTTCCTAGCCAAGAGCATGGGATGAGTTTCCATTTGTTAGTGTCCTCTTTAATTTCTTTTAAGAGTGTCTTGTAGTTTTAAGGGTATAGGTCTTTCATTCCCTTGGTTATGTTTATTCCTAGGTATTTTATTTTGTTTTGATGCAATTGTGAATGAAATTGTTTTCCTGATTTCTCTCTCTGCTAGTTCATTATTAGTATAGGAATGCCACAGACTTCTGTGTATTAATTTTGTATCTCACAACTTTGCTGAATTCAGATATTAGTTCTAGTAGTTTTGGAGTGGAGTCTTAAGGGTTTTTTATGTACAATATCATGTCATCTGCAAACAGGGACAGTTTGACTTCTTCCTTACAAATCTGGATGCCATGTATTTCTTTGTTTTGTCTGGTTGCTGTGGCTAGTACCTCCAATATTATGTTGAATAACAATGGGGAGAGTGGGCATCCCTGTCTTGTTCCTGATCTTAGGTGAAAGCTTTCAGCTTCTCACTGTTAAGTATGATGTTTGCTGTGGGTTTGTAATATATGGCCTTTATTATGTTGAGGTACTTGCTCTCTATACCCATTTTGTTAAGAGCTTTTATCATGAATGGATGTTGAATTTTGTCAAATGCTTTTTCAGCATCTATGGAGATAATCATGTGGTTTTTGTCCTTCTTTTTGTTGATGTGGTGAACAATATTGATGGATTTTCTAATATTGTACCATCCTTGCATGCCTGTGATGAACCCCAGTTGATCATGGTGTATGGTCCTCTTGATGTATTTTTGAATTTGGTTTGCTAATATTTTGTTGAGTATTTTTGCATCTATGTTCATCAGGGATATTGGTCTGTAATTTTCTTTTCTTGTGGTGTCTGCCTGGTTTTGGTATTAGAGTGATGCTGGCCTCATAGAATGAGTTTGGGAGTATTCCCTGCTCTTCTATTTTTTGGAAAACTTTAAGGAGAATGGGTATTATGTCTTCTCTATATGTCTGATAAAATTCGGCGGTAAATCCATCTTGCCTGGGGGTTTGTTCTTGTGGAGATTTTTTATTACAACTTCAATTTCGTTTGCTGGTAATTGGTCTGTTTCGGTTTTCTGTTTCTTTCTGGCTCAGTCTTGAAAGATTGTATTTTTTCTAGGACGTTGTCCATTTCTTCTAGGTGTTCCATCTTGTTAGCATATAGATTCTCATAGTATTCTCTAATAATTCTTTGTATTTCTGTGGGGTCTGTCATGATTTTTCCTTTTTCATTTCTGATTCTGTTGATGTGTGTAGATTCTCTTTTTCTCTTAATAAGTCTGGTAGGAGCTTATCTATTTTTTTATTTTCTCAAAGTACCAGCTCTTGATTTCACTGATTTTTTTCTAATGTTTTATTCTTCTCAATTTTATTTATTTCTTCTCTGATCTTTATTATGTCCCTCATTCTGCTGACTTTGGGCCTCATTTGTTCTTCTTTTTCCAGTTTCAATAATTGTGACTTTAGACTATTCACTTGGGATTGTTCTTCCTTCTTTAAATATGCCTGGATTGCCATATACTTTCCTCTTAATACTGCTGTCACTGTGTCACACAGAAGTTGGGGCTTTGTGCTGTTGTTGTTATTTGTCTTGCTTGATCTCTGTTTTAATTTGGTTATTGATCAATTGATTATTTAGGAGCATGTAGTTAAGCCTCCATATGTTTGTGAGTGTTTTTTTTTTCTTTGTACAATTTATTTCTAGTTTTATACCTTTGTTATCTGAGAAGTTGGTTGGTAGAATTTCAATCTTTTTGAATTTACTGAGGCTCTTTTTGTCTCATAGTATGTGATCTATTCTTGAAAATATTCCATGTATACTTGAAAAGAATGTGTTTTCTGCTGCTTTTGGGTGTAGAGTTCTGTAGATGTCTGTTTGGTCCATCTGTTCTAGTGTGTTCAGTGCATCTGTGTCCTTACTTATTTTCTATCTGGTTGAGCTCTCCTTTGGAGTGAATGGTGTGTTGAAGTCTCCCGGAATGAATGCATTGAATTATATTTCCTCCTTTAATTCTGTTAGTATTTGTTTCACATATATTGGTGCTCCTGCGTTGGGTGCATAGATATTTATAATTGTTATATCTAGTTGGACTGCCCCCTTTATGATTATGTAATGTCCTTCTTTACCTCTTGTTTCTTTGTTTTGAAGTCTATTTTGTCTGATACAAGTACTGCAACACCTGCTTTTTTCTCCTTATTGTTGCATGAAATACCTTTTTCCATCTCTTCACTTTTAGTCTGTGTATGTCTTTGGGTTTGAGGTGAGTCTCTTGTAAGCAGCATATAGATGGGTTGTGCTTTTTTATCCATTCTATTCTTTCAATTGGTGCATTAAGCCCATTTACATTCAGGGTGATTATCAAAAGGTATGTACTTATTGCCACTGCAGGCTTTGGATTCATGGTTACCAAAGGTTCAAGGGTATCTTCTTTACTATCTAACTGTCTAACTTAACTCTCTTATTAAGCTATTATAAACACAGTCTGATGATTCTTTATTTCTCTCCCTTCTTATTCTTCCTCCTCCATTCTTTATATGTTAGGTGCTTTATTCTGTACTCTTTTGAGTTTCCTTTGACTGCTTTTGTGGATAGTTGATTTTATTTTTTGCCTTTAGTTAGTATTTGGTTGGTTTACTTTCTTTGCTGTGATTTTTTTTTTCTCTGTTCACATCTATTTAGTATTAGGAGTGCTTCCTTCTAGAGTAGTCCCTTTAAAATATCCTGTATAGGTGGTTTGTGGGAGGCAAATTCCCTCAGATTTTGCTTATCTGGAATTGTTTAATCCTTCCTTCAAATTTAAATGATAGTCTTGCTGGATAAAGTATTCTTGGTTTGAGGCCCTTGTGCTTCATTGCATTAAATATATGATGCCACTCCCTCTGGCCTGTAAGGTTTCTGCTGAGAAATCTGATGATAGCCTGATGGGTTTTCCTTTGTATGTGATCTTATTTCTCTCTCTGGCTGCTTTTAATAGTCTGCCTTATCCTTGATTGTTGCCATTTTAATTATTATATGTCTTGGTGTTGTCCTCCTTGTGTCCCTTGTTTTAGGAGATCTGTGCACCTCCATGGCCTGAGAGACTATCTCCTTCCCCATATTGGGGAAGTTTTCAGCAATTACTTCCTCAAAGACACACTTTTTATCTCTTCTTCTTCTGGTACCGGTATAATACGAATATTGCTCCATTTGGATTGGTCACACAGTTGTGTCAGTATTCTTTCATTTTTAGAGATCCTTTTTTCTCTCTGTACCTAAGCTTCTTTGTGTTCCTTTTTCCTAATTTCTATTTCATTTATAGTATCCTCCACTATTTCTGATCTGCTTTTCATACCCTCCATTGTGTTCTTTAATGATTGGATGTCCATCCTAAATTCGTTCCTGGGTATTTGAATATTTTTCTGTACCTCCATGAGCAAGTTAATGATTTTATTTTGAAATCTCTTTCAGGAAGATTCATGAGGTTGATTTCATTTGAATCTTTCTCAGGTGTATTTATAATTTTGCTTTGAAGCAGGTTCCTTTGGTGCCCTCTAGTTCCCAGAAGCTCTACTCTCTGGAGCTTCTCAGGCCCTGGAGCAATGTCGGGGGTCACAGGGCAGCAGTGTTGGTGCTTGCAGGAAGGAAAGAGCTGTTTCCTGCTTCCCAGCTGCTATGCCTGTGTCCACTGCCAGAACCAGTGGGCCGAACACACAGGTGTAAGCCTCTATGCCTTGTGTTTCTCTTCTTCTTCTCTTCCATAGGAAGGGCTTCATTCTGGCTGGCCTGACACCATGGCAGTGGTTGCCGGTTTGCGAGCCTGAGCCAGGTACAGGCTAGCTGGGAGGAAGACACAACAGGCTGTGTATCACAGTGGGGGGCCTTGGAGCTGCATAGCCAGCCAGGGGGATGGAGCACCTGAAGATCATTTAGACTTCCAACCTGCTGGGCAGAGTGCACCTGGACAATTTTGTCTACCTGTCCTTTCTCCTGAGCAGTAAATTCTGTGCAATGCTTTCTCCTTAATCAGTGCTCTCACTTTTAGGGAGTCTCAGACTGGCCACCCAGACCATATGCAAGGTTTTATAACAAGAATAACAAGAATGACACATGATAATGGCAGTAACATTGAGGGCATGGATGCCTTGTGAACTCCTGTGTCAATGGGAGGACAAATACAAATGGAGAGAGAGAGATGTTTCCTGCCAGCCATAGAACACCTCCCAGATTTTGGGCATTTGGACACTGGTTCAGGAGGCTGGACACTACACAGTATAAACAGGACTCCAGCCCCACACTCAGCTCACAGAAGCCCAGTGCCCAGACCTTTACACCCTAAACACCTGCCAGCCCTTCCCACCAGGCTGCCTGGACTATTCTCTGCTCTGCTCAGCAAGGTCCAGACTTTTCAGCTCTGTATCTTGGTCAGCGCTGTTGGAGGGCAAAGCCTCAGTGTCTCTCTGCCTGCAGAGAGAAAGCTGTCTGGTGCGAGCATCCTCAGGCTCGGTGGAGGATTTAGAAAGTGCAGCAGCTGTTCGTGTAGGTGAGTACCCCCTCTCTGCCTTATGCCCCAGCACCAGCATCCCCCCACTGGCAGGCAGCTATGGACATTAAGAGCACAGCCATAAGAGAGACTCAATGGCTCCCAGGACACTTTCTTCCCCCAGGTAGTCATGGTGTTAATTCCCAGAGTCCTGAACTGATCTTCCTGGGGATAAGTCCACACAGAAAATATTCTAAGGAGGCCGGCGCTCTATCCAACATTTACAGCAAGGTAAGACAGCTCCTGGGCTCACAGGTGGACAGGGACTATAGGTGTAGTCAGAGTGGGGTGAGGGCCTCCAGAAAAAGCAAGGCAAGATATTTGCAGTCAAAGCAGTGTGACTACATGCAGGAAACCCCCTACCAAAATTCTGTGTTAAACATTAAGCTCTAGAGTCATTCTTCAGTGAGATCAGTTAATATTCCCCAGATAAAGAAAAGGAGCACATGTTTATGTGTAAGGTTCACCTTAGCATATAAAAGGCCCAGGCCTATGTGCTGTCTTTCCTCCTTCAGATATGATGAAGTGATTTTGCTAACTGGGCAAACTAATTTAGCATGCAGACCCAGCTATAAACAACATAGTAAAAGGCAGGAAGGATTCTACCTTAAAGATAAGACTGCATTTTAAGACCCAGGAAGTTAAGAAGTAAGATTCTAAACTTACTCTTTAGCAAACAATACCTCGGCCCACTTGGGGGCTGGGCAGGTGGCCTTGTTTGACATGCTCCCAGACCAAGACACTGGTATCTCAGGGAGAAATAATCAGAGCAGGAAGTTGCTTGTGTTAAGTTAATTCTAAGTATTCAGGGACCACTTAACAAGTCCACTTTTTTCTCATTCCCCAAAATCCTCAACTGCCTATAAAACCCCTAGACAGCACACCACCCGGACTTCTTGTCCTCTCCTTGCATGAGCCAGGAGCTCTGTCCTCTCACTGTATCTCTCAATAAAAGCTTCTCCCTGTCTCTCCTACCTTGAGCATTTGTGAAATTCAGTCTTCAACTCTGCAAACAGGAACTCTGGCATCACAGGTAGACTTAGGAAATGCTGTGGTCACAATGACGGGCCAAGGATACCCACACAGTCTTTAGGCCTTACTAAGGGCTTGATGGGAATTTGACGTGCATGTAAATTTTCCTTAAGGCTCAGGCAGGTAAGGGCATCTCCAGGGCTGGCAAGATTGGGTCCCTGTCTCTGGAAAGGGACTTGGAACATTCTACCTGCTGCTCTGATGGAAGGTCACTGAGCACAATAGCAGGATCTCAGGAGAAGCTGTGTATGCTATGTATGTTGGGGAACCTTCCATAAAGTCTTAAATCAGACAATCTCTTTGGACAGAGTAAGTCTATTCAATATTGTGTACCAAGCACAAAAAAAACTCTATAATAATGTATGTAATAAAAAATGATGCTTAAACATAATGATGGTGATGATCATAATAATGTGACTACTAGCACTGCTATTAATGATAACCACAAAGTCAAAACCATGGGAGAGGAGAGCACCCCTACTCATTTGGAGACTGCCCTCAACAGCAGGGTGAGGGGGCCCACCCACCTGCCGCCTCCGGGAGCTCACAGCTCCATGGTGAACATGGGAAA
The DNA here is from genome assembly GCF_040802235.1 of Manis javanica. Lineage (NCBI taxonomy): Eukaryota > Metazoa > Chordata > Mammalia > Pholidota > Manidae > Manis > Manis javanica. The sequence goes on along the minus strand of NC_133159.1, from coordinate 112,769,429 downwards.
ATGCAAACATAAACCCATGTGGGGGAAAGCAGCAAGTGCCTTGTGGGAAAAAGCAGGTGCTACAATGAGTCCTGAGCTCCATGAGGTGAGGGGGTCTGAGGAGGCTGCACTGCGGTGACATTTCTATCCTAGCAACATGACAATGAGGAACCAGCCCTGCACAAATCCAGGCAAACTGAGCCTAGCAGGGGGACAGCGCCACACACCTGGAGGCAGAGGTGTTCCTGCCAGAGTGGAGGTTAGACAGGAGGCCCGGTGGCTGCACAGGCTGGGAGGAAAGAGAGAGCAGGCAGCGCCTACTGTGCGAAGACAGCATTAGTGACTTTTTGCTATTGCTGTGGGACAGCATTTCCCCTACTTGATGGTGGACCCGACAAATATTCATTCCCTCACCATTTCAGTGGCCCAGGAACCCAGCAGCACCCAGCTGCGAGCTCCTGCCAGACTCCCTCAGGGTGGGGACTGCAGACTCAGCTGAGGTGGGGCTTGCTTCCCTCAGGAGCTGGCCCACTTGGGGCACTGGCAGGAGTGAGCCTGCGCTGGGGGTCTGTGCTCTCTTCTGTCTGCCGGGCCCCCACAGTACCAGGCCACATGGGTCCATGTCACAGCACATGACACAGAGGCCTGCTCCCCTGTGTGAGGGTCAGAGAGGGAGGAGGCGAGAGGAGGGCAGAGCAGGCGGGGGCTGTGCCACTAGCTTCTCTCAGCCAGGTCTTCAAAGTGGTGCTGGGCCACACTGCTCTCGCCTATGGGACAGAAATGAGCCCCTGAGCCCAGCCCAGTGCTAAGGGGAGGGGTCTCACAGGCTGTGCTCCCCAGTAGCAAGGATGTTAGGCAGCCATTACAGGAGAAGAAGAGCCTGAGAGGCCCACTGCCTTGCCCAAAATCACAGACTGGAGTGAAGATGGAGCCAGGCATGAACCCAGCTCTGTGCCCTCAGACACCAGGCCTTGGCTGCACCCAGGCTCTCTCGGGGGCCCTGGAAAAGGCTGTGTTGGTCTCACTGGGGACGGGAATGGAAATGGCATGGACACAGTTTGAGCATTCGGCAGCCTGGAGGGCATTGGGCAAGTTGGCAAGTTGTCTGAGGAAGAGCTTAAGCCAGGGGAACCCCTGAGGGCACCCCACCCACACCGCACCTAGGGTGCAGGGAGCTGGGCTGCCCTTATGCTGAGCTAGCACTGATGCAGTTCTGGATCTAATCCCTCCCCTGATAGTTGGAAATGGAGGCCCACAGAAAGGCAGGGAATGGCCATTGTGCCTGGTAGGCAGAGTGCAGAGGTAAAGGTGTTCCCACCTTCTGGGCCAAGGCTCAGGCCCCTCCCTCAGGGCTGGCTTTGGAAATTAGAAATTAGAATTTAGAAGCTTTTCCCATCCCTCCCTGTGTGGGGCTGTTATCTTCTGTGCATCCAGAATGTACACCCTATGAGTGCATGCGTGTGAATGCGCACACACACACACACACACACACAGTGACACAGGGCAGGGGCAGATGAGGGGCAGACCCGGGAGTTGACAAAGGGAAGAGAAAGTGATTGGAGGCATGATCTCCCTGTGACAGCTATCCTCCACCTCCCATGCGCCTGGGACGTCCCAGGAAGTACATGCTGGAATGATCCCCACCGTGCATGCAGGAGACAGACAGGCCTCCTAAGAGGCACGGCGGTGGGTCCAGGACCAAGAGCAGGTGAGAATGGGAAGGTGCACCTGAACTAGAGCTGGGCCCCTGGCAGCACCGGCCTCCCCAGGGCCTGTGGTGGCGGGCGTGTTGGTGTCACTGTGGACACTGTGTGGCAAACCAGGGGTTGAGTAGCCAGCAGCCCAGACTGCTGGGGCAGGGGTCATCCCAGGAGACTCAGGTGTGGGGACCCCAGGCTGTGAGGTCCACTCCCTTGACAACAGTTCCCAACATAACTTGGAACCCTGTACCCAGGCTCCCACACCCTAGTGTGCCCAGCTCAGCTGGCTACAGACGCCTGGCATTGAGGGACATGCCCTTGCTGCTTCCCCTCTTCCCAGGGCTCTGGCCTCAAGGAACCCCAGGTGAGATCTCTGTACTAGCTGCCCCCACCCTCAACCCCAACACCTGTGGACACTTGTCAGAAGGTCCCCTAAGGTAACAAGGTGGCCCAGGGAGGCCGCTCTGGGACAGGGCCCCTCTTTGGGCCCTCCCTGGGCCACCTGCCCCTCCTCTTCAGGGTGTGGGCAAGGAGGACACGGGGGCAGGCCTGGTCTGGGCAGGAACAGGTTGCTGGGCAATTGACAACCTGGTGACCCTGTCATGTCACACCAGGACAGGTAGACAGGAGGGGGACTGTGAGGTGTCCCTCCTCTGCACCAGGAAGGCCCCCAGGCTGTGCCTCACTGGGCTGCATAACATTCCAGAAGGGAGGCCGGTTACCGAAGTGACTACCCCTTCCCTGATGTGGGCCTGATGGGACCCCTTCTGCTGCCAACATCTACGGGGCTCCCTGCATGTCCTGCATGTGCTGAAACCCTGACCTCCTGCTCTAGAGAAGCCATGTCCTCATGTCCAGAATAGGGTGTCAACTGCTGTTGAAGTAGGGAGGTGCTGTCAGTACTAATAGGGTTATTGCCCTATTAGTACCACCTCAACTCCTACTCCAACAACTGAAGTCTTCCTCAGCTATGGGCATGCATGTCCCACCTCCTGCCCCAAGGCATTGAGGGCCTGGGGGTCTGGTCTGGGCCTGGCCTTGCCTTCCTGGTCCATGTGAGGCCTCCAACTGCACGTCCCTCCGCTGTCCCACCCCAGGGTGAAAACACATCAACAGTGAGCAGGAATGAGATGTGTGTTGTGGGGACTCTGCAGGAGGCAGTCTGGAAGCACTGGAAGCACCTAGAGCAAGATTCAGTGCAGCCCCAGGTCTTATGCCTGCTGCAGCTCAAGAGCCACAGGAGGCCCAAGCCACGGCACTTGTTCAAGCTCAAGAGCTGCATGTCCCATGGCCCAGTCCCCTTAAAGAGCCAAAGCAAGCTCAGAAAATAACTTTTTCCAGCCCAAGATTTAGAAAAACCAATTATACCAGCTTCAGGTTCAGAGCCAGAGCAGGTTCAAGCTGTAATTTTCATTTGGGCTCAAGAGCCAGAACAAGCACCTACATCAGCTTCAGTTTCAGAGCCAGAGCAGCCTGCAGCCACAGCTTTTATCCAAGTTCAAGAGTTAGAACCACCACCTGTACCATTTCCAGCTTCAGAACCAGAGCTGACTCAAGCCAGCATTCTCATCCAATCTGGAGAGCAAATATTGCACCATCTCCGGTTTCAGATCAAAAGCAGGCTTGAACAGGAGCCCTTGTTGAAGTTCTAGAGCTACAACAAGCAGATATACCAGCTTCAGCTTTCGAGCAGTTGCAGGTTAAAGTCATAGCCTCATTTAAGTTCAAGAGCTGGAAAAAGCACATAACTCAGCTGCAATTCTGCATCTAGAGAGTATGTTCAAATCATAGCATCTATTCAAACTCAACAACAACTGGAACAAACTCCTATACTCACTTCATATTTAGAGCAGGAGCAGGCTCATGCCACAGTTCTCATTCAAGATCAAGTCCTCATCTGAACTCACTCTATGAGGCCAGCATCACTCTAATACCAAAACCAGGCAAAGACACCACAAAAAAAGAAAATTACAGACCAATATCGCTGATGAACATACTCAACAAAAAAAGAAAATTACAGACCAATATCCCTGATGAGATTCAAAAATATTCAACAAAATATTAGCAAACCAAATTCAAAAATATATCAAAAAGATCATCCACCATGTCAAGTAGGATTTATTCCCAGGATGCAAGGATGGTACAACATTCGAAAATCCATCAACATCATCCACCACATCAACAAAAAGAAGGACAAAAATCACATAATCATCTCCATAGAAGCTGAAAAAGCATTTGACAAAATTCAACATCCATTCATGACAAAAACTCAACAAAATGGGTATAGAGTGCAAGTACCTCAACATAATAAAGGCCATATATGATAAACCCACAACCAACATCATACTTAACAGTGAGAAGCTGAAAGCTTTTCCTTTAAGATCAGGAACAAGACAAGAATGCCCACTCTCTCCACTTTATTTCAACATAGTTCTGGAGGTCCTCTGCACAGCAATTAGACAACACAAAGAAATAAAGGGCATCCAGATTGGTAAGGAAGAAATCAAACTGTCACTGTTTGCAGATGACATGCAGATGATAAAAAACTAAAGAATCCACTCCAAAACTACTGGACCTAATATCTGAATTCAGCAAAGTTGCTGGTGAACTTAATTAATTAATACACAGAAATCTGTGGCATTCCTACACACTAACAATGTGATATAAACCCAAGCATAAGAAAGAGAAATCAGGAAAATAATTTCATTCACAATTGCATCAAAAAGAATAAAATACCTAGGAATAAACCTAACCAAGTAACTGAAAGACCTATGCTCTGAAAACTACAAGACACTCATTAGAGAAATTAAAGAAGATACCAATAAATGGAAACACATCCCGAGCTCATGGATAGGGAGAATCAGTATTGTCAAAATGGCCATCCTGCCTAAAGCAGTCTACAGATTCAATGCAATCCCTATCAAAATACCAACAGCATTCTTCAATGAACTGGAGCAAATCATTCTAAAATTCATATGTAATCACAAAAGACCCCGAATAACCAAAACAATCCTGAGAAGGAAGAATAAAGCTGGGGAATTATGCTCCCCGACCTCAAGCTCTACTACAAAGCCACAGTAATCAAGACAATTTTGTAATGGCACAAGAACAGAATAGACCAATGGAACAGACTAGAGAGCCCAGATATAAACCCAAGCATATATGGTCAATTAATATATGATAAAGGAGCCATGGACATACAATGGGGAAATAAGTCAGGAGTAGAAAGACAAGTGCCAAATGATTTCCCTCATTTGGGGAGTGTAACAATGAAGCAAAACTGAAGGAACAAAACAGCAGCAGACTCAAAGACTCCAAGAAAGGACTACTGGTTACCAAAGGGGAGGGATTGGGGAGTGGGTGGAGAGGGAGAAGGGGATTGAGGGGTATTATGTTTAGTACACATGGTGTGGGGGATCACGGGGAGAACAGGGTAGCACAGAGAAGGTAAATAGTGACTCTGTGACATCTTAGTACACTGATGGACAGTGACTGCATTGGGGTGTGGTGTGCACTTGATAATATGAGTGAATGTAGTAACTACATTGTTTTTCATGTGAAACATTCATAAAAGTGTATATCAATAATACCTTAATAAAAAAAAGATCAAGTCCTAGAACCACAACCAACACCATGTCCAGCCTCAGAGAAGAGCCCTGCTTCGAGGTGGGGAGCTAGAACCACCACACAGACTGGTTGCAGATCCAGAGGTAGGTCCTGCTCACGACACAGCTCTCTGTCAAGCTCAGTACATGGACAAGTATACGGCCGACTCCAAGTCCAATGCCAGAGCCAGAGCACACTCAAGCCTCAGCTCTCTTTCATACTCAGTAGTTGGAACAAGCACCTACACCAGCTTCAGGTTCAGAGCCAGTGTGGGTTCAAGCCACAGATCTTGTTCAAGAGTCAAAACACGCACTTATGCTGGCTTTGATTCCAGAGTCAGAGCATGCTCAAGCAATGGCTCTCAGTTCACAAGCTAAAACAGCCGTGAAGCCAATCTCCAGCCTCAAAGAGCAGTTTCAAGTCAGAGTCATCATTCAAGTTCTAGAATCAGCACAAGCCCCTGTTCCACCATTAACTTCAGAGCAAGAGCAGACTCAGGTCGTAGTCAATCAAGCTCAATGCCTACAACAAGCATCCTTGCCAGCTCCGATTCCGGAGCCAGAACATGCTCAAGGCAAAGCTCTCATGCAAGTTCAAGAGCTTGTAAAAGTGCCTATGCCAGCTGCGGGTTCAGAGGCATGGGAGCACCAAGGCCACAGCTCTTCATCAAACTCAAGAGCCAGAGCAATCAGCGACACCCGCTTCACCTTCTCAGCCAGAGCAGGTTTGGATCACAGCTCTCTTGCACAGTAAAGAGCTAGAAAAATCTGTTCCATCTGCAGCTCAAGCCAGAGCTCTCATTCAAGTTCAAGTGTTGGGACATGCACCTATGCCAGCTCTGACCACAGGGGCCCATACCAGAGTGGTATTTCCAGCTCAAGAGCTAGAACAACTACACATGCCATCTCTGATTCCAGAGCTAGAGCAGGCTGGAGCCACAGCAATCTTTCAAGCACTCAACAACCACCCACACCATCTCCAGACTGAGTCAGAGCAGGCTCAGTCCAGAGCCCTCATTCAAGTCCACACACTAGAACAAGCACCACGCCAGCCTCATTTTCAGAGTCAGAGGAGGCTCAAGCCAGGGATACATTTCTGAATCAAAAGCTAGAACAAAAGCATATGCCAGCTCCAGTTCGAGAGGCAAAGCAGGCTTAGGTCACAGCTCTCATCACTCCAGCTCAAGGTCTAGAACAAGCACCTGCACAGCTCCAGTTCCAGAGCCAGGGCAGGCTCATCTCACAATTCTGACTCGGGTGCTAGACAACTACCCACAGGGCCCTAACAACGAGCCCCAGATTCCCCCCCTCCCCTCACGCCAGGCCCTGGTAACCACTGATCTTTCTGTCTCCACTGATTTGCCTCTCATCAATTTTTTCTGTGAGTGGAATTATGCATGTGGCTTTTTGTGTCTGGCTACAAAATGTATGAGGAAATTTAATTTAAAAATTTGTTTTTAATAAAAATAACATTTCATTAAGAAAATCCCTGATGGATTAAAGATTATATATAAGAAAGAGACTCCAATAATAAGTATTTTCATTATCTTAGGATAGGGAGCACTTTTATATGTACAACATGAAAGCCAGAAACCATAGGGAAATGCCTGGGTCAGTGAAACACATCTAAAATCTTTTATTTTCCTGGATATGCAATGTTTAAATTTTTCTAATGTGCATATGTAATAATAATAATATTAAAACCACATATTAAATTTTCTATTTAATGCTAATACATTATGTAATAAGGTATATCATGTAGTTTCGAAAGGTTTTGAAACAGACAATGTTTATTTAGTAAAGTAATGATCTAAATATGACTAAGAAGATTTATTCTTTCTACCCAAAAATATAGGCAAATAACAAATGATGTCCACCTTTCTAGGCCTTTCCCTCTACATGCAGTCGTGTGTTACAAGTGTGGGTTGGGGAGGCAGCACTGTGCCTTCCACCCTGAGGCCCCACAGGTGACACACACACATCGTGTTCATTCCCAGGGAACATGCCTCACAATGTACTTCGCAGTTTCCACAACGCCTTAGCAACGAGCCCCAGAATCCCCTCCTCCCCTCACCCCAGGCCCTAGTAACCACTGATCTTTCTGTCTCCACTGATTTGCCTATTGGGAACCTCCTCCTGCCCAGAGATGGGCTGGTCTTGGTGCTGGGGAAGCCCACAGTGCCCAGGGATGCCTGCTCCCAGCTACAGGCCATGCCCCAGCCACAAGGCCAACACTGTCCCTGAGTTTAGGGATGGGGCCTGGAGGAATTCTGGACCTCTAAGATCAGGGCTGAGCAATGTAGATGGAGCACAGAGTCTGGAGACAGAGACAAGGCCATTCTAGTTCCGGCTCAGCCCCTTCCAGCTGGGTGACCCCAGGCAAGGCTTGAGCCTCAATTTATCTAAATGGAGAAAATAAATTTAAAGTGTTAAAGTGTGGTTAGGAGAACTGCTTGAGAAATTCCTTGTGCAATTCCTGCCTGGTGTCAGGAGCACATCAAGAGCCAAATGGAAAGGCAGCCATATTGGCCATTTACCACAGTGTCTGGTTTTCCTTTTATTGATTTGGGATTATCTTTAAGAAGCAGACGCCAGATCTTACTACACTGATGGACAGTGACTTCAACAGGGTAATGGCGGGGGCGGGGGGAACTCAGTAATAAGGGTGAATGTAATAACCACATTGTTTTTCTTGTGAAACCTTCATAAGAGCATATATCAATGATACCTTAATAAAGAAAAGATATCCAAAAGAACTTATAAAATATTTTTAATAAGTAATAAAGATTTACCATTACAACTTGCAATACACAGCTGAAATAATGTTTATATGGAAACGGTCTTAACGGCATACGTTAAAACAGAAAAAAACTTGAAAAGCAATTGATGCCGGGGTTCTTGTTCACGGAGCCGAAGAATGAGCTTCACAAACACTCAAGGTAGGAGAGCAAGGTACAGGCTTTTATACAGAGATAAAGTGAGAGGACAGAGCTCCCTGCTCATGCCAGGAGGGGACAAGAGAGTCATCGTTGGCTCATTGTCTAGGGGTTTTATGAGCAGTTGAGGATTTTCAGGAATGAGGGTAAAGGGTTAGGGGTGCAGACTTGTTGAGTGGTCTCAGAATGCTCATTCTTGGTGAGTAACAGAGGAGATTTTCAGCCTGTCCTGACCCCAAGGTGGGCTGGATTGTTGCCTGTTGCTGAAGTAAGTTAAGAATCTTACTTCTTAACTTCTTGGGCTGTTTATACTTGGGCTTGCTTACTAAATTAGTCTTTTTCCTATGTTGCAGATTACTTGGTTAGGATCAGAGAAGGAAATATAGCACATCGGTACGGTTAAAATAAGCTGGGCCTTTTACCAGGCTAAGGTAAATTTTACAGTGAAGTCATGAGTTATGATGAGACACACCTTTCTTTATCTGCAGAACACTCAAACATTCCAGGCTAAGTTGCTCCAGGCTAAGTTGAGTTTTAACTGATCTCACTGAAGATGTCTATATTGCTAGTCTGGTATCTTTACCCTAGAGAATTAGTGTGACTCTGAATTTGCGTGATGCTTATCACAGAGTTTCAATAGGGACTTCTTTGCACATTGCTACATTGTTCTGACTGTAATTATCTTGCTCTGCTTTTTCTCTAGAGGCCCTCACCCTACTCTGGCTATACTCACGGTCCTTGTCTCACAGTGATCTAAGAGTACACATAAAAAGTGAAAGGGCAAATTAAATCCATGGAAAGTAGTGGGAAAAAGACGGGTTTCAACTTATTTTACAAAGACGGCCTAACCTTCAATACTCAAACCTGATAAAAATATAACAAGGAAATAAAATTACAGACCAATTTTTCTTATAAAAATATATGGGAAAACCCTAAACAAATACTTGCAAATCAGATCCGGCAATGACTAAACATGAAAGGCCATGTAAGGTTTATTCCAGGGAGGCAAGGTTGGCATAACATTGGAAAAGTCAATCCGTGCATTTACTGGGAAAAAAAATGGTAGAAAAATCATATCTCAAAAATGATGAAAAATGTTTAATAAAATTTATTACAAATAAAAGGTTAAAAAAAGCAGATACCAGATCCCAGGCCACGAACATTGACTCCTGCTTTTTCTTCTGTGAATTTTATAATTTTAGCACGTAAATTTGGGCCTTTGATCCATTTGGGGATAATTTTTGAAAATGTTTCAGGTAAGGGTCCACCTTCATTCAGTTATTCATGATTTTTGTGTCTGCGTGTGTAACGAGGGACATTTTCCAGTGGTTACTTGTAGGGAATTTTTATTAGATTACAAAGAAATTGAAGAATAAAAGCAAATAAATGATTGTTAAAGAAATTCTCTAAGTTTGTGAGTATGTCCTGAGAAAGATAAAATTGAGTCCAACTGTCGGAGTGGGCGGTGTCCCTGTCATTGGCAGCCATGCACTGCCCTCTGGTGGCCACGTGAGAAATCGCAGGAGTGCTGCCAGGCTCCTGCCTGCTGTCGCCGAGGAGCCACATTCAAACAGGTTTCTCCACAGAATTGCAGGTACATCAAAAACAATTCTGTAAAATTCAGTGTTTTGGGGGAGCTTTTCAGTGGAAGTCACTGATCATTTCACACTACAGGCTCTCCCTCGTACTGCAGTACTTCAGGAAGTATTAATTGAACACCTGAGTCAGGCAACTGGACTCCAGGAAAGAAAATAAAGATGAGGTTGCTGCCTGCAAGGGCCTGCAGTGGGCCAGTGGGAGCATGCTGGGAACAACTGCCCGACAACAGCTCTGTATGTCTGATTTAAATAAATCCGTACACCAAAAAAATTAACAATGTAATAACCATAGAGTCCAACAATTCCCCTTCCGAGCATTTATCTGAAGGAAATAAATGCTAACTAGAACAGACATCAGCACCTGACCTTTCACTGAGGCATTATTTACAAACCCAACGCCTGGGCACAGGATGAGTGTCCCAGACGGCTAGATAGATGAAGAACATGTGCGTGATGGGCTCCGAGGGCAGTGTGCTAAGTAAAATAACCAAGAGATAGTAAGTCAAACTTCACATACTCTCACATACCTGTGGAATCTAAAAAATAACAAAACCAGAAGAGACTGACAGTTGTTGTGAGTTGGTGTTGGGTGGGTGAGCAAAACAGATGAAGGAGCACAAAGTTATGAACTAAAAGTGACTGTCAAGAAGGAAATTGGAGAATAAATATGATTTCAATATATTGTTCTAGCTTCCTATACTTTAAGAACCTTAGCTAATATATTCTATTATATTCAATTCCTCTGGCCTCCCAGAATTCCTCATTATGACTTGGTAGCATTTTTAATTGAGTTATATCTGTGGGTAAGAACAGAGTGCTCATATTCCTAGTTCTGTTAGCCTTCAAATCATCATATCTTTTTGAAGTATAATTATGTAACAAAAACACTCCATAGATTTGCTGTGTACAATTTCATGACTCATGAAATATATATACACCCCTAAAACCATCACTGTAATTAAGGTAATATAATATATCTGTCATCCCCAAATGATCTTTCTTTTTTCTACAACCCATTATAACTTGACATATAACTTGTTTGTCCCTCCAGATATACTCTTCCTTCACTCAGGGAGAAATATGTCTATACCGTGAAAGAATTGTTTGACTTTGCTGGTCTGTATTGGTAAGGGCCCATAACAGAGGAAAATCTAAAGATAGATTCTATTATAGCCAGTATAGAAAGTTCCAGGGACTTCTCTGGAGACAGACACACTGAAAGCTTATGGGACCTTGCCAATCTGCGTTTGCAGAAGCCTGGGCAGTGAGGGTGGGAATAAGCTGTAACAGTGGCAGACCAAAGGGATGACAAAGGTCCTGATTGGACTGAATTCCCTCCCTTCATCACAGCATTCAGAGTGCATTTGGCAAGGAAGACACCAGCATCCTTACAGAGCTGGGCAGGGGAGCTAACTGTAGGAGATAATGGTGGGTGAAGGGTGGCAGGAACAGATGCTTCCATCTGACAGGTATATGCCTCTGACACAGTAAGCCACAGGGACAGGATGGGAACTAGAAAATGTGACCCTCAGGGACATGTGCTGATGGTAATTGATCAGATATGATTAGAAGCAAATTGTTGGGTGGCGTACCATGAAAATGAAAATCTAGATATAGTGGTTGCTACAGTGAGAAGTCAGGGTCTCTTCCCTAGTGAGAAGCCCAAAGCCAGTGTTGGACTCCAAGTATCTGGACTGAGGAGAGACTGAGGCCCTCTGGTGAAGGACCTGCCATTGTCTCAGACGTGTTCCAGCCATCTTCTCCCCCTGGTTTCCCCAGATGTCCCCAGAGCTGCAGATATTTACCACGGTGACCATACTCTGGGAAAGGGAAATGCTACATTTTCTGGAGAATTTTATGTGCTGGTTCTGAACATATGCTACTTCCCAAAGACCAGAAATGCTGTATGACCCATGCATCAGGTGGAATGGGGCCTTTCTGAGATCTGGGAATAGAAGGACCTTGGCCCACACTTAACAGTTTGTTCACTGGGACCATGGATCCATCCTGTGCTCCTTTGCTCAATTCCAGAAGTATTATTAGCACTAGCAGAAGCTCCCCTGGTTTCCTGAACCTGGGAGTAGAGGCTGTTAGGGAAGAAAGGACCAAACATACATCCTGGAACTACCCCTCCCTCAGAGCAAACCACAGGCAATAAATACCACATCTGTGGGGAGACTGGAGAGACAAGGGGTGCCATGGAGCCCTGAAGAGGCAGGGTGGGCAGCTCCCACAACTGCTCCACCACTCCTACCTGTGGTAGAAGGCACAGAAAATCGCTAGGGCCCTTCTAGCCTTACAGCTGTGCTTTGTGCTTGCTCTCCTGCCCCGCCCTCTGAATTGTGGATTCCTTCTTCAAGTTTAGATTAAAGCATTTAACGAGGACAGCCTTCAGTGACCCCCTTCCACAGCCTTTTGGCCCTTTCAGAGCTTCATTGTGTATTTAATTACATTAATTATTTGTGCACTTACTAAATAAAACAAACTGACAGCCAGTTTATATCCTGTAAACCTGGTCACTTGCACATAAGAAGCATCAATAGATAATGTTTAGGATTTGTGAGTGCATACAATTCCATGAGTCTGTGACAGAGACTCAACCCCATGGTGGTCAGAGCTGGACATGAAACATCTGTCTACACCAGGGCTCAGCATACTTTTTCTGAAAAAAAGTCAAGTAGTAGGTGCATTGGGCTTTGAGGACCGCAGAAGGTCTCTGTTGCATGTTCTTCTTTGTTTTTGTTTGGTTATGTTTTGAGCAACTTAAAACATGCAAAAGGCATTCACAGCTTGGGGCTTGGCAAAACTAGGCCCTCCTCCACACTCCAGCTACAACTATATTCCCAATGTCCCATTTCAAGGCTGTCAGGACACCAGTTAGGACATTTTTTTCGCCTTATCCCATTTTTGTTTGTTAAACAACACTAATTCCACCTCTGATATGTGGAATGCAGGGCAAAAAAGGCCTATTTTTTCCATTCCTTTAGGTCACTAGAGAACATTCTTTGGTCTCCCAGGACATTTTTTGAGTAGAAATAAAGGAGTTTTCCTACAGAAGTTCAGTTTACCTGTACCTAACTGGAACCAAACACCTAGGAAACTGTATCCCTCAATTCTTACATGATTATCATTACAGCATAATACAGGAAAACTGAAACCAGCTAGAATCCCAACTAGGTCTTTCCTATAACTCAGGCCTTATTATGACAGAAATAGGGGAGATAAGATCCTCTGTGTGTGTGTGTGTGTGTGTGTGTGTGTGTGTGTGTGTTAGGGAAAGAGAGAGAGAGAGAGAGAGAGAGAGAGAGAGAGAGAGAGAGAGAGAGAGAGAGAGAGAGAGAGAGAGGGAGGTGATGTGTATATTAAGTTAAAATTATCAAAAGGGGTAATGGGATAAGGTAGAAGAAAGAATGTATGATCTGGAACTTGGGTTCCATGATGAGTAAGTGCCCCTCAGTTCTTGATACTTCTGGGACCTTGGGCTGGATACACCTTGTTGGGGGGCTCCCCTGTGCACTAGTGGCATCCCTGGCCACTGCTTACAAGATGTCAGCAGCACAGCCATCCTCCTCAAGTTGTAACAACCCAAAATGTCTGCAGACATACATGTCCCATGGGTGACTAAGTCCCCCTAGAGGAGAGCCCCTGCCTCAGTGCTTCTGAAGGGAACCTCACCTTCTGCATTAACAGTGAACTGGTTACTCCTTGAGTCCTCCTCCTGCAGACCTAACAGATGGAGGCATCTTATGTCAAGTCCCACATATCTTAGGGACAGGAGGTGGGGATATGGCCTTGATTCTCAGGAGCACTTTCAAATGGCTTATTCTCCTTCAAAACCATCAGCTCCTTTAAAACTCCTGCCACTGGCTGACCACCTGCCATCCTTCTCCTTCCTGCCATCCACTAACCTCTTGTCATTCCCCTGGTCACTAAATGCTTCATCTTCTGACTCAACTGCTCTATTTGGCACCTCTGCTCCTGTCACCATTGTCAGCACACAGGGGGATAACCCATCCCACACCTTGAATCCTTGCTTTCAAACAGTTTTCTTCCACCTACACTAGGACCTATCCCCACATCATTATCATGAACTGTTCCACCTCCAAACATCAATGCCAATGCTTTCTCCAGCCCTCCAGTGGCTTCCAGTGGCCTCCGGGGCAATATCCACCTCCTCACCAGGCCTGAAAGCCCTTTCCTCCTTTTACCCCTGCCAGCTCTCCCTCACTCTGCTTATGCTTAAAACACAATAAAGCTTAATTTTGTCAAGAATTAAGAATTTAATCCACCCTGAAAATAACAGGACTATTTTCAGCCCATAGTATCTCTGGTGTAACAGATAATAAAGGTACACTGGAGACTGACTGGATGTAACTGAAAATCTCCTATCCCATCAATACTTTCAAGTACATCCTTGGAAAGGGGGAGGACATGTATTTGCTCTGACTCTCACCCAGAGTGGAGCAGGTGTCAAAGGACAACAATTGCCAAACATGGTTAGCACCCATTACTGCATTCAAAATCATGATTATCTGTTCTTGTATTTTTGATGTTACAGTTCCTTGTTTTACTTACTACCATTTCAAAAGATCAGAAGATGGTGGCATGAGTAGGACAGTGGGAATCTCCTCCCCAAAACATATATATTTTTGAAAATACAACAAATACAACTATCCCTAAAAGAGAGACCAGAAGACACAGGACAACAGCCAGAGTCAGAGTGGGGAGGGAGAGAGAGCCCAGGACTGCTAAACACCCATCCCCAGCCATCCGCACCAAAGCACAGACACACAGTGCATGCGTGGGGTGCTGGAAACTAGGGAAGCAGGACAGTAAGACCTGTGAGCAGGTCCTGAAGCTGGTGCCCCTGTGACAAAGAAAAACGAGTACTTTTTGAAAGTCTTAAAGGGACAGGGACCCCACAGCTGGACGGAAGCATCCCGGGTCACAGTTCAGCAGCTGGAAATTCCAGGGAACTCCGGGCACAATAACCCCCTGGGCAACAGCTCTGAGACCCCTCACAGAGGTAAACAGCCAAACAGCCCCCCGTCCATTACCCCTCCGGGGGCCCAACATAGCAGAGCAGCAGCCTGAGGTTGGCCACTCGCACAGCAAGGGAACTTCCTCCATACCAGGCCGGGCAAGATAAAGAAGCCCAATCTACATGCAATTGCCCAACACAAGCCACTAGGGATCGCAGTTGTCCCAGTAAAGAAAGGCCAGGAGCCATGTGGAAAGAGTCTTGACTCTCCCAGCTGTCACACACATCAATAGCATACCACTGCACCTATCAACATGAAAAGGCAAAAAAATTTGATCCAGACAAGACTAACCCAGACAGCTTCGACATCTTCTACATCTTCCCCTGAGAAGGAACCTGGGCAGATAGATTTAACCAGTCTTCCTGAAAAAGAATTCAAAACAAAAGTCATAACCATACTGATGGACTTGTAGAGAAATATGCAAGAATTAAGGAGGGAGAATACAGAAGTAAAACAATCTCTGAAAGGACTTCAAAACAGAATGGACGAGATGCAACAGACCATTAATGGACTAGAAAACAGAAAACAGGAATGCAGAGAAGCTGATGCAGAGAGAGATAAAAGGATCTCCAGGAATGAAAGAATTTTAAGAGAATTGTGTGACCAATTGAAACAGAACAATATCCGCATTATAGGGGTACCAGAAGAAGAAGAGAGAGTAAAAGGGATAGAAAGTGTCTTTGAAGAAATAGTTGCTGAAAACTTCCCCAAACTAGGGGAGGAAATGGCCTCTCAGACCACAGAGGTACACAGAACTCCCATGACAAGGGACCCAAGGAGGGCAACACCAAGACACATAATAATTAAAATGGCAAAGATCAAAGACAAGGACAAAGTATTAAAGGCAGCCAGAGAGAAAAAAAAAAGGTTACCTACAAAGGAAAACCCATCAGGCTATCATCAGACTTCTCAACAGAAACCCTACAGGCCAGAAGAGAATGGCATGATATACTTAATGCAATGAAACAGAAGGGCCTCGAACCAAGACTACTGTATCCAGAATGATTATCATTTAAATATGAGGGAGGGATTAAACAATTCCCAGACACGCAAAAGTTGAGGGAATTTGCCTCCCACAAACCACCTCTACAGGGCATCTTACAGGGACTGCGCTAGATGGAAGCACTCCTAAAAAGAGCACAGAACAAAACACCCAACATATGAAGAAGGGAGGAAAAGGAATAGGAAGGGAGAGAAACAAAGAATCATCAGACCATGTTTATAATAGCTCAATAAGCGAGTTAAGTTAGACAGTAAGATAGTAAAGAAGCTAACCTTGAACCTTTGGTAACCACAAACTTAAAGCCTGCAATGGCAATAAGTACATACCTTTTAATAATCACCCTATATGTAAATAGACTGAATGCACAAATCAAAAGACACACAGTAATAGAATGGATAAAAAAGCAAGACCCATCCATATGCTGCTTACAAGACACTCACCTCAAATCCAAAGACATGCACAGACTTAAAGTCAAGGGATGGAAAAAGATATTTCATGCAAACAAGAGAGAAAAAAGCAGGTGTTACAATACTAGTATCAGACAAAATAGACTTCAAAATAAAGAAAGTAACAAAAGATAAAGAAGGACATTACATAATGATAAAGGGCTCAGTCCAACAAGAGGATATAACCATTGTAAATATATATGCACCCAATACAGGAGCACCAACATATGTGAAACAAATACTAATAGAATAAAAAGAGGAAATAGAATGCAATGCATTCATTTTAGGAGACTTCAACACACCACTCACTCCAAAGGACAGATCCACCAGACAGAAATGTAAGGACACGGAGGCACTGAACAACACACTAGAACAGATGGACCTAATAGGCATCTACAGAACTCTACATCCAAAAGCAACAGGATACACATTCTTCTCAAGTACACATGGAACATTCTCCAGAATAGACCACATACTAGGCCACAAAAAGAGCCTTAGTAAATTCCAAAAGATTGAAATCCTACCAACCAACTTTTCAGACCACAAAGGCATAAAACTAGAAATAAATTGTACAAAGAAAGCAAAAAGGCTCAGAAACACATGGAGGCTTAACAACACGCTCCTAAATAATCAATGGATCAATGATCAAATTAAAATGGAGATCCAGAAATATATGGAAACAAACGACGACAACAACACAAAGCCCCAACTACTGTGGGATACAGCAAAAGCAGTCTTAAGAGGAAAGTATATAGCAATCCAGGCATATTTAAAGAAGGAACAACAATCCCAAATGAATGGTCTAATGTCACAATTATCAAAATTGAAAAATAAGAACAAATGAGGCCTAAGGTAAGCAGAAGGAGAGACATAATAAAGATCAGAGAAGAAATAAATAAAATTGAGAAGAATAAAACAATAGCAAAAATCAATGAAAACAAGAGCTGCTTCTTTTAGAAAATAAACAAAATAGATAAGCCTCTAGCCAGACTTATTAAGAGGAAAAGAGAGTCAACACACATCAGCAGAATCAGAAACGAGAAAGGAAAAATCACGACGGACCCCACAGAAATACAAAGGATTATTAGAGAGTACTATGAAAACCTATATGCTAACAAGCTGGGAAACCTAGGAGAAATGGAAAACTTCCTAGAAAAATACAACCTTCCAAGACTGACCCAGAAAGAAACAGAAAATCTAAACAGACCAATTACCAGCAATGAAATTGAAGCGGTAATCGAAAAACCAACAAAGAACAAAACCCCCAGGCCAGATGGATTTATCTCGGAATTTTATCAGACATACAGAGAAGACATAATACCCATTCTCCTTAAAGTTTGCCAAAAAATAGAAGAGGAGGGAATACTCCCAAACTCATTCTATGAACCCAACATCACCCTAATACCAAAACCAGGCAAAGACCCCACCAAAACAGAAAATTGCAGACCAATATCCCTGATGAACATAGATGCAAAAATACTCAGCAAAATATTAGCAAACCAAATTCAAAAATACATCAAGAGGACCATACACCATGGTCAACTGGGTTCATCACAGGCATGCAAGGATGGTACAATATTAGAAAATCCATCAATATCATCCACCACATCAACAAAAAGAAAGACAAAAACCACATGATCATCTCCATAGATGCTGAAAAAGCATTCTACAAAATTCAACATCCATTCATGATAAAAACTCTCAACAAAATGGGTATAGAGGGCAAGTACCTCAACATAATAAAGGCCATATATGATAAACACACAGCCAACATCATACTGAACAGTGAGAAGCTGAAAGCTTTTCCTCTGCAATCAGGAACAAGACAGGGATGTCCACCCTCCCCACTGTTATTCAACATAGTACTGGACATCCTAGCCATGGCAATTAGACAAAACAAAGAAATACAAGGAATCCAGATTGGTAAAGAAGAAGTTAAACTGTCACTATTTGCAGATGACATTATATTGTACATAAAAAACCCTAAAGACTCCACTCCAAAACTACTAGAGCTAATATGGGAATTCAGCAAAGTTGCAGGATACAAAATTAACACACAGAAATCTGTGGCTTTCCTATACACTAACAATAAACTAATAGAAAGAGAAATCAGGAAGACAATTCCATTCATAATAGCATCAAAAAGAATAAAATACCTAGGAATAAACCTAACCAAGGAATTGAAAGACCTGTACCATGAAAACTATAAGACACTCTTAAGAGAAATTAAAGAGGTCACTAGCAAATGGAAACTCATCCCATGCTCCTGGCTAGGAAGAATTAATATCGTCAAAATGGCCATCCTGCCCAAAGTAATATACAGATTTGATGCAATCCCTATCAAACTACCAACAGCATTCTTCAATGAACTGGAACAAATAGTTCAAAAATTCATATGGAAACACCAAAGACCCCAAATAGCTAACGCAATCCTGAGAAGGAAGAATAAAGTGGGAGGGGATCTCACTCCCCAACTTCAAGCTCTACTACAAAGCCACAGTAATCAAGACAATTTGGTACTGGCACAAGAACAGAGCCACAGACCAGTGGATCAGAATAGAGACTCCAAACCTTAACCCAAGCATATATGGTCAACTAATATTCCATAAAGGGGCCATGGACATACAATGGGGAAATGACAGTCTCTTCAACAGATGGTGATGGCAAAACTGGACAGCTACATGTAAGAGAATGAAACTGGATCACTGTCTAACCCCATACACAAAAGTAAATTCAAAATGGATCAAAGACTTGAATGTAAGTCATGAAACCATAAAGCTCTTAGAAAAAGACATAGGCAAAAATCTCTTAGACATAAACATGAGTGACCTCTTCTTGAACATATCTCCCCGGGCAAGGGAAACAAAAGCAGAAATGAACAAATGGGACCATATCAAGCTGAAAAGCTTCTGTACAGCAAAGGACACCATCAATAGAACAAAAAGGTATCCCACAGTATGGGAGAATATATTCATAAATGACAGATCTGATAAAGGGTTGACATCCAAAATATATAAAGAGCTCACACACCTCAACAAACAAAAAGCAAAAAATCCAATTAAAAAATGGTCAGAGGAGCGGAATAGACAGTTCTCTAAAGAAGAAATTCAGATGGCCAACAGACACATGAAAAGATGCTCCACATCGCCTGTCATCAGAGAAATGCAAATTAAAACCACAATGAGCTATCATCTCATACCAGTAAGGATGGCTACCATCCAAAAGACAAAAAACAACAAATGTTGGCAAGGTTGTGGAGAAAGGGAAACCCTCCTACACTGCTGGTGGGAATGTAAATTAGTTAAACCATTGTGGAAAGCAGTATGGAGGTTCCTCAAAATGCTCAAAATAGAAATACCATTTGACCCAGGAATTCTACTTCTAGGAATTTACCCCAAGAATGCAGCACTCAAGTTTGAAAAAGACAGATGCACCCCTCTGTTTATCATTGCACTATTTACAGTAGCCAAGATATGGAAGCAACCTAAATGTCCATCAGTAGATGAATGGATAAAGAAGATGTGGTACATATACACAATGGAATATTACTCAGCTATAAGAAAAAAACAGATCCTACCATTTGCAACAACATGGATGGAGCCAGAGGGTATTATGCTCAGTGAAATAAGCCAGGCAGAGAAAGACAAGTACCAAATGATTTCACTCATATGTGGAGTATAAGAACAAAAGAAAACTGAAGGAACAAAACAGCAGTAGAAGCACAGAACCCAAGAATGGACTAACAGTTACCAAAGAGAAAGGGACTGGGGAGGACGGCTGGGAAGGGAGGGATTAGGGTGGGGAAAAAGAAAGGGGGCATTATGATTAACATGTATAGTGGGGGGGGGCACGGGGAGGACTGTGCAGCACAGAGAAGACAAGTAGTGATTTTACAGCATCTTACTATGTTGATGGACAGTGACTGTGAAAGGGTATGTGGGGGGGACTTGGTGAAAGGGGGAGCCTAGTAAACATAATGTCCTTCATGTAATTGTAGATTAATGATACCAAAATAAAACTAAAAAAAAAGATCAGAAGATACATTTGTCATATATTTGTAATAGAAAAAATCATTTTTAGTTACTAAAATTATACCCAATAACTATCAAGTCACCAGACATTACCTGTTTTCTTTAAAAGTCCTTGAAAGCTAAATTTCATTAACATAAAACTTTGTACAATTCAAATGCAGAGAATGAACAGAGAAATAAATTTTCTCGATTTACTTTACCTCTTCTTCATTAACAAAAAAATTAAGAATGGTAGCTTACAGTGATTATATTATCATTGCTATTTTAAAATCAACCAACATAAGAGAAATAGGTGTTCTCTGAACATAAGTACTACCAAAGAAGCATTCTATCTTTACCACTGATTCAATCATAACTCAACGAAAATAATTAACTTTAACTAACCACGCATATTAGTAATTTTCCAGCTTAAATTCAACTACTCTTAGTTACCAATAGGAAACCAGACAACCAACTTGTCTGTTTAAAAAAGTGGAGAATATGTATCCATAGACCTCAGTATGTTCAATGCCTATCACACAAAGTGGCACACTGTAGGCACAGAACAGGTATTGTAGATGGACTCACAGAGGAGTGGACGATGAATGGATAGACTCAGGCAAGCAGGCAAGGAAGAGGAAAAGCAGAAGGAAGTGGAGAAAAAAGCAAAAGAATCGCTAAATCCAAAAACTATACATGATATGATAGAGACAGAAACTACAGGAGGTCTAGCAGGAGAAGAAACAAAAGAGGGAATGGGAACTTGATCAACCCTTTGTAGATAGAAAATCAAGAGGGACAAAGAATATGTTCCAAGAGGGTAAAAGTGCAGTTTGGGTACTTTGTTGTTTGTACGGTATGTTCTGTGTGTATTTCTCTGTGGAGTGCTGTGTGACTGGTGTGTTTGTGGGTGGTGGTCCTGTGTTGTGTGTTGTGTGCTTGTAGTGCGTCTGTGTGTTGGGTGTTTGGCGTCTTTTGTGCAGCGTGCTGTGTTCGTGGTCGGGAATGATACGTGGTCTGTGAGTGGTTGTCTGTTTCATGTTTAGTGTGTGATCACGTGTGTTGTGTGATGTGCAACGTATTGTGTTTCAGTTGTATGTGTGTATTCCTATCTGTTTTGCGTATTGTGCTGGTGTTGTGTCATCTGTGTGTTTTACGTGTTGTGTGGGATATTAATTGTGTGCTGTGTCGGATATGCTTTCTATATAGGTTGTGGCTTTGCATTGTGTTCTGTAAGGCCCTATGCGCTGTATGTTTTATGTGTGTTTTGTGTGATGTGTGCACTCTGTGCAATGTGTTTCATAAATTCGGTGTTCTTTTTGTTGCGGTTTGTGTATTTTTTGTATGTCATTTCACATGTCTTGTGTGTGGTGCGTGTTTTGCGTGTGGTTGTGACTTGCGTGTGTTTGTGTTTGACAGGTGGTGAGCGGGGTCTGCTGTTTGAGTATTGAGGGTAATTTGTGATGCATGTACTGTGTGTGGTCATGCTTGGTCAGTGTCACTCACTGTCTGTGTTGTGTTTACTCTGAAAGCTGTGGTTCACATGTACTGTGTGCAGATATGTTATCGGTGTGTGTGGGGTTTGTTGTTTAGTGTGATGTGATGTTTGTGTGTTGAGAGGTTGTATGTAAACTCCTTTCGCGTGTTGGGTTGTATAGCAAGTGTGTTTTATGTGTTCTGTTGCCGCTCTCCATGTGCGTTGTCAGTGGCTAGTGTGTTGTATGTCCTGTGTGTGTTGTTTGCACTGTTGTGATGTACATTTCTGTGTGCATTGTGTTGTGTGTGCCGTGGGTCATTTGGTTTCATTGTTTTATGTCTTGCTGTGTGGGTTGTGGTTATGTGATTTTAACTGTGTATTGTGTGTGTTTGATCTGCGTTGTGCTTTCTGGATTTTTCTGTGAAGTGTGCTGTTTTTCGTTGTTGATATGCGGTAGTGAGTGATTTGTGGTGTTTGTTTTGTGATTCTGTGTGTATTCCGTTTTGCTATGCTGTGTGTGCTACACGTGTGCTCTTGTGTGTTTCGGGCTGTGTTGACTGTGATCTGTGGGTCTTGTTTATTTTGTGTGTGTTGTGTGTTGTCCGTGTTGCGTGTGTTGAGTATGTACTGAGGGTGGTGTGGGTTCTTTACTGCTTGTTGAGTTCATTGCTCTGTAATTTTCTCTGTGTGGCATGCAATATGTGATGTGTGTGGTTGTGAGTCGTGGGTTGTGTGCATTGAGTGTTGTACATTTTGTGTTGTGTGTTGTACATTTTTTATTTTTGATGAGTTATCCGTCGGTGTTTGTATGCGTCCTGTTTTTCTTGTGTGGCTTCCGGTGTCGTGTTTCATGTGTAATGTCTCTGGTCTTTCTGTTGTCTGCTGTGTTGTGTACTGTGTTCCGGGTTTAGTGAGTGCCGTCTGTATGCTTTCTGTGTGTTACGTACACGGTAGATGTTGGTTGGTCTGTGTATTTGGAGCATTCTGTGTGATGTTAGTTCTGCGTTGCACCTGATGTGCTCTGTGAGTGTATGTGTTGTGTGTTTGTGTGTTTTGTTTCGTGGTGCCTCCGCGTGTGTCTGTGCTTGCTCTATATTGCCTTTTTGTGGCTGCGTGTGTTGTGTGTAGTGTGTTATCGGTGTGTTGTGTAGGTTTTTAATGATTCTGTGTGGAATTGTGCGTGTTGTGCCTGACTTACGCGTGTGCTTGTGATTTGTGTTAGGTTGTGTGTGCGTTTGGCTGTTTGAGTTATGCACGTGATGTGAGAGGTGTTGACTGTGTGCGGATTTGCTCATTTAGTATGTCTCATGGTGTGTGCAGTACGCAGCTGTGCAAAGTTTTTCGGTGTGTTGTGACCATTTACGTACGTGGTGTGTGGTGTGTCTCTTGTGACTCTCGTTTCACGTTGTCTGTGTTGTGTGTGTGTCCTGCGCTGTGCTCCTGTGTGCCGATGCATGTGTTTTGTGCCTGTGCGTGGTTGTGTTGGTAGTGTGTAGTGTATGAAATGTGTGCTGTCTTCTTTGTTGGTTATGTGTGTTTTGCCTAGGGATTGGCCTTGGGTGTGTTTTCGTGTGTGATTGTGATTTGTGTGTGGTTGTGTTTGAGTGGTGATGTGTGTGTGTGTGCTTTTTACGTTTGTGATGGGAGATGTCATCTGTGTGAGGTTGTGTTTCTTTAGTGTTCCTCATGGAGTGTGGTGCATGTACTCTCGCCAATGCGATATGTGTGTTGTATGAGAAACGTGCTCTGTTGTGTCTGCTGTGTGCCCTGTGACTGTTGTGTTGTTATTTTCTGAGTTTTGTGTTTGTGCTTGTTTGTGCATTGCATCGAGGTGCCCATGTGTACATATGTGTGGGGTGTCTGTGTGCGTTTGTGAGTGAGGTGTGTAGTGTTAGAAGAGAGTGCTATGTGCACTTATTGTTGGTGGTGTGTTTTGTGTGTGGTTTTGTATGTGTTGTGTGTGTTATGCGTGTGTGATTGTGATACGTGTTTAGCTGTGTTTGAGAAGCTGTGTGTGTAATTGGTTGTGTGTGAGGGGAAATGTGTTATCTGTATATGGTTTTGCTTGTGCAGTGTGCCTCCTTGTGTGTGTGGTGTGTACATGGTTAAGTGTGGTTTCTGAGAATTGTGCGCCTTTATGTCCTGTGATGTTTGTGGTGTATGTTGTTTCATCTGATGTGCTTTTTGCATGTTGAGTTTACGTGTGTTCTCTTTGTGTTGGTGGGTGTTTACTCGTGTTTATTGTGGTTATTCCTTGAGTGTGTGTTGTTCGGGGCTTTAAGGGTGGTATGCAGTGGTTGCGTTGGTCTACGTTGCTGTGTTGTCAATGCAGGGAGTTGTGTGTGTTATGAGGTGTGATGTATAAATTGTGTGTGATGTTTGTGTGTGTTGTGTGATGTACTCTGTAATTTGTGGATTATTTTGTGTGTTATGGTAACGTAATTGACGTGTTTCTTTTAGTGTGTGTGTTGTGTGTGCGCTGTTTGTGTCGTGCGTCTTTCTGTGTGGTGTTTTCTGTTTGTTGGGTTTCGTGTTATGTGTGAAGTGCGTTGTCTCTTGTGTATAATGTAGGTTGTGGCTTGCGGTTTTTGTTGTGATTGTGTGTGTATTCCGTGTTGTGTTACATTTCGCATCCTGTGTGCTATTGTGCGTCTTCTGCTCTGAAGTCTGATCTGTTTTGCTTAATGTGCAATGCAGTGTTTATGCGTTTGTGCATGTGGTGCTTCCTGTGTGTCGTTTACTTTCTGTGTTGGGACTTTTGTGTATGTGATGTGTGCAGTTTGGGTACTATGTTGTTTGCAGGGTGTGCTCTGTGTGTATTTCTCCGTGGAGTGCTGTGTGACGGGTGTGTTTGTGGGTGGTCCTGTGCTGTGTGCTTGTAGTGCGTCTGTGTGTTGGGTGTTAGGCGTCTCTTGTGTAGCGTGTTGTGTTCGTGGTTCGGGAATGTTATGTGGTCTGTGAGTGGTTTTCTGTTTCATGTTTAGTGTGTGATCATGCGTGTTACGTGATGTGCAACGTATGTGTTCTCAGTTGCATGTGTGTATTCCTATCTGATTTGCGTATTTTGCTGGTGTGTCATCTGTGCGTTTTACGTGTTGTGTGGGATATTAATTGTGTGCTGTGTCGGATATGCTTTGTATATAGGTTGCGTGCTTTGCATAGTGTTCTGTGAGGCCCTACGCGCTGTACGTTTTATGTGTGTTTTGTGTGATGTGTGCACTCTGTGAAATGTGTTTCATAAACTCAGTGTTCTTTTTGTTGCGGTTTGTGTATTTTTTGCATGTCATTTCGCATGTGTTGTGCGTGGTGCGAGT
Organism: Manis javanica; assembly: GCF_040802235.1. Classification (NCBI taxonomy): domain Eukaryota; kingdom Metazoa; phylum Chordata; class Mammalia; order Pholidota; family Manidae; genus Manis; species Manis javanica. Next base: position 112,744,319 of record NC_133159.1, on the reverse strand, counting down.
TTTGCATGTGGTTGTGACTTGCGTGTGTTTGCGTCTGACAGGTGGTGTGTGGGGCTCGCTGTTTGAGTATTGAGGGTAATTTGTGATGCGTGTACTGTGTGTGTTCATGTTGGTCATTGTCCCTCACTGTGTGTATCGCCTTTACTCTGAAAGCCGTGGTTCATGTGTACTGTGTGCAGTTATGTTCTCAGAGTGTGTGCGGTTTGTTGTTTAGTGTGATGTGATGTTTGTGTGTGGAGAGTTTGAATGTAAACTCCTTTCGCGTGTTGGGGTTGCTTTGCATGTGCGTTGTATGTGTTGTGCTGCCGCTCTCCATGTGTGTGAGTGGCCGGCGTGTTGTATGACCTGTGTGTGTTGTTTTATGCCTGCTGTATGCAGGGTGTGTTGTTTGCACTGTTGTGATGTACCCTTCTGTGTGCGTTGTGTTGTGTGTGGTGTGGTTCGTTTGGTTTCGTTGTTTTATGTCTTGCTGTGTGGGTTGTGGTTATGTGATTTTAACTGTGTATTGTGTGTGTTTGATCTGTGTTGTGCTTTCTGGATTTTTCTGTGAAGTGTGCTGTTTTTCGTTGTTGATATGCGGTAGCGAGTGATTTGTGGTGTTTGTTTTGTGATTCTGTGTGTATTCCGTTTTGCTATGCTGTGTGTGCTACACGTGTGCTCTTGTGTGTTTCGGGCTGTGTTGACTGTGATCTGTGGGTCTTGTTTATTTTGTGTGTGTTGTGTGTTGTCCGTGTTGCGTGTGTTGAGTATGTACTGAGTGTGGTGTGGGTTCTTTACTGCTTGTTGAGTTCATTGCTCTGTAATTTTCTCTGTGTGGCATGCAATGTGTGATGTGTGTGGTTGTGAGTCGTGGGTTGTGTGCATTGAGTGTTGTACATTTTGTGTTGTGTGTTGTACATTTGTGATTTTTGATGAGTTATCCGTCGGTGTTTGTATGCGTCCTGTTTTTCTTGTGTGGCTTCCGGTGTCGTGTTTCATGTGTAATGTCTCTGGTCTTTCTGTTGTCTGCTGTGTTGTGTACTGTGTTCCGGGTTTAGTGAGTGCCGTCTGTATGCTTTCTGTGTGTTACGTACACGGTAGATGTTGGTTGGTCTGTGTATTTGGAGCATTCTGTGTGATGTTAGTTCTGCGTTGCACCTGATGTGCTCTGTGAGTGTATGTGTTGTGTGTTTGTGTGTTTTGTTTCGTGGTGCCTCCGCGTGTGTCTGTGCGTGCTCTATATTGCCTTTCTGTGGCTGCGTGTGTTGTGTGTAGTGTGTTGTCGGTCTGTTGTGTAGGTTTTTAATGATTTCGTGTGGAATTGTGCGTGTTGTGCCTGACTTACGCGTGTGCTTGTGATTTGTGTTAGGTTGTGTGTGTGTTTGGCTGTTTGAGCTATGCACGTGATGTGAGGGGTGTTGACTGTGTGCGGATTTGCTCGGTTAGTATGTCTCACGGTGTGTGCAGTACGCAGCTGTGCAATGTTTTTCGTGTGTGTTGTGACCATTTACGTACCTGGTGTGTGGTGTGTCTCTTGTGACTCTCGTTTCACGTTGTCTGTGTTGTGTGTGTGTTCTGCGCTGTGCTCCTGTGTGACGGTGCATGTGTTTTGTGCCTGTGCGTGGTTGTGTTGGTAGTGTGTAGTGTATGCAATGTGCGCTGTCTTCTTTGTTGGTTATGTGTGTTTTGCCTAGGGATTGGCGTTGGGTGTGTTTTCCGTGTGTGATTGTGATTTGTGTGTGGTTGTGTTTGAGTGGTGATGTGTGTGTTTGGTTTTCACGTTTGTGATGTGAGATGTCATCTGTGTGTGGTTGTGTTTGTTTAGTGTTCCTCATGGAGTGTGGTGCATGTACTCTCGCAAATGCGATTCGTGTGTTCCACGAGAAACGTGCTCTGTTGTGTCTGGTGTGTGCCCTGTGACTGTTGTGTTGTTATTTTTTGAGTTTTGTGTGTGTGTTTGTTTGTGCATTGCATCGAGGTGCCCGTGTGTACATATGTGTGGGGTGTCTGTGTGCGGTTGTGAGTGAGGTGTGTAGTGTTAGAAAAGAGTGCTATGTGCACTTGTTGTTGGTTGTGTGTTTTGTGTGTGGTTTTGTATGTGTTGTGTGTGTTATGCGTGTGTGATTGTGATACGTGTTTAGCTGTGTTTGAGAAGCTGTGTGTGTAATTGGTTGTGTGTGAGGGGAAATGTGTTATCTGTATATGGTTTTGCTTGTGCAGTGTGCCTCCTTGTGTGTGTGGTGTGTACATGGTTAAGTGTGGTTTCTGAGAATTGTGCGCCTTTATGTCCTGTGATGTTTGTGGTGTATGTTGTTTCATCTGATGTGCTTTTTGCATGTTGAGTTTACGTGTGTTCTCTTTGTGTTGGTGGGTGTTTACTCGTGTTTATTGTGGTTATTCCTTGAGTGTGTGTTGTTCGGGGCTTTAAGGGTGGTATGCAGTGGTTGCGTTGGTCTACGTTGCTGTGTTGTCAATGCAGGGAGTTGTGTGTGTTATGAGGTGTGATGTATAAATTGTGTGTGATGTTTGTGTGTGTTGTGTGATGTACTCTGTAATTTGTGGATTATTTTGTGTGTTATGGTAACGTAATTGACGTGTTTCTTTTAGTGTGTGTGTTGTGTGTGCGCTGTTTGTGTCGTGCGTCTTTCTGTGTGGTGTTTTCTGTTTGTTGGGTTTCGTGTTATGTGTGAAGTGCGTTGTCTCTTGTGTATAATGTAGGTTGTGGCTTGCGGTTTTTGTTGTGATTGTGTGTGTATTCCGTGTTGTGTTACATTTCGCATCCTGTGTGCTATTGTGCGTCTTCTGCTCTGAAGTCTGATCTGTTTTGCTTAATGTGCAATGCAGTGTTTATGCGTTTGTGCATGTGGTGCTTCCTGTGTGTCGTTAGTTTCTGTGTTGGGACTTTTGTGTATGTGATGTGTGCAGTTTGGGTACTATGTTGTTTGCAGGGTGTGCTCTGTGTGTATTTCTCCGTGGAGTGCTGTGTGACGGGTGTGTTTGTGGGTGGTCCTGTGCTGTGTGCTTGTAGTGCGTCTGTGTGTTGGGTGTTAGGCGTCTCTTGTGTAGCGTGTTGTGTTCGTGGTTCGGGAATGTTATGTGGTCTGTGAGTGGTTTTCTGTTTCATGTTTAGTGTGTGATCATGCGTGTTACGTGATGTGCAACGTATGTGTTCTCAGTTGCATGTGTGTATTCCTATCTGATTTGCGTATTTTGCTGGTGTGTCATCTGTGCGTTTTACGTGTTGTGTGGGATATTAATTGTGTGCTGTGTCGGATATGCTTTGTATATAGGTTGCGTGCTTTGCATAGTGTTCTGTGAGGCCCTACGCGCTGTACGTTTTATGTGTGTTTTGTGTGATGTGTGCACTCTGTGAAATGTGTTTCATAAACTCAGTGTTCTTTTTGTTGCGGTTTGTGTATTTTTTGCATGTCATTTCGCATGTGTTGTGCGTGGTGCGAGTTTTGCATGTGGTTGTGACTTGCGTGTGTTTGCGTCTGACAGGTGGTGTGTGGGGCTCGCTGTTTGAGTATTGAGGGTAATTTGTGATGCGTGTACTGTGTGTGTTCATGTTGGTCATTGTCCCTCACTGTGTGTATCGCCTTTACTCTGAAAGCCGTGGTTCATGTGTACTGTGTGCAGTTATGTTCTCAGAGTGTGTGCGGTTTGTTGTTTAGTGTGATGTGATGTTTGTGTGTGGAGAGTTTGAATGTAAACTCCTTTCGCGTGTTGGGGTTGCTTTGCATGTGCGTTGTATGTGTTGTGCTGCCGCTCTCCATGTGTGTGAGTGGCCGGCGTGTTGTATGACCTGTGTGTGTTGTTTTATGCCTGCTGTATGCAGGGTGTGTTGTTTGCACTGTTGTGATGTACCCTTCTGTGTGCGTTGTGTTGTGTGTGGTGTGGTTCGTTTGGTTTCGTTGTTTTATGTCTTGCTGTGTGGGTTGTGGTTATGTGATTTTAACTGTGTATTGTGTGTGTTTGATCTGTGTTGTGCTTTCTGGATTTTTCTGTGAAGTGTGCTGTTTTTCGTTGTTGATATGCGGTAGCGAGTGATTTGTGGTGTTTGTTTTGTGATTCTGTGTGTATTCCGTTTTGCTATGCTGTGTGTGCTACACGTGTGCTCTTGTGTGTTTCGGGCTGTGTTGACTGTGATCTGTGGGTCTTGTTTATTTTGTGTGTGTTGTGTGTTGTCCGTGTTGCGTGTGTTGAGTATGTACTGAGTGTGGTGTGGGTTCTTTACTGCTTGTTGAGTTCATTGCTCTGTAATTTTCTCTGTGTGGCATGCAATGTGTGATGTGTGTGGTTGTGAGTCGTGGGTTGTGTGCATTGAGTGTTGTACATTTTGTGTTGTGTGTTGTACATTTTTTATTTTTGATGAGTTATCCGTCGGTGTTTGTATGCGTCCTGTTTTTCTTGTGTGGCTTCCGGTGTCGTGTTTCATGTGTAATGTCTCTGGTCTTTCTGTTGTCTGCTGTGTTGTGTACTGTGTTCCGGGTTTAGTGAGTGCCGTCTGTATGCTTTCTGTGTGTTACGTACACGGTAGATGTTGGTTGGTCTGTGTATTTGGAGCATTCTGTGTGATGTTAGTTCTGCGTTGCACCTGATGTGCTCTGTGAGTGTATGTGTTGTGTGTTTGTGTGTTTTGTTTCGTGGTGCCTCCGCGTGTGTCTGTGCGTGCTCTATATTGCCTTTCTGTGGCTGCGTGTGTTGTGTGTAGTGTGTTGTCGGTCTGTTGTGTAGGTTTTTAATGATTTCGTGTGGAATTGTGCGTGTTGTGCCTGACTTACGCGTGTGCTTGTGATTTGTGTTAGGTTGTGTGTGTGTTTGGCTGTTTGAGCTATGCACGTGATGTGAGGGGTGTTGACTGTGTGCGGATTTGCTCGGTTAGTATGTCTCACGGTGTGTGCAGTACGCAGCTGTGCAATGTTTTTCGTGTGTGTTGTGACCATTTACGTACCTGGTGTGTGGTGTGTCTCTTGTGACTCTCGTTTCACGTTGTCTGTGTTGTGTGTGTGTTCTGCGCTGTGCTCCTGTGTGACGGTGCATGTGTTTTGTGCCTGTGCGTGGTTGTGTTGGTAGTGTGTAGTGTATGCAATGTGCGCTGTCTTCTTTGTTGGTTATGTGTGTTTTGCCTAGGGATTGGCGTTGGGTGTGTTTTCCGTGTGTGATTGTGATTTGTGTGTGGTTGTGTTTGAGTGGTGATGTGTGTGTTTGGTTTTCACGTTTGTGATGTGAGATGTCATCTGTGTGTGGTTGTGTTTGTTTAGTGTTCCTCATGGAGTGTGGTGCATGTACTCTCGCAAATGCGATTCGTGTGTTCCACGAGAAACGTGCTCTGTTGTGTCTGGTGTGTGCCCTGTGACTGTTGTGTTGTTATTTTTTGAGTTTTGTGTGTGTGTTTGTTTGTGCATTGCATCGAGGTGCCCGTGTGTACATATGTGTGGGGTGTCTGTGTGCGGTTGTGAGTGAGGTGTGTAGTGTTAGAAAAGAGTGCTATGTGCACTTGTTGTTGGTTGTGTGTTTTGTGTGTGGTTTTGTATGTGTTGTGTGTGTTATGCGTGTGTGATTGTGATACGTGTTTAGCTGTGTTTGAGAAGCTGTGTGTGTAATTGGTTGTGTGTGAGGGGAAATGTGTTATCTGTATATGGTTTTGCTTGTGCAGTGTGCCTCCTTGTGTGTGTGGTGTGTACATGGTTAAGTGTGGTTTCTGAGAATTGTGCGCCTTTATGTCCTGTGATGTTTGTGGTGTATGTTGTTTCATCTGATGTGCTTTTTGCATGTTGAGTTTACGTGTGTTCTCTTTGTGTTGGTGGGTGTTTACTCGTGTTTATTGTGGTTATTCCTTGAGTGTGTGTTGTTCGGGGCTTTAAGGGTGGTATGCAGTGGTTGCGTTGGTCTACGTTGCTGTGTTGTCAATGCAGGGAGTTGTGTGTGTTATGAGGTGTGATGTATAAATTGTGTGTGATGTTTGTGTGTGTTGTGTGATGTACTCTGTAATTTGTGGATTATTTTGTGTGTTATGGTAACGTAATTGACGTGTTTCTTTTAGTGTGTGTGTTGTGTGTGCGCTGTTTGTGTCGTGCGTCTTTCTGTGTGGTGTTTTCTGTTTGTTGGGTTTCGTGTTATGTGTGAAGTGCGTTGTCTCTTGTGTATAATGTAGGTTGTGGCTTGCGGTTTTTGTTGTGATTGTGTGTGTATTCCGTGTTGTGTTACATTTCGCATCCTGTGTGCTATTGTGCGTCTTCTGCTCTGAAGTCTGATCTGTTTTGCTTAATGTGCAATGCAGTGTTTATGCGTTTGTGCATGTGGTGCTTCCTGTGTGTCGTTTACTTTCTGTGTTGGGACTTTTGTGTATGTGATGTGTGCAGTTTGGGTACTATGTTGTTTGCAGGGTGTGCTCTGTGTGTATTTCTCCGTGGAGTGCTGTGTGACGGGTGTGTTTGTGGGTGGTCCTGTGCTGTGTGCTTGTAGTGCGTCTGTGTGTTGGGTGTTAGGCGTCTCTTGTGTAGCGTGTTGTGTTCGTGGTTCGGGAATGTTATGTGGTCTGTGAGTGGTTTTCTGTTTCATGTTTAGTGTGTGATCATGCGTGTTACGTGATGTGCAACGTATGTGTTCTCAGTTGCATGTGTGTATTCCTATCTGATTTGCGTATTTTGCTGGTGTGTCATCTGTGCGTTTTACGTGTTGTGTGGGATATTAATTGTGTGCTGTGTCGGATATGCTTTGTATATAGGTTGCGTGCTTTGCATAGTGTTCTGTGAGGCCCTACGCGCTGTACGTTTTATGTGTGTTTTGTGTGATGTGTGCACTCTGTGAAATGTGTTTCATAAACTCAGTGTTCTTTTTGTTGCGGTTTGTGTATTTTTTGCATGTCATTTCGCATGTGTTGTGCGTGGTGCGAGTTTTGCATGTGGTTGTGGCTTGCGTGTGTTTGCGTCTGACAGGTGGTGTGTGGGGCTCGCTGTTTGAGTATTGAGGGTAATTTGTGATGCGTGTACTGTGTGTGTTCATGTTGGTCATTGTCCCTCACTGTGTGTATCGCCTTTACTCTGAAAGCCGTGGTTCATGTGTACTGTGTGCAGTTATGTTCTCAGAGTGTGTGCGGTTTGTTGTTTAGTGTGATGTGATGTTTGTGTGTGGAGAGTTTGAATGTAAACTCCTTTCGCGTGTTGGGGTTGCTTTGCATGTGCGTTGTATGTGTTGTGCTGCCGCTCTCCATGTGTGTGAGTGGCCGGCATGTTGTATGACCTGTGTGTGTTGTTTTATGCCTGCTGTATGCAGGGTGTGTTGTTTGCACTGTTGTGATGTACCCTTCTGTGTGCGTTGTGTTGTGTGTGGTGTGGTTCGTTTGGTTTCGTTGTTTTATGTCTTGCTGTGTGGGTTGTGGTTATGTGATTTTAACTGTGTATTGTGTGTGTTTGATCTGTGTTGTGCTTTCTGGATTTTTCTGTGAAGTGTGCTGTTTTTCGTTGTTGATATGCGGTAGCGAGTGATTTGTGGTGTTTGTTTTGTGATTCTGTGTGTATTCCGTTTTGCTATGCTGTGTGTGCTACACGTGTGCTCTTGTGTGTTTCGGGCTGTGTTGACTGTGATCTGTGGGTCTTGTTTATTTTGTGTGTGTTGTGTGTTGTCCGTGTTGCGTGTGTTGAGTATGTACTGAGTGTGGTGTGGGTTCTTTACTGCTTGTTGAGTTCATTGCTCTGTAATTTTCTCTGTGTGGCATGCAATGTGTGATGTGTGTGGTTGTGAGTCGTGGGTTGTGTGCATTGAGTGTTGTACATTTTGTGTTGTGTGTTGTACATTTGTGATTTTTGATGAGTTATCCGTCGGTGTTTGTATGCGTCCTGTTTTTCTTGTGTGGCTTCCGGTGTCGTGTTTCATGTGTAATGTCTCTGGTCTTTCTGTTGTCTGCTGTGTTGTGTACTGTGTTCCGGGTTTAGTGAGTGCCGTCTGTATGCTTTCTGTGTGTTACGTACACGGTAGATGTTGGTTGGTCTGTGTATTTGGAGCATTCTGTGTGATGTTAGTTCTGCGTTGCACCTGATGTGCTCTGTGAGTGTATGTGTTGTGTGTTTGTGTGTTTTGTTTCGTGGTGCCTCCGCGTGTGTCTGTGCGTGCTCTATATTGCCTTTCTGTGGCTGCGTGTGTTGTGTGTAGTGTGTTGTCGGTCTGTTGTGTAGGTTTTTAATGATTTCGTGTGGAATTGTGCGTGTTGTGCCTGACTTACGCGTGTGCTTGTGATTTGTGTTAGGTTGTGTGTGTGTTTGGCTGTTTGAGCTATGCACGTGATGTGAGGGGTGTTGACTGTGTGCGGATTTGCTCGGTTAGTATGTCTCACGGTGTGTGCAGTACGCAGCTGTGCAATGTTTTTCGTGTGTGTTGTGACCATTTACGTACCTGGTGTGTGGTGTGTCTCTTGTGACTCTCGTTTCACGTTGTCTGTGTTGTGTGTGTGTTCTGCGCTGTGCTCCTGTGTGACGGTGCATGTGTTTTGTGCCTGTGCGTGGTTGTGTTGGTAGTGTGTAGTGTATGCAATGTGCGCTGTCTTCTTTGTTGGTTATGTGTGTTTTGCCTAGGGATTGGCGTTGGGTGTGTTTTCCGTGTGTGATTGTGATTTGTGTGTGGTTGTGTTTGAGTGGTGATGTGTGTGTTTGGTTTTCACGTTTGTGATGTGAGATGTCATCTGTGTGTGGTTGTGTTTGTTTAGTGTTCCTCATGGAGTGTGGTGCATGTACTCTCGCAAATGCGATTCGTGTGTTCCACGAGAAACGTGCTCTGTTGTGTCTGGTGTGTGCCCTGTGACTGTTGTGTTGTTATTTTTTGAGTTTTGTGTGTGTGTTTGTTTGTGCATTGCATCGAGGTGCCCGTGTGTACATATGTGTGGGGTGTCTGTGTGCGGTTGTGAGTGAGGTGTGTAGTGTTAGAAAAGAGTGCTATGTGCACTTGTTGTTGGTTGTGTGTTTTGTGTGTGGTTTTGTATGTGTTGTGTGTGTTATGCGTGTGTGATTGTGATACGTGTTTAGCTGTGTTTGAGAAGCTGTGTGTGTAATTGGTTGTGTGTGAGGGGAAATGTGTTATCTGTATATGGTTTTGCTTGTGCAGTGTGCCTCCTTGTGTGTGTGGTGTGTACATGGTTAAGTGTGGTTTCTGAGAATTGTGCGCCTTTATGTCCTGTGATGTTTGTGGTGTATGTTGTTTCATCTGATGTGCTTTTTGCATGTTGAGTTTACGTGTGTTCTCTTTGTGTTGGTGGGTGTTTACTCGTGTTTATTGTGGTTATTCCTTGAGTGTGTGTTGTTCGGGGCTTTAAGGGTGGTATGCAGTGGTTGCGTTGGTCTACGTTGCTGTGTTGTCAATGCAGGGAGTTGTGTGTGTTATGAGGTGTGATGTATAAATTGTGTGTGATGTTTGTGTGTGTTGTGTGATGTACTCTGTAATTTGTGGATTATTTTGTGTGTTATGGTAACGTAATTGACGTGTTTCTTTTAGTGTGTGTGTTGTGTGTGCGCTGTTTGTGTCGTGCGTCTTTCTGTGTGGTGTTTTCTGTTTGTTGGGTTTCGTGTTATGTGTGAAGTGCGTTGTCTCTTGTGTATAATGTAGGTTGTGGCTTGCGGTTTTTGTTGTGATTGTGTGTGTATTCCGTGTTGTGTTACATTTCGCATCCTGTGTGCTATTGTGCGTCTTCTGCTCTGAAGTCTGATCTGTTTTGCTTAATGTGCAATGCAGTGTTTATGCGTTTGTGCATGTGGTGCTTCCTGTGTGTCGTTTACTTTCTGTGTTGGGACTTTTGTGTATGTGATGTGTGCAGTTTGGGTACTATGTTGTTTGCAGGGTGTGCTCTGTGTGTATTTCTCCGTGGAGTGCTGTGTGACGGGTGTGTTTGTGGGTGGTCCTGTGCTGTGTGCTTGTAGTGCGTCTGTGTGTTGGGTGTTAGGCGTCTCTTGTGTAGTGTGTTGTGTTCGTGGTTCGGGAATGTTATGTGGTCTGTGAGTGGTTTTCTGTTTCATGTTTAGTGTGTGATCATGCGTGTTACGTGATGTGCAACGTATGTGTTCTCAGTTGCATGTGTGTATTCCTATCTGATTTGCGTATTTTGCTGGTGTGTCATCTGTGCGTTTTACGTGTTGTGTGGGATATTAATTGTGTGCTGTGTCGGATATGCTTTGTATATAGGTTGCGTGCTTTGCATAGTGTTCTGTGAGGCCCTACGCGCTGTACGTTTTATGTGTGTTTTGTGTGATGTGTGCACTCTGTGAAATGTGTTTCATAAACTCAGTGTTCTTTTTGTTGCGGTTTGTGTATTTTTTGCATGTCATTTCGCATGTGTTGTGCGTGGTGCGAGTTTTGCATGTGGTTGTGGCTTGCGTGTGTTTGCGTCTGACAGGTGGTGTGTGGGGCTCGCTGTTTGAGTATTGAGGGTAATTTGTGATGCGTGTACTGTGTGTGTTCATGTTGGTCATTGTCCCTCACTGTGTGTATCGCCTTTACTCTGAAAGCCGTGGTTCATGTGTACTGTGTGCAGTTATGTTCTCAGAGTGTGTGCGGTTTGTTGTTTAGTGTGATGTGATGTTTGTGTGTGGAGAGTTTGTATGTAAACTCCTTTCGCGTGTTGGGGTTGCTTTGCATGTGCGTTGTATGTGTTGTGCTGCCGCTCTCCATGTGTGTGAGTGGCCGGCGTGTTGTATGACCTGTGTGTGTTGTTTTATGCCTGCTGTATGCAGGGTGTGTTGTTTGCACTGTTGTGATGTACCCTTCTGTGTGCGTTGTGTTGTGTGTGGTGTGGTTCGTTTGGTTTCGTTGTTTTATGTCTTGCTGTGTGGGTTGTGGTTATGTGATTTTAACTGTGTATTGTGTGTGTTTGATCTGTGTTGTGCTTTCTGGATTTTTCTGTGAAGTGTGCTGTTTTTCGTTGTTGATATGCGGTAGCGAGTGATTTGTGGTGTTTGTTTTGTGATTCTGTGTGTATTCCGTTTTGCTATGCTGTGTGTGCTACACGTGTGCTCTTGTGTGTTTCGGGCTGTGTTGACTGTGATCTGTGGGTCTTGTTTATTTTGTGTGTGTTGTGTGTTGTCCGTGTTGCGTGTGTTGAGTATGTACTGAGTGTGGTGTGGGTTCTTTACTGCTTGTTGAGTTCATTGCTCTGTAATTTTCTCTGTGTGGCATGCAATGTGTGATGTGTGTGGTTGTGAGTCGTGGGTTGTGTGCATTGAGTGTTGTACATTTTGTGTTGTGTGTTGTACATTTGTGATTTTTGATGAGTTATCCGTCGGTGTTTGTATGCGTCCTGTTTTTCTTGTGTGGCTTCCGGTGTCGTGTTTCATGTGTAATGTCTCTGGTCTTTCTGTTGTCTGCTGTGTTGTGTACTGTGTTCCGGGTTTAGTGAGTGCCGTCTGTATGCTTTCTGTGTGTTACGTACACGGTAGATGTTGGTTGGTCTGTGTATTTGGAGCATTCTGTGTGATGTTAGTTCTGCGTTGCACCTGATGTGCTCTGTGAGTGTATGTGTTGTGTGTTTGTGTGTTTTGTTTCGTGGTGCCTCCGCGTGTGTCTGTGCGTGCTCTATATTGCCTTTCTGTGGCTGCGTGTGTTGTGTGTAGTGTGTTGTCGGTCTGTTGTGTAGGTTTTTAATGATTTCGTGTGGAATTGTGCGTGTTGTGCCTGACTTACGCGTGTGCTTGTGATTTGTGTTAGGTTGTGTGTGTGTTTGGCTGTTTGAGCTATGCACGTGATGTGAGGGGTGTTGACTGTGTGCGGATTTGCTCGGTTAGTATGTCTCACGGTGTGTGCAGTACGCAGCTGTGCAATGTTTTTCGTGTGTGTTGTGACCATTTACGTACCTGGTGTGTGGTGTGTCTCTTGTGACTCTCGTTTCACGTTGTCTGTGTTGTGTGTGTGTTCTGCGCTGTGCTCCTGTGTGACGGTGCATGTGTTTTGTGCCTGTGCGTGGTTGTGTTGGTAGTGTGTAGTGTATGCAATGTGCGCTGTCTTCTTTGTTGGTTATGTGTGTTTTGCCTAGGGATTGGCGTTGGGTGTGTTTTCCGTGTGTGATTGTGATTTGTGTGTGGTTGTGTTTGAGTGGTGATGTGTGTGTTTGGTTTTCACGTTTGTGATGTGAGATGTCATCTGTGTGTGGTTGTGTTTGTTTAGTGTTCCTCATGGAGTGTGGTGCATGTACTCTCGCAAATGCGATTCGTGTGTTCCACGAGAAACGTGCTCTGTTGTGTCTGGTGTGTGCCCTGTGACTGTTGTGTTGTTATTTTTTGAGTTTTGTGTGTGTGTTTGTTTGTGCATTGCATCGAGGTGCCCGTGTGTACATATGTGTGGGGTGTCTGTGTGCGGTTGTGAGTGAGGTGTGTAGTGTTAGAAAAGAGTGCTATGTGCACTTGTTGTTGGTTGTGTGTTTTGTGTGTGGTTTTGTATGTGTTGTGTGTGTTATGCGTGTGTGATTGTGATACGTGTTTAGCTGTGTTTGAGAAGCTGTGTGTGTAATTGGTTGTGTGTGAGGGGAAATGTGTTATCTGTATATGGTTTTGCTTGTGCAGTGTGCCTCCTTGTGTGTGTGGTGTGTACATGGTTAAGTGTGGTTTCTGAGAATTGTGCGCCTTTATGTCCTGTGATGTTTGTGGTGTATGTTGTTTCATCTGATGTGCTTTTTGCATGTTGAGTTTACGTGTGTTCTCTTTGTGTTGGTGGGTGTTTACTCGTGTTTATTGTGGTTATTCCTTGAGTGTGTGTTGTTCGGGGCTTTAAGGGTGGTATGCAGTGGTTGCGTTGGTCTACGTTGCTGTGTTGTCAATGCAGGGAGTTGTGTGTGTTATGAGGTGTGATGTATAAATTGTGTGTGATGTTTGTGTGTGTTGTGTGATGTACTCTGTAATTTGTGGATTATTTTGTGTGTTATGGTAACGTAATTGACGTGTTTCTTTTAGTGTGTGTGTTGTGTGTGCGCTGTTTGTGTCGTGCGTCTTTCTGTGTGGTGTTTTCTGTTTGTTGGGTTTCGTGTTATGTGTGAAGTGCGTTGTCTCTTGTGTATAATGTAGGTTGTGGCTTGCGGTTTTTGTTGTGATTGTGTGTGTATTCCGTGTTGTGTTACATTTCGCATCCTGTGTGCTATTGTGCGTCTTCTGCTCTGAAGTCTGATCTGTTTTGCTTAATGTGCAATGCAGTGTTTATGCGTTTGTGCATGTGGTGCTTCCTGTGTGTCGTTTACTTTCTGTGTTGGGACTTTTGTGTATGTGATGTGTGCAGTTTGGGTACTATGTTGTTTGCAGGGTGTGCTCTGTGTGTATTTCTCCGTGGAGTGCTGTGTGACGGGTGTGTTTGTGGGTGGTCCTGTGCTGTGTGCTTGTAGTGCGTCTGTGTGTTGGGTGTTAGGCGTCTCTTGTGTAGCGTGTTGTGTTCGTGGTTCGGGAATGTTATGTGGTCTGTGAGTGGTTTTCTGTTTCATGTTTAGTGTGTGATCATGCGTGTTACGTGATGTGCAACGTATGTGTTCTCAGTTGCATGTGTGTATTCCTATCTGATTTGCGTATTTTGCTGGTGTGTCATCTGTGCGTTTTACGTGTTGTGTGGGATATTAATTGTGTGCTGTGTCGGATATGCTTTGTATATAGGTTGCGTGCTTTGCATAGTGTTCTGTGAGGCCCTACGCGCTGTACGTTTTATGTGTGTTTTGTGTGATGTGTGCACTCTGTGAAATGTGTTTCATAAACTCAGTGTTCTTTTTGTTGCGGTTTGTGTATTTTTTGCATGTCATTTCGCATGTGTTGTGCGTGGTGCGAGTTTTGCATGTGGTTGTGACTTGCGTGTGTTTGCGTCTGACAGGTGGTGTGTGGGGCTCGCTGTTTGAGTATTGAGGGTAATTTGTGATGCGTGTACTGTGTGTGTTCATGTTGGTCATTGTCCCTCACTGTGTGTATCGCCTTTACTCTGAAAGCCGTGGTTCATGTGTACTGTGTGCAGTTATGTTCTCAGAGTGTGTGCGGTTTGTTGTTTAGTGTGATGTGATGTTTGTGTGTGGAGAGTTTGTATGTAAACTCCTTTCGCGTGTTGGGGTTGCTTTGCATGTGCGTTGTATGTGTTGTGCTGCCGCTCTCCATGTGTGTGAGTGGCCGGCGTGTTGTATGACCTGTGTGTGTTGTTTTATGCCTGCTGTATGCAGGGTGTGTTGTTTGCACTGTTGTGATGTACCCTTCTGTGTGCGTTGTGTTGTGTGTGGTGTGGTTCGTTTGGTTTCGTTGTTTTATGTCTTGCTGTGTGGGTTGTGGTTATGTGATTTTAACTGTGTATTGTGTGTGTTTGATCTGTGTTGTGCTTTCTGGATTTTTCTGTGAAGTGTGCTGTTTTTCGTTGTTGATATGCGGTAGCGAGTGATTTGTGGTGTTTGTTTTGTGATTCTGTGTGTATTCCGTTTTGCTATGCTGTGTGTGCTACACGTGTGCTCTTGTGTGTTTCGGGCTGTGTTGACTGTGATCTGTGGGTCTTGTTTATTTTGTGTGTGTTGTGTGTTGTCCGTGTTGCGTGTGTTGAGTATGTACTGAGTGTGGTGTGGGTTCTTTACTGCTTGTTGAGTTCATTGCTCTGTAATTTTCTCTGTGTGGCATGCAATGTGTGATGTGTGTGGTTGTGAGTCGTGGGTTGTGTGCATTGAGTGTTGTACATTTTGTGTTGTGTGTTGTACATTTGTGATTTTTGATGAGTTATCCGTCGGTGTTTGTATGCGTCCTGTTTTTCTTGTGTGGCTTCCGGTGTCGTGTTTCATGTGTAATGTCTCTGGTCTTTCTGTTGTCTGCTGTGTTGTGTACTGTGTTCCGGGTTTAGTGAGTGCCGTCTGTATGCTTTCTGTGTGTTACGTACACGGTAGATGTTGGTTGGTCTGTGTATTTGGAGCATTCTGTGTGATGTTAGTTCTGCGTTGCACCTGATGTGCTCTGTGAGTGTATGTGTTGTGTGTTTGTGTGTTTTGTTTCGTGGTGCCTCCGCGTGTGTCTGTGCGTGCTCTATATTGCCTTTCTGTGGCTGCGTGTGTTGTGTGTAGTGTGTTGTCGGTCTGTTGTGTAGGTTTTTAATGATTTCGTGTGGAATTGTGCGTGTTGTGCCTGACTTACGCGTGTGCTTGTGATTTGTGTTAGGTTGTGTGTGTGTTTGGCTGTTTGAGCTATGCACGTGATGTGAGGGGTGTTGACTGTGTGCGGATTTGCTCGGTTAGTATGTCTCACGGTGTGTGCAGTACGCAGCTGTGCAATGTTTTTCGTGTGTGTTGTGACCATTTACGTACCTGGTGTGTGGTGTGTCTCTTGTGACTCTCGTTTCACGTTGTCTGTGTTGTGTGTGTGTTCTGCGCTGTGCTCCTGTGTGACGGTGCATGTGTTTTGTGCCTGTGCGTGGTTGTGTTGGTAGTGTGTAGTGTATGCAATGTGCGCTGTCTTCTTTGTTGGTTATGTGTGTTTTGCCTAGGGATTGGCGTTGGGTGTGTTTTCCGTGTGTGATTGTGATTTGTGTGTGGTTGTGTTTGAGTGGTGATGTGTGTGTTTGGTTTTCACGTTTGTGATGTGAGATGTCATCTGTGTGTGGTTGTGTTTGTTTAGTGTTCCTCATGGAGTGTGGTGCATGTACTCTCGCAAATGCGATTCGTGTGTTCCACGAGAAACGTGCTCTGTTGTGTCTGGTGTGTGCCCTGTGACTGTTGTGTTGTTATTTTTTGAGTTTTGTGTGTGTGTTTGTTTGTGCATTGCATCGAGGTGCCCGTGTGTACATATGTGTGGGGTGTCTGTGTGCGGTTGTGAGTGAGGTGTGTAGTGTTAGAAAAGAGTGCTATGTGCACTTGTTGTTGGTTGTGTGTTTTGTGTGTGGTTTTGTATGTGTTGTGTGTGTTATGCGTGTGTGATTGTGATACGTGTTTAGCTGTGTTTGAGAAGCTGTGTGTGTAATTGGTTGTGTGTGAGGGGAAATGTGTTATCTGTATATGGTTTTGCTTGTGCAGTGTGCCTCCTTGTGTGTGTGGTGTGTACATGGTTAAGTGTGGTTTCTGAGAATTGTGCGCCTTTATGTCCTGTGATGTTTGTGGTGTATGTTGTTTCATCTGATGTGCTTTTTGCATGTTGAGTTTACGTGTGTTCTCTTTGTGTTGGTGGGTGTTTACTCGTGTTTATTGTGGTTATTCCTTGAGTGTGTGTTGTTCGGGGCTTTAAGGGTGGTATGCAGTGGTTGCGTTGGTCTACGTTGCTGTGTTGTCAATGCAGGGAGTTGTGTGTGTTATGAGGTGTGATGTATAAATTGTGTGTGATGTTTGTGTGTGTTGTGTGATGTACTCTGTAATTTGTGGATTATTTTGTGTGTTATGGTAACGTAATTGACGTGTTTCTTTTAGTGTGTGTGTTGTGTGTGCGCTGTTTGTGTCGTGCGTCTTTCTGTGTGGTGTTTTCTGTTTGTTGGGTTTCGTGTTATGTGTGAAGTGCGTTGTCTCTTGTGTATAATGTAGGTTGTGGCTTGCGGTTTTTGTTGTGATTGTGTGTGTATTCCGTGTTGTGTTACATTTCGCATCCTGTGTGCTATTGTGCGTCTTCTGCTCTGAAGTCTGATCTGTTTTGCTTAATGTGCAATGCAGTGTTTATGCGTTTGTGCATGTGGTGCTTCCTGTGTGTCGTTTACTTTCTGTGTTGGGACTTTTGTGTATGTGATGTGTGCAGTTTGGGTACTATGTTGTTTGCAGGGTGTGCTCTGTGTGTATTTCTCCGTGGAGTGCTGTGTGACGGGTGTGTTTGTGGGTGGTCCTGTGCTGTGTGCTTGTAGTGCGTCTGTGTGTTGGGTGTTAGGCGTCTCTTGTGTAGCGTGTTGTGTTCGTGGTTCGGGAATGTTATGTGGTCTGTGAGTGGTTTTCTGTTTCATGTTTAGTGTGTGATCATGCGTGTTACGTGATGTGCAACGTATGTGTTCTCAGTTGCATGTGTGTATTCCTATCTGATTTGCGTATTTTGCTGGTGTGTCATCTGTGCGTTTTACGTGTTGTGTGGGATATTAATTGTGTGCTGTGTCGGATATGCTTTGTATATAGGTTGCGTGCTTTGCATAGTGTTCTGTGAGGCCCTACGCGCTGTACGTTTTATGTGTGTTTTGTGTGATGTGTGCACTCTGTGAAATGTGTTTCATAAACTCAGTGTTCTTTTTGTTGCGGTTTGTGTATTTTTTGCATGTCATTTCGCATGTGTTGTGCGTGGTGCGAGTTTTGCATGTGGTTGTGGCTTGCGTGTGTTTGCGTCTGACAGGTGGTGTGTGGGGCTCGCTGTTTGAGTATTGAGGGTAATTTGTGATGCGTGTACTGTGTGTGTTCATGTTGGTCATTGTCCCTCACTGTGTGTATCGCCTTTACTCTGAAAGCCGTGGTTCATGTGTACTGTGTGCAGTTATGTTCTCAGAGTGTGTGCGGTTTGTTGTTTAGTGTGATGTGATGTTTGTGTGTGGAGAGTTTGTATGTAAACTCCTTTCGCGTGTTGGGGTTGCTTTGCATGTGCGTTGTATGTGTTGTGCTGCCGCTCTCCATGTGTGTGAGTGGCCGGCGTGTTGTATGACCTGTGTGTGTTGTTTTATGCCTGCTGTATGCAGGGTGTGTTGTTTGCACTGTTGTGATGTACCCTTCTGTGTGCGTTGTGTTGTGTGTGGTGTGGTTCGTTTGGTTTCGTTGTTTTATGTCTTGCTGTGTGGGTTGTGGTTATGTGATTTTAACTGTGTATTGTGTGTGTTTGATCTGTGTTGTGCTTTCTGGATTTTTCTGTGAAGTGTGCTGTTTTTCGTTGTTGATATGCGGTAGCGAGTGATTTGTGGTGTTTGTTTTGTGATTCTGTGTGTATTCCGTTTTGCTATGCTGTGTGTGCTACACGTGTGCTCTTGTGTGTTTCGGGCTGTGTTGACTGTGATCTGTGGGTCTTGTTTATTTTGTGTGTGTTGTGTGTTGTCCGTGTTGCGTGTGTTGAGTATGTACTGAGTGTGGTGTGGGTTCTTTACTGCTTGTTGAGTTCATTGCTCTGTAATTTTCTCTGTGTGGCATGCAATGTGTGATGTGTGTGGTTGTGAGTCGTGGGTTGTGTGCATTGAGTGTTGTACATTTTGTGTTGTGTGTTGTACATTTGTGATTTTTGATGAGTTATCCGTCGGTGTTTGTATGCGTCCTGTTTTTCTTGTGTGGCTTCCGGTGTCGTGTTTCATGTGTAATGTCTCTGGTCTTTCTGTTGTCTGCTGTGTTGTGTACTGTGTTCCGGGTTTAGTGAGTGCCGTCTGTATGCTTTCTGTGTGTTACGTACACGGTAGATGTTGGTTGGTCTGTGTATTTGGAGCATTCTGTGTGATGTTAGTTCTGCGTTGCACCTGATGTGCTCTGTGAGTGTATGTGTTGTGTGTTTGTGTGTTTTGTTTCGTGGTGCCTCCGCGTGTGTCTGTGCGTGCTCTATATTGCCTTTCTGTGGCTGCGTGTGTTGTGTGTAGTGTGTTGTCGGTCTGTTGTGTAGGTTTTTAATGATTTCGTGTGGAATTGTGCGTGTTGTGCCTGACTTACGCGTGTGCTTGTGATTTGTGTTAGGTTGTGTGTGTGTTTGGCTGTTTGAGCTATGCACGTGATGTGAGGGGTGTTGACTGTGTGCGGATTTGCTCGGTTAGTATGTCTCACGGTGTGTGCAGTACGCAGCTGTGCAATGTTTTTCGTGTGTGTTGTGACCATTTACGTACCTGGTGTGTGGTGTGTCTCTTGTGACTCTCGTTTCACGTTGTCTGTGTTGTGTGTGTGTTCTGCGCTGTGCTCCTGTGTGACGGTGCATGTGTTTTGTGCCTGTGCGTGGTTGTGTTGGTAGTGTGTAGTGTATGCAATGTGCGCTGTCTTCTTTGTTGGTTATGTGTGTTTTGCCTAGGGATTGGCGTTGGGTGTGTTTTCCGTGTGTGATTGTGATTTGTGTGTGGTTGTGTTTGAGTGGTGATGTGTGTGTTTGGTTTTCACGTTTGTGATGTGAGATGTCATCTGTGTGTGGTTGTGTTTGTTTAGTGTTCCTCATGGAGTGTGGTGCATGTACTCTCGCAAATGCGATTCGTGTGTTCCACGAGAAACGTGCTCTGTTGTGTCTGGTGTGTGCCCTGTGACTGTTGTGTTGTTATTTTTTGAGTTTTGTGTGTGTGTTTGTTTGTGCATTGCATCGAGGTGCCCGTGTGTACATATGTGTGGGGTGTCTGTGTGCGGTTGTGAGTGAGGTGTGTAGTGTTAGAAAAGAGTGCTATGTGCACTTGTTGTTGGTTGTGTGTTTTGTGTGTGGTTTTGTATGTGTTGTGTGTGTTATGCGTGTGTGATTGTGATACGTGTTTAGCTGTGTTTGAGAAGCTGTGTGTGTAATTGGTTGTGTGTGAGGGGAAATGTGTTATCTGTATATGGTTTTGCTTGTGCAGTGTGCCTCCTTGTGTGTGTGGTGTGTACATGGTTAAGTGTGGTTTCTGAGAATTGTGCGCCTTTATGTCCTGTGATGTTTGTGGTGTATGTTGTTTCATCTGATGTGCTTTTTGCATGTTGAGTTTACGTGTGTTCTCTTTGTGTTGGTGGGTGTTTACTCGTGTTTATTGTGGTTATTCCTTGAGTGTGTGTTGTTCGGGGCTTTAAGGGTGGTATGCAGTGGTTGCGTTGGTCTACGTTGCTGTGTTGTCAATGCAGGGAGTTGTGTGTGTTATGAGGTGTGATGTATAAATTGTGTGTGATGTTTGTGTGTGTTGTGTGATGTACTCTGTAATTTGTGGATTATTTTGTGTGTTATGGTAACGTAATTGACGTGTTTCTTTTAGTGTGTGTGTTGTGTGTGCGCTGTTTGTGTCGTGCGTCTTTCTGTGTGGTGTTTTCTGTTTGTTGGGTTTCGTGTTATGTGTGAAGTGCGTTGTCTCTTGTGTATAATGTAGGTTGTGGCTTGCGGTTTTTGTTGTGATTGTGTGTGTATTCCGTGTTGTGTTACATTTCGCATCCTGTGTGCTATTGTGCGTCTTCTGCTCTGAAGTCTGATCTGTTTTGCTTAATGTGCAATGCAGTGTTTATGCGTTTGTGCATGTGGTGCTTCCTGTGTGTCGTTTACTTTCTGTGTTGGGACTTTTGTGTATGTGATGTGTGCAGTTTGGGTACTATGTTGTTTGCAGGGTGTGCTCTGTGTGTATTTCTCCGTGGAGTGCTGTGTGACGGGTGTGTTTGTGGGTGGTCCTGTGCTGTGTGCTTGTAGTGCGTCTGTGTGTTGGGTGTTAGGCGTCTCTTGTGTAGCGTGTTGTGTTCGTGGTTCGGGAATGTTATGTGGTCTGTGAGTGGTTTTCTGTTTCATGTTTAGTGTGTGATCATGCGTGTTACGTGATGTGCAACGTATGTGTTCTCAGTTGCATGTGTGTATTCCTATCTGATTTGCGTATTTTGCTGGTGTGTCATCTGTGCGTTTTACGTGTTGTGTGGGATATTAATTGTGTGCTGTGTCGGATATGCTTTGTATATAGGTTGCGTGCTTTGCATAGTGTTCTGTGAGGCCCTACGCGCTGTACGTTTTATGTGTGTTTTGTGTGATGTGTGCACTCTGTGAAATGTGTTTCATAAACTCAGTGTTCTTTTTGTTGCGGTTTGTGTATTTTTTGCATGTCATTTCGCATGTGTTGTGCGTGGTGCGAGTTTTGCATGTGGTTGTGGCTTGCGTGTGTTTGCGTCTGACAGGTGGTGTGTGGGGCTCGCTGTTTGAGTATTGAGGGTAATTTGTGATGCGTGTACTGTGTGTGTTCATGTTGGTCATTGTCCCTCACTGTGTGTATCGCCTTTACTCTGAAAGCCGTGGTTCATGTGTACTGTGTGCAGTTATGTTCTCAGAGTGTGTGCGGTTTGTTGTTTAGTGTGATGTGATGTTTGTGTGTGGAGAGTTTGTATGTAAACTCCTTTCGCGTGTTGGGGTTGCTTTGCATGTGCGTTGTATGTGTTGTGCTGCCGCTCTCCATGTGTGTGAGTGGCCGGCGTGTTGTATGACCTGTGTGTGTTGTTTTATGCCTGCTGTATGCAGGGTGTGTTGTTTGCACTGTTGTGATGTACCCTTCTGTGTGCGTTGTGTTGTGTGTGGTGTGGTTCGTTTGGTTTCGTTGTTTTATGTCTTGCTGTGTGGGTTGTGGTTATGTGATTTTAACTGTGTATTGTGTGTGTTTGATCTGTGTTGTGCTTTCTGGATTTTTCTGTGAAGTGTGCTGTTTTTCGTTGTTGATATGCGGTAGCGAGTGATTTGTGGTGTTTGTTTTGTGATTCTGTGTGTATTCCGTTTTGCTATGCTGTGTGTGCTACACGTGTGCTCTTGTGTGTTTCGGGCTGTGTTGACTGTGATCTGTGGGTCTTGTTTATTTTGTGTGTGTTGTGTGTTGTCCGTGTTGCGTGTGTTGAGTATGTACTGAGTGTGGTGTGGGTTCTTTACTGCTTGTTGAGTTCATTGCTCTGTAATTTTCTCTGTGTGGCATGCAATGTGTGATGTGTGTGGTTGTGAGTCGTGGGTTGTGTGCATTGAGTGTTGTACATTTTGTGTTGTGTGTTGTACATTTGTGATTTTTGATGAGTTATCCGTCGGTGTTTGTATGCGTCCTGTTTTTCTTGTGTGGCTTCCGGTGTCGTGTTTCATGTGTAATGTCTCTGGTCTTTCTGTTGTCTGCTGTGTTGTGTACTGTGTTCCGGGTTTAGTGAGTGCCGTCTGTATGCTTTCTGTGTGTTACGTACACGGTAGATGTTGGTTGGTCTGTGTATTTGGAGCATTCTGTGTGATGTTAGTTCTGCGTTGCACCTGATGTGCTCTGTGAGTGTATGTGTTGTGTGTTTGTGTGTTTTGTTTCGTGGTGCCTCCGCGTGTGTCTGTGCGTGCTCTATATTGCCTTTCTGTGGCTGCGTGTGTTGTGTGTAGTGTGTTGTCGGTCTGTTGTGTAGGTTTTTAATGATTTCGTGTGGAATTGTGCGTGTTGTGCCTGACTTACGCGTGTGCTTGTGATTTGTGTTAGGTTGTGTGTGTGTTTGGCTGTTTGAGCTATGCACGTGATGTGAGGGGTGTTGACTGTGTGCGGATTTGCTCGGTTAGTATGTCTCACGGTGTGTGCAGTACGCAGCTGTGCAATGTTTTTCGTGTGTGTTGTGACCATTTACGTACCTGGTGTGTGGTGTGTCTCTTGTGACTCTCGTTTCACGTTGTCTGTGTTGTGTGTGTGTTCTGCGCTGTGCTCCTGTGTGACGGTGCATGTGTTTTGTGCCTGTGCGTGGTTGTGTTGGTAGTGTGTAGTGTATGCAATGTGCGCTGTCTTCTTTGTTGGTTATGTGTGTTTTGCCTAGGGATTGGCGTTGGGTGTGTTTTCCGTGTGTGATTGTGATTTGTGTGTGGTTGTGTTTGAGTGGTGATGTGTGTGTTTGGTTTTCACGTTTGTGATGTGAGATGTCATCTGTGTGTGGTTGTGTTTGTTTAGTGTTCCTCATGGAGTGTGGTGCATGTACTCTCGCAAATGCGATTCGTGTGTTCCACGAGAAACGTGCTCTGTTGTGTCTGGTGTGTGCCCTGTGACTGTTGTGTTGTTATTTTTTGAGTTTTGTGTGTGTGTTTGTTTGTGCATTGCATCGAGGTGCCCGTGTGTACATATGTGTGGGGTGTCTGTGTGCGGTTGTGAGTGAGGTGTGTAGTGTTAGAAAAGAGTGCTATGTGCACTTGTTGTTGGTTGTGTGTTTTGTGTGTGGTTTTGTATGTGTTGTGTGTGTTATGCGTGTGTGATTGTGATACGTGTTTAGCTGTGTTTGAGAAGCTGTGTGTGTAATTGGTTGTGTGTGAGGGGAAATGTGTTATCTGTATATGGTTTTGCTTGTGCAGTGTGCCTCCTTGTGTGTGTGGTGTGTACATGGTTAAGTGTGGTTTCTGAGAATTGTGCGCCTTTATGTCCTGTGATGTTTGTGGTGTATGTTGTTTCATCTGATGTGCTTTTTGCATGTTGAGTTTACGTGTGTTCTCTTTGTGTTGGTGGGTGTTTACTCGTGTTTATTGTGGTTATTCCTTGAGTGTGTGTTGTTCGGGGCTTTAAGGGTGGTATGCAGTGGTTGCGTTGGTCTACGTTGCTGTGTTGTCAATGCAGGGAGTTGTGTGTGTTATGAGGTGTGATGTATAAATTGTGTGTGATGTTTGTGTGTGTTGTGTGATGTACTCTGTAATTTGTGGATTATTTTGTGTGTTATGGTAACGTAATTGACGTGTTTCTTTTAGTGTGTGTGTTGTGTGTGCGCTGTTTGTGTCGTGCGTCTTTCTGTGTGGTGTTTTCTGTTTGTTGGGTTTCGTGTTATGTGTGAAGTGCGTTGTCTCTTGTGTATAATGTAGGTTGTGGCTTGCGGTTTTTGTTGTGATTGTGTGTGTATTCCGTGTTGTGTTACATTTCGCATCCTGTGTGCTATTGTGCGTCTTCTGCTCTGAAGTCTGATCTGTTTTGCTTAATGTGCAATGCAGTGTTTATGCGTTTGTGCATGTGGTGCTTCCTGTGTGTCGTTTACTTTCTGTGTTGGGACTTTTGTGTATGTGATGTGTGCAGTTTGGGTACTATGTTGTTTGCAGGGTGTGCTCTGTGTGTATTTCTCCGTGGAGTGCTGTGTGACGGGTGTGTTTGTGGGTGGTCCTGTGCTGTGTGCTTGTAGTGCGTCTGTGTGTTGGGTGTTAGGCGTCTCTTGTGTAGCGTGTTGTGTTCGTGGTTCGGGAATGTTATGTGGTCTGTGAGTGGTTTTCTGTTTCATGTTTAGTGTGTGATCATGCGTGTTACGTGATGTGCAACGTATGTGTTCTCAGTTGCATGTGTGTATTCCTATCTGATTTGCGTATTTTGCTGGTGTGTCATCTGTGCGTTTTACGTGTTGTGTGGGATATTAATTGTGTGCTGTGTCGGATATGCTTTGTATATAGGTTGCGTGCTTTGCATAGTGTTCTGTGAGGCCCTACGCGCTGTACGTTTTATGTGTGTTTTGTGTGATGTGTGCACTCTGTGAAATGTGTTTCATAAACTCAGTGTTCTTTTTGTTGCGGTTTGTGTATTTTTTGCATGTCATTTCGCATGTGTTGTGCGTGGTGCGAGTTTTGCATGTGGTTGTGGCTTGCGTGTGTTTGCGTCTGACAGGTGGTGTGTGGGGCTCGCTGTTTGAGTATTGAGGGTAATTTGTGATGCGTGTACTGTGTGTGTTCATGTTGGTCATTGTCCCTCACTGTGTGTATCGCCTTTACTCTGAAAGCCGTGGTTCATGTGTACTGTGTGCAGTTATGTTCTCAGAGTGTGTGCGGTTTGTTGTTTAGTGTGATGTGATGTTTGTGTGTGGAGAGTTTGTATGTAAACTCCTTTCGCGTGTTGGGGTTGCTTTGCATGTGCGTTGTATGTGTTGTGCTGCCGCTCTCCATGTGTGTGAGTGGCCGGCGTGTTGTATGACCTGTGTGTGTTGTTTTATGCCTGCTGTATGCAGGGTGTGTTGTTTGCACTGTTGTGATGTACCCTTCTGTGTGCGTTGTGTTGTGTGTGGTGTGGTTCGTTTGGTTTCGTTGTTTTATGTCTTGCTGTGTGGGTTGTGGTTATGTGATTTTAACTGTGTATTGTGTGTGTTTGATCTGTGTTGTGCTTTCTGGATTTTTCTGTGAAGTGTGCTGTTTTTCGTTGTTGATATGCGGTAGCGAGTGATTTGTGGTGTTTGTTTTGTGATTCTGTGTGTATTCCGTTTTGCTATGCTGTGTGTGCTACACGTGTGCTCTTGTGTGTTTCGGGCTGTGTTGACTGTGATCTGTGGGTCTTGTTTATTTTGTGTGTGTTGTGTGTTGTCCGTGTTGCGTGTGTTGAGTATGTACTGAGTGTGGTGTGGGTTCTTTACTGCTTGTTGAGTTCATTGCTCTGTAATTTTCTCTGTGTGGCATGCAATGTGTGATGTGTGTGGTTGTGAGTCGTGGGTTGTGTGCATTGAGTGTTGTACATTTTGTGTTGTGTGTTGTACATTTGTGATTTTTGATGAGTTATCCGTCGGTGTTTGTATGCGTCCTGTTTTTCTTGTGTGGCTTCCGGTGTCGTGTTTCATGTGTAATGTCTCTGGTCTTTCTGTTGTCTGCTGTGTTGTGTACTGTGTTCCGGGTTTAGTGAGTGCCGTCTGTATGCTTTCTGTGTGTTACGTACACGGTAGATGTTGGTTGGTCTGTGTATTTGGAGCATTCTGTGTGATGTTAGTTCTGCGTTGCACCTGATGTGCTCTGTGAGTGTATGTGTTGTGTGTTTGTGTGTTTTGTTTCGTGGTGCCTCCGCGTGTGTCTGTGCGTGCTCTATATTGCCTTTCTGTGGCTGCGTGTGTTGTGTGTAGTGTGTTGTCGGTCTGTTGTGTAGGTTTTTAATGATTTCGTGTGGAATTGTGCGTGTTGTGCCTGACTTACGCGTGTGCTTGTGATTTGTGTTAGGTTGTGTGTGTGTTTGGCTGTTTGAGCTATGCACGTGATGTGAGGGGTGTTGACTGTGTGCGGATTTGCTCGGTTAGTATGTCTCACGGTGTGTGCAGTACGCAGCTGTGCAATGTTTTTCGTGTGTGTTGTGACCATTTACGTACCTGGTGTGTGGTGTGTCTCTTGTGACTCTCGTTTCACGTTGTCTGTGTTGTGTGTGTGTTCTGCGCTGTGCTCCTGTGTGACGGTGCATGTGTTTTGTGCCTGTGCGTGGTTGTGTTGGTAGTGTGTAGTGTATGCAATGTGCGCTGTCTTCTTTGTTGGTTATGTGTGTTTTGCCTAGGGATTGGCGTTGGGTGTGTTTTCCGTGTGTGATTGTGATTTGTGTGTGGTTGTGTTTGAGTGGTGATGTGTGTGTTTGGTTTTCACGTTTGTGATGTGAGATGTCATCTGTGTGTGGTTGTGTTTGTTTAGTGTTCCTCATGGAGTGTGGTGCATGTACTCTCGCAAATGCGATTCGTGTGTTCCACGAGAAACGTGCTCTGTTGTGTCTGGTGTGTGCCCTGTGACTGTTGTGTTGTTATTTTTTGAGTTTTGTGTGTGTGTTTGTTTGTGCATTGCATCGAGGTGCCCGTGTGTACATATGTGTGGGGTGTCTGTGTGCGGTTGTGAGTGAGGTGTGTAGTGTTAGAAAAGAGTGCTATGTGCACTTGTTGTTGGTTGTGTGTTTTGTGTGTGGTTTTGTATGTGTTGTGTGTGTTATGCGTGTGTGATTGTGATACGTGTTTAGCTGTGTTTGAGAAGCTGTGTGTGTAATTGGTTGTGTGTGAGGGGAAATGTGTTATCTGTATATGGTTTTGCTTGTGCAGTGTGCCTCCTTGTGTGTGTGGTGTGTACATGGTTAAGTGTGGTTTCTGAGAATTGTGCGCCTTTATGTCCTGTGATGTTTGTGGTGTATGTTGTTTCATCTGATGTGCTTTTTGCATGTTGAGTTTACGTGTGTTCTCTTTGTGTTGGTGGGTGTTTACTCGTGTTTATTGTGGTTATTCCTTGAGTGTGTGTTGTTCGGGGCTTTAAGGGTGGTATGCAGTGGTTGCGTTGGTCTACGTTGCTGTGTTGTCAATGCAGGGAGTTGTGTGTGTTATGAGGTGTGATGTATAAATTGTGTGTGATGTTTGTGTGTGTTGTGTGATGTACTCTGTAATTTGTGGATTATTTTGTGTGTTATGGTAACGTAATTGACGTGTTTCTTTTAGTGTGTGTGTTGTGTGTGCGCTGTTTGTGTCGTGCGTCTTTCTGTGTGGTGTTTTCTGTTTGTTGGGTTTCGTGTTATGTGTGAAGTGCGTTGTCTCTTGTGTATAATGTAGGTTGTGGCTTGCGGTTTTTGTTGTGATTGTGTGTGTATTCCGTGTTGTGTTACATTTCGCATCCTGTGTGCTATTGTGCGTCTTCTGCTCTGAAGTCTGATCTGTTTTGCTTAATGTGCAATGCAGTGTTTATGCGTTTGTGCATGTGGTGCTTCCTGTGTGTCGTTTACTTTCTGTGTTGGGACTTTTGTGTATGTGATGTGTGCAGTTTGGGTACTATGTTGTTTGCAGGGTGTGCTCTGTGTGTATTTCTCCGTGGAGTGCTGTGTGACGGGTGTGTTTGTGGGTGGTCCTGTGCTGTGTGCTTGTAGTGCGTCTGTGTGTTGGGTGTTAGGCGTCTCTTGTGTAGCGTGTTGTGTTCGTGGTTCGGGAATGTTATGTGGTCTGTGAGTGGTTTTCTGTTTCATGTTTAGTGTGTGATCATGCGTGTTACGTGATGTGCAACGTATGTGTTCTCAGTTGCATGTGTGTATTCCTATCTGATTTGCGTATTTTGCTGGTGTGTCATCTGTGCGTTTTACGTGTTGTGTGGGATATTAATTGTGTGCTGTGTCGGATATGCTTTGTATATAGGTTGCGTGCTTTGCATAGTGTTCTGTGAGGCCCTACGCGCTGTACGTTTTATGTGTGTTTTGTGTGATGTGTGCACTCTGTGAAATGTGTTTCATAAACTCAGTGTTCTTTTTGTTGCGGTTTGTGTATTTTTTGCATGTCATTTCGCATGTGTTGTGCGTGGTGCGAGTTTTGCATGTGGTTGTGGCTTGCGTGTGTTTGCGTCTGACAGGTGGTGTGTGGGGCTCGCTGTTTGAGTATTGAGGGTAATTTGTGATGCGTGTACTGTGTGTGTTCATGTTGGTCATTGTCCCTCACTGTGTGTATCGCCTTTACTCTGAAAGCCGTGGTTCATGTGTACTGTGTGCAGTTATGTTCTCAGAGTGTGTGCGGTTTGTTGTTTAGTGTGATGTGATGTTTGTGTGTGGAGAGTTTGTATGTAAACTCCTTTCGCGTGTTGGGGTTGCTTTGCATGTGCGTTGTATGTGTTGTGCTGCCGCTCTCCATGTGTGTGAGTGGCCGGCGTGTTGTATGACCTGTGTGTGTTGTTTTATGCCTGCTGTATGCAGGGTGTGTTGTTTGCACTGTTGTGATGTACCCTTCTGTGTGCGTTGTGTTGTGTGTGGTGTGGTTCGTTTGGTTTCGTTGTTTTATGTCTTGCTGTGTGGGTTGTGGTTATGTGATTTTAACTGTGTATTGTGTGTGTTTGATCTGTGTTGTGCTTTCTGGATTTTTCTGTGAAGTGTGCTGTTTTTCGTTGTTGATATGCGGTAGCGAGTGATTTGTGGTGTTTGTTTTGTGATTCTGTGTGTATTCCGTTTTGCTATGCTGTGTGTGCTACACGTGTGCTCTTGTGTGTTTCGGGCTGTGTTGACTGTGATCTGTGGGTCTTGTTTATTTTGTGTGTGTTGTGTGTTGTCCGTGTTGCGTGTGTTGAGTATGTACTGAGTGTGGTGTGGGTTCTTTACTGCTTGTTGAGTTCATTGCTCTGTAATTTTCTCTGTGTGGCATGCAATGTGTGATGTGTGTGGTTGTGAGTCGTGGGTTGTGTGCATTGAGTGTTGTACATTTTGTGTTGTGTGTTGTACATTTGTGATTTTTGATGAGTTATCCGTCGGTGTTTGTATGCGTCCTGTTTTTCTTGTGTGGCTTCCGGTGTCGTGTTTCATGTGTAATGTCTCTGGTCTTTCTGTTGTCTGCTGTGTTGTGTACTGTGTTCCGGGTTTAGTGAGTGCCGTCTGTATGCTTTCTGTGTGTTACGTACACGGTAGATGTTGGTTGGTCTGTGTATTTGGAGCATTCTGTGTGATGTTAGTTCTGCGTTGCACCTGATGTGCTCTGTGAGTGTATGTGTTGTGTGTTTGTGTGTTTTGTTTCGTGGTGCCTCCGCGTGTGTCTGTGCGTGCTCTATATTGCCTTTCTGTGGCTGCGTGTGTTGTGTGTAGTGTGTTGTCGGTCTGTTGTGTAGGTTTTTAATGATTTCGTGTGGAATTGTGCGTGTTGTGCCTGACTTACGCGTGTGCTTGTGATTTGTGTTAGGTTGTGTGTGTGTTTGGCTGTTTGAGCTATGCACGTGATGTGAGGGGTGTTGACTGTGTGCGGATTTGCTCGGTTAGTATGTCTCACGGTGTGTGCAGTACGCAGCTGTGCAATGTTTTTCGTGTGTGTTGTGACCATTTACGTACCTGGTGTGTGGTGTGTCTCTTGTGACTCTCGTTTCACGTTGTCTGTGTTGTGTGTGTGTTCTGCGCTGTGCTCCTGTGTGACGGTGCATGTGTTTTGTGCCTGTGCGTGGTTGTGTTGGTAGTGTGTAGTGTATGCAATGTGCGCTGTCTTCTTTGTTGGTTATGTGTGTTTTGCCTAGGGATTGGCGTTGGGTGTGTTTTCCGTGTGTGATTGTGATTTGTGTGTGGTTGTGTTTGAGTGGTGATGTGTGTGTTTGGTTTTCACGTTTGTGATGTGAGATGTCATCTGTGTGTGGTTGTGTTTGTTTAGTGTTCCTCATGGAGTGTGGTGCATGTACTCTCGCAAATGCGATTCGTGTGTTCCACGAGAAACGTGCTCTGTTGTGTCTGGTGTGTGCCCTGTGACTGTTGTGTTGTTATTTTTTGAGTTTTGTGTGTGTGTTTGTTTGTGCATTGCATCGAGGTGCCCGTGTGTACATATGTGTGGGGTGTCTGTGTGCGGTTGTGAGTGAGGTGTGTAGTGTTAGAAAAGAGTGCTATGTGCACTTGTTGTTGGTTGTGTGTTTTGTGTGTGGTTTTGTATGTGTTGTGTGTGTTATGCGTGTGTGATTGTGATACGTGTTTAGCTGTGTTTGAGAAGCTGTGTGTGTAATTGGTTGTGTGTGAGGGGAAATGTGTTATCTGTATATGGTTTTGCTTGTGCAGTGTGCCTCCTTGTGTGTGTGGTGTGTACATGGTTAAGTGTGGTTTCTGAGAATTGTGCGCCTTTATGTCCTGTGATGTTTGTGGTGTATGTTGTTTCATCTGATGTGCTTTTTGCATGTTGAGTTTACGTGTGTTCTCTTTGTGTTGGTGGGTGTTTACTCGTGTTTATTGTGGTTATTCCTTGAGTGTGTGTTGTTCGGGGCTTTAAGGGTGGTATGCAGTGGTTGCGTTGGTCTACGTTGCTGTGTTGTCAATGCAGGGAGTTGTGTGTGTTATGAGGTGTGATGTATAAATTGTGTGTGATGTTTGTGTGTGTTGTGTGATGTACTCTGTAATTTGTGGATTATTTTGTGTGTTATGGTAACGTAATTGACGTGTTTCTTTTAGTGTGTGTGTTGTGTGTGCGCTGTTTGTGTCGTGCGTCTTTCTGTGTGGTGTTTTCTGTTTGTTGGGTTTCGTGTTATGTGTGAAGTGCGTTGTCTCTTGTGTATAATGTAGGTTGTGGCTTGCGGTTTTTGTTGTGATTGTGTGTGTATTCCGTGTTGTGTTACATTTCGCATCCTGTGTGCTATTGTGCGTCTTCTGCTCTGAAGTCTGATCTGTTTTGCTTAATGTGCAATGCAGTGTTTATGCGTTTGTGCATGTGGTGCTTCCTGTGTGTCGTTTACTTTCTGTGTTGGGACTTTTGTGTATGTGATGTGTGCAGTTTGGGTACTATGTTGTTTGCAGGGTGTGCTCTGTGTGTATTTCTCCGTGGAGTGCTGTGTGACGGGTGTGTTTGTGGGTGGTCCTGTGCTGTGTGCTTGTAGTGCGTCTGTGTGTTGGGTGTTAGGCGTCTCTTGTGTAGCGTGTTGTGTTCGTGGTTCGGGAATGTTATGTGGTCTGTGAGTGGTTTTCTGTTTCATGTTTAGTGTGTGATCATGCGTGTTACGTGATGTGCAACGTATGTGTTCTCAGTTGCATGTGTGTATTCCTATCTGATTTGCGTATTTTGCTGGTGTGTCATCTGTGCGTTTTACGTGTTGTGTGGGATATTAATTGTGTGCTGTGTCGGATATGCTTTGTATATAGGTTGCGTGCTTTGCATAGTGTTCTGTGAGGCCCTACGCGCTGTACGTTTTATGTGTGTTTTGTGTGATGTGTGCACTCTGTGAAATGTGTTTCATAAACT
Organism: Manis javanica; assembly: GCF_040802235.1. Classification (NCBI taxonomy): domain Eukaryota; kingdom Metazoa; phylum Chordata; class Mammalia; order Pholidota; family Manidae; genus Manis; species Manis javanica. The sequence goes on along the minus strand of NC_133159.1, from coordinate 112,713,430 downwards.
CAGTGTTCTTTTTGTTGCGGTTTGTGTATTTTTTGCATGTCATTTCGCATGTGTTGTGCGTGGTGCGAGTTTTGCATGTGGTTGTGGCTTGCGTGTGTTTGCGTCTGACAGGTGGTGTGTGGGGCTCGCTGTTTGAGTATTGAGGGTAATTTGTGATGCGTGTACTGTGTGTGTTCATGTTGGTCATTGTCCCTCACTGTGTGTATCGCCTTTACTCTGAAAGCCGTGGTTCATGTGTACTGTGTGCAGTTATGTTCTCAGAGTGTGTGCGGTTTGTTGTTTAGTGTGATGTGATGTTTGTGTGTGGAGAGTTTGTATGTAAACTCCTTTCGCGTGTTGGGGTTGCTTTGCATGTGCGTTGTATGTGTTGTGCTGCCGCTCTCCATGTGTGTGAGTGGCCGGCGTGTTGTATGACCTGTGTGTGTTGTTTTATGCCTGCTGTATGCAGGGTGTGTTGTTTGCACTGTTGTGATGTACCCTTCTGTGTGCGTTGTGTTGTGTGTGGTGTGGTTCGTTTGGTTTCGTTGTTTTATGTCTTGCTGTGTGGGTTGTGGTTATGTGATTTTAACTGTGTATTGTGTGTGTTTGATCTGTGTTGTGCTTTCTGGATTTTTCTGTGAAGTGTGCTGTTTTTCGTTGTTGATATGCGGTAGCGAGTGATTTGTGGTGTTTGTTTTGTGATTCTGTGTGTATTCCGTTTTGCTATGCTGTGTGTGCTACACGTGTGCTCTTGTGTGTTTCGGGCTGTGTTGACTGTGATCTGTGGGTCTTGTTTATTTTGTGTGTGTTGTGTGTTGTCCGTGTTGCGTGTGTTGAGTATGTACTGAGTGTGGTGTGGGTTCTTTACTGCTTGTTGAGTTCATTGCTCTGTAATTTTCTCTGTGTGGCATGCAATGTGTGATGTGTGTGGTTGTGAGTCGTGGGTTGTGTGCATTGAGTGTTGTACATTTTGTGTTGTGTGTTGTACATTTTTTATTTTTGATGAGTTATCCGTCGGTGTTTGTATGCGTCCTGTTTTTCTTGTGTGGCTTCCGGTGTCGTGTTTCATGTGTAATGTCTCTGGTCTTTCTGTTGTCTGCTGTGTTGTGTACTGTGTTCCGGGTTTAGTGAGTGCCGTCTGTATGCTTTCTGTGTGTTACGTACACGGTAGATGTTGGTTGGTCTGTGTATTTGGAGCATTCTGTGTGATGTTAGTTCTGCGTTGCACCTGATGTGCTCTGTGAGTGTATGTGTTGTGTGTTTGTGTGTTTTGTTTCGTGGTGCCTCCGCGTGTGTCTGTGCGTGCTCTATATTGCCTTTCTGTGGCTGCGTGTGTTGTGTGTAGTGTGTTGTCGGTCTGTTGTGTAGGTTTTTAATGATTTCGTGTGGAATTGTGCGTGTTGTGCCTGACTTACGCGTGTGCTTGTGATTTGTGTTAGGTTGTGTGTGTGTTTGGCTGTTTGAGCTATGCACGTGATGTGAGGGGTGTTGACTGTGTGCGGATTTGCTCGGTTAGTATGTCTCACGGTGTGTGCAGTACGCAGCTGTGCAATGTTTTTCGTGTGTGTTGTGACCATTTACGTACCTGGTGTGTGGTGTGTCTCTTGTGACTCTCGTTTCACGTTGTCTGTGTTGTGTGTGTGTTCTGCGCTGTGCTCCTGTGTGACGGTGCATGTGTTTTGTGCCTGTGCGTGGTTGTGTTGGTAGTGTGTAGTGTATGCAATGTGCGCTGTCTTCTTTGTTGGTTATGTGTGTTTTGCCTAGGGATTGGCGTTGGGTGTGTTTTCCGTGTGTGATTGTGATTTGTGTGTGGTTGTGTTTGAGTGGTGATGTGTGTGTTTGGTTTTCACGTTTGTGATGTGAGATGTCATCTGTGTGTGGTTGTGTTTGTTTAGTGTTCCTCATGGAGTGTGGTGCATGTACTCTCGCAAATGCGATTCGTGTGTTCCACGAGAAACGTGCTCTGTTGTGTCTGGTGTGTGCCCTGTGACTGTTGTGTTGTTATTTTTTGAGTTTTGTGTGTGTGTTTGTTTGTGCATTGCATCGAGGTGCCCGTGTGTACATATGTGTGGGGTGTCTGTGTGCGGTTGTGAGTGAGGTGTGTAGTGTTAGAAAAGAGTGCTATGTGCACTTGTTGTTGGTTGTGTGTTTTGTGTGTGGTTTGGTATGTGTTGTGTGTGTTATGCGTGTGTGATTGTGATACGTGTTTAGCTGTGTTTGAGAAGCTGTGTGTGTAATTGGTTGTGTGTGAGGGGAAATGTGTTATCTGTATATGGTTTTGCTTGTGCAGTGTGCCTCCTTGTGTGTGTGGTGTGTACATGGTTAAGTGTGGTTTCTGAGAATTGTGCGCCTTTATGTCCTGTGATGTTTGTGGTGTATGTTGTTTCATCTGATGTGCTTTTTGCATGTTGAGTTTACGTGTGTTCTCTTTGTGTTGGTGGGTGTTTACTCGTGTTTATTGTGGTTATTCCTTGAGTGTGTGTTGTTCGGGGCTTTAAGGGTGGTATGCAGTGGTTGCGTTGGTCTACGTTGCTGTGTTGTCAATGCAGGGAGTTGTGTGTGTTATGAGGTGTGATGTATAAATTGTGTGTGATGTTTGTGTGTGTTGTGTGATGTACTCTGTAATTTGTGGATTATTTTGTGTGTTATGGTAACGTAATTGACGTGTTTCTTTTAGTGTGTGTGTTGTGTGTGCGCTGTTTGTGTCGTGCGTCTTTCTGTGTGGTGTTTTCTGTTTGTTGGGTTTCGTGTTATGTGTGAAGTGCGTTGTCTCTTGTGTATAATGTAGGTTGTGGCTTGCGGTTTTTGTTGTGATTGTGTGTGTATTCCGTGTTGTGTTACATTTCGCATCCTGTGTGCTATTGTGCGTCTTCTGCTCTGAAGTCTGATCTGTTTTGCTTAATGTGCAATGCAGTGTTTATGCGTTTGTGCATGTGGTGCTTCCTGTGTGTCGTTTACTTTCTGTGTTGGGACTTTTGTGTATGTGATGTGTGCAGTTTGGGTACTATGTTGTTTGCAGGGTGTGCTCTGTGTGTATTTCTCCGTGGAGTGCTGTGTGACGGGTGTGTTTGTGGGTGGTCCTGTGCTGTGTGCTTGTAGTGCGTCTGTGTGTTGGGTGTTAGGCGTCTCTTGTGTAGCGTGTTGTGTTCGTGGTTCGGGAATGTTATGTGGTCTGTGAGTGGTTTTCTGTTTCATGTTTAGTGTGTGATCATGCGTGTTACGTGATGTGCAACGTATGTGTTCTCAGTTGCATGTGTGTATTCCTATCTGATTTGCGTATTTTGCTGGTGTGTCATCTGTGCGTTTTACGTGTTGTGTGGGATATTAATTGTGTGCTGTGTCGGATATGCTTTGTATATAGGTTGCGTGCTTTGCATAGTGTTCTGTGAGGCCCTACGCGCTGTACGTTTTATGTGTGTTTTGTGTGATGTGTGCACTCTGTGAAATGTGTTTCATAAACTCAGTGTTCTTTTTGTTGCGGTTTGTGTATTTTTTGCATGTCATTTCGCATGTGTTGTGCGTGGTGCGAGTTTTGCATGTGGTTGTGACTTGCGTGTGTTTGCGTCTGACAGGTGGTGTGTGGGGCTCGCTGTTTGAGTATTGAGGGTAATTTGTGATGCGTGTACTGTGTGTGTTCATGTTGGTCATTGTCCCTCACTGTGTGTATCGCCTTTACTCTGAAAGCCGTGGTTCATGTGTACTGTGTGCAGTTATGTTCTCAGAGTGTGTGCGGTTTGTTGTTTAGTGTGATGTGATGTTTGTGTGTGGAGAGTTTGTATGTAAACTCCTTTCGCGTGTTGGGGTTGCTTTGCATGTGCGTTGTATGTGTTGTGCTGCCGCTCTCCATGTGTGTGAGTGGCCGGCGTGTTGTATGACCTGTGTGTGTTGTTTTATGCCTGCTGTATGCAGGGTGTGTTGTTTGCACTGTTGTGATGTACCCTTCTGTGTGCGTTGTGTTGTGTGTGGTGTGGTTCGTTTGGTTTCGTTGTTTTATGTCTTGCTGTGTGGGTTGTGGTTATGTGATTTTAACTGTGTATTGTGTGTGTTTGATCTGTGTTGTGCTTTCTGGATTTTTCTGTGAAGTGTGCTGTTTTTCGTTGTTGATATGCGGTAGCGAGTGATTTGTGGTGTTTGTTTTGTGATTCTGTGTGTATTCCGTTTTGCTATGCTGTGTGTGCTACACGTGTGCTCTTGTGTGTTTCGGGCTGTGTTGACTGTGATCTGTGGGTCTTGTTTATTTTGTGTGTGTTGTGTGTTGTCCGTGTTGCGTGTGTTGAGTATGTACTGAGTGTGGTGTGGGTTCTTTACTGCTTGTTGAGTTCATTGCTCTGTAATTTTCTCTGTGTGGCATGCAATGTGTGATGTGTGTGGTTGTGAGTCGTGGGTTGTGTGCATTGAGTGTTGTACATTTTGTGTTGTGTGTTGTACATTTTTTATTTTTGATGAGTTATCCGTCGGTGTTTGTATGCGTCCTGTTTTTCTTGTGTGGCTTCCGGTGTCGTGTTTCATGTGTAATGTCTCTGGTCTTTCTGTTGTCTGCTGTGTTGTGTACTGTGTTCCGGGTTTAGTGAGTGCCGTCTGTATGCTTTCTGTGTGTTACGTACACGGTAGATGTTGGTTGGTCTGTGTATTTGGAGCATTCTGTGTGATGTTAGTTCTGCGTTGCACCTGATGTGCTCTGTGAGTGTATGTGTTGTGTGTTTGTGTGTTTTGTTTCGTGGTGCCTCCGCGTGTGTCTGTGCGTGCTCTATATTGCCTTTCTGTGGCTGCGTGTGTTGTGTGTAGTGTGTTGTCGGTCTGTTGTGTAGGTTTTTAATGATTTCGTGTGGAATTGTGCGTGTTGTGCCTGACTTACGCGTGTGCTTGTGATTTGTGTTAGGTTGTGTGTGTGTTTGGCTGTTTGAGCTATGCACGTGATGTGAGGGGTGTTGACTGTGTGCGGATTTGCTCGGTTAGTATGTCTCACGGTGTGTGCAGTACGCAGCTGTGCAATGTTTTTCGTGTGTGTTGTGACCATTTACGTACCTGGTGTGTGGTGTGTCTCTTGTGACTCTCGTTTCACGTTGTCTGTGTTGTGTGTGTGTTCTGCGCTGTGCTCCTGTGTGACGGTGCATGTGTTTTGTGCCTGTGCGTGGTTGTGTTGGTAGTGTGTAGTGTATGCAATGTGCGCTGTCTTCTTTGTTGGTTATGTGTGTTTTGCCTAGGGATTGGCGTTGGGTGTGTTTTCCGTGTGTGATTGTGATTTGTGTGTGGTTGTGTTTGAGTGGTGATGTGTGTGTTTGGTTTTCACGTTTGTGATGTGAGATGTCATCTGTGTGTGGTTGTGTTTGTTTAGTGTTCCTCATGGAGTGTGGTGCATGTACTCTCGCAAATGCGATTCGTGTGTTCCACGAGAAACGTGCTCTGTTGTGTCTGGTGTGTGCCCTGTGACTGTTGTGTTGTTATTTTTTGAGTTTTGTGTGTGTGTTTGTTTGTGCATTGCATCGAGGTGCCCGTGTGTACATATGTGTGGGGTGTCTGTGTGCGGTTGTGAGTGAGGTGTGTAGTGTTAGAAAAGAGTGCTATGTGCACTTGTTGTTGGTTGTGTGTTTTGTGTGTGGTTTGGTATGTGTTGTGTGTGTTATGCGTGTGTGATTGTGATACGTGTTTAGCTGTGTTTGAGAAGCTGTGTGTGTAATTGGTTGTGTGTGAGGGGAAATGTGTTATCTGTATATGGTTTTGCTTGTGCAGTGTGCCTCCTTGTGTGTGTGGTGTGTACATGGTTAAGTGTGGTTTCTGAGAATTGTGCGCCTTTATGTCCTGTGATGTTTGTGGTGTATGTTGTTTCATCTGATGTGCTTTTTGCATGTTGAGTTTACGTGTGTTCTCTTTGTGTTGGTGGGTGTTTACTCGTGTTTATTGTGGTTATTCCTTGAGTGTGTGTTGTTCGGGGCTTTAAGGGTGGTATGCAGTGGTTGCGTTGGTCTACGTTGCTGTGTTGTCAATGCAGGGAGTTGTGTGTGTTATGAGGTGTGATGTATAAATTGTGTGTGATGTTTGTGTGTGTTGTGTGATGTACTCTGTAATTTGTGGATTATTTTGTGTGTTATGGTAACGTAATTGACGTGTTTCTTTTAGTGTGTGTGTTGTGTGTGCGCTGTTTGTGTCGTGCGTCTTTCTGTGTGGTGTTTTCTGTTTGTTGGGTTTCGTGTTATGTGTGAAGTGCGTTGTCTCTTGCGTATAATGTAGGTTGTGGCTTGCGGTTTTTGTTGTGATTGTGTGTGTATTCCGTGTTGTGTTACATTTCGCATCCTGTGTGCTATTGTGCGTCTTCTGCTCTGAAGTCTGATCTGTTTTGCTTAATGTGCAATGCAGTGTTTATGCGTTTGTGCATGTGGTGCTTCCTGTGTGTCGTTTACTTTCTGTGTTGGGACTTTTGTGTATGTGATGTGTGCAGTTTGGGTACTATGTTGTTTGCAGGGTGTGCTCTGTGTGTATTTCTCCGTGGAGTGCTGTGTGACGGGTGTGTTTGTGGGTGGTCCTGTGCTGTGTGCTTGTAGTGCGTCTGTGTGTTGGGTGTTAGGCGTCTCTTGTGTAGCGTGTTGTGTTCGTGGTTCGGGAATGTTATGTGGTCTGTGAGTGGTTTTCTGTTTCATGTTTAGTGTGTGATCATGCGTGTTACGTGATGTGCAACGTATGTGTTCTCAGTTGCATGTGTGTATTCCTATCTGATTTGCGTATTTTGCTGGTGTGTCATCTGTGCGTTTTACGTGTTGTGTGGGATATTAATTGTGTGCTGTGTCGGATATGCTTTGTATATAGGTTGCGTGCTTTGCATAGTGTTCTGTGAGGCCCTACGCGCTGTACGTTTTATGTGTGTTTTGTGTGATGTGTGCACTCTGTGAAATGTGTTTCATAAACTCAGTGTTCTTTTTGTTGCGGTTTGTGTATTTTTTGCATGTCATTTCGCATGTGTTGTGCGTGGTGCGAGTTTTGCATGTGGTTGTGACTTGCGTGTGTTTGCGTCTGACAGGTGGTGTGTGGGGCTCGCTGTTTGAGTATTGAGGGTAATTTGTGATGCGTGTACTGTGTGTGTTCATGTTGGTCATTGTCCCTCACTGTGTGTATCGCCTTTACTCTGAAAGCCGTGGTTCATGTGTACTGTGTGCAGTTATGTTCTCAGAGTGTGTGCGGTTTGTTGTTTAGTGTGATGTGATGTTTGTGTGTGGAGAGTTTGTATGTAAACTCCTTTCGCGTGTTGGGGTTGCTTTGCATGTGCGTTGTATGTGTTGTGCTGCCGCTCTCCATGTGTGTGAGTGGCCGGCGTGTTGTATGACCTGTGTGTGTTGTTTTATGCCTGCTGTATGCAGGGTGTGTTGTTTGCACTGTTGTGATGTACCCTTCTGTGTGCGTTGTGTTGTGTGTGGTGTGGTTCGTTTGGTTTCGTTGTTTTATGTCTTGCTGTGTGGGTTGTGGTTATGTGATTTTAACTGTGTATTGTGTGTGTTTGATCTGTGTTGTGCTTTCTGGATTTTTCTGTGAAGTGTGCTGTTTTTCGTTGTTGATATGCGGTAGCGAGTGATTTGTGGTGTTTGTTTTGTGATTCTGTGTGTATTCCGTTTTGCTATGCTGTGTGTGCTACACGTGTGCTCTTGTGTGTTTCGGGCTGTGTTGACTGTGATCTGTGGGTCTTGTTTATTTTGTGTGTGTTGTGTGTTGTCCGTGTTGCGTGTGTTGAGTATGTACTGAGTGTGGTGTGGGTTCTTTACTGCTTGTTGAGTTCATTGCTCTGTAATTTTCTCTGTGTGGCATGCAATGTGTGATGTGTGTGGTTGTGAGTCGTGGGTTGTGTGCATTGAGTGTTGTACATTTTGTGTTGTGTGTTGTACATTTGTGATTTTTGATGAGTTATCCGTCGGTGTTTGTATGCGTCCTGTTTTTCTTGTGTGGCTTCCGGTGTCGTGTTTCATGTGTAATGTCTCTGGTCTTTCTGTTGTCTGCTGTGTTGTGTACTGTGTTCCGGGTTTAGTGAGTGCCGTCTGTATGCTTTCTGTGTGTTACGTACACGGTAGATGTTGGTTGGTCTGTGTATTTGGAGCATTCTGTGTGATGTTAGTTCTGCGTTGCACCTGATGTGCTCTGTGAGTGTATGTGTTGTGTGTTTGTGTGTTTTGTTTCGTGGTGCCTCCGCGTGTGTCTGTGCGTGCTCTATATTGCCTTTCTGTGGCTGCGTGTGTTGTGTGTAGTGTGTTGTCGGTCTGTTGTGTAGGTTTTTAATGATTTCGTGTGGAATTGTGCGTGTTGTGCCTGACTTACGCGTGTGCTTGTGATTTGTGTTAGGTTGTGTGTGTGTTTGGCTGTTTGAGCTATGCACGTGATGTGAGGGGTGTTGACTGTGTGCGGATTTGCTCGGTTAGTATGTCTCACGGTGTGTGCAGTACGCAGCTGTGCAATGTTTTTCGTGTGTGTTGTGACCATTTACGTACCTGGTGTGTGGTGTGTCTCTTGTGACTCTCGTTTCACGTTGTCTGTGTTGTGTGTGTGTTCTGCGCTGTGCTCCTGTGTGACGGTGCATGTGTTTTGTGCCTGTGCGTGGTTGTGTTGGTAGTGTGTAGTGTATGCAATGTGCGCTGTCTTCTTTGTTGGTTATGTGTGTTTTGCCTAGGGATTGGCGTTGGGTGTGTTTTCCGTGTGTGATTGTGATTTGTGTGTGGTTGTGTTTGAGTGGTGATGTGTGTGTTTGGTTTTCACGTTTGTGATGTGAGATGTCATCTGTGTGTGGTTGTGTTTGTTTAGTGTTCCTCATGGAGTGTGGTGCATGTACTCTCGCAAATGCGATTCGTGTGTTCCACGAGAAACGTGCTCTGTTGTGTCTGGTGTGTGCCCTGTGACTGTTGTGTTGTTATTTTTTGAGTTTTGTGTGTGTGTTTGTTTGTGCATTGCATCGAGGTGCCCGTGTGTACATATGTGTGGGGTGTCTGTGTGCGGTTGTGAGTGAGGTGTGTAGTGTTAGAAAAGAGTGCTATGTGCACTTGTTGTTGGTTGTGTGTTTTGTGTGTGGTTTTGTATGTGTTGTGTGTGTTATGCGTGTGTGATTGTGATACGTGTTTAGCTGTGTTTGAGAAGCTGTGTGTGTAATTGGTTGTGTGTGAGGGGAAATGTGTTATCTGTATATGGTTTTGCTTGTGCAGTGTGCCTCCTTGTGTGTGTGGTGTGTACATGGTTAAGTGTGGTTTCTGAGAATTGTGCGCCTTTATGTCCTGTGATGTTTGTGGTGTATGTTGTTTCATCTGATGTGCTTTTTGCATGTTGAGTTTACGTGTGTTCTCTTTGTGTTGGTGGGTGTTTACTCGTGTTTATTGTGGTTATTCCTTGAGTGTGTGTTGTTCGGGGCTTTAAGGGTGGTATGCAGTGGTTGCGTTGGTCTACGTTGCTGTGTTGTCAATGCAGGGAGTTGTGTGTGTTATGAGGTGTGATGTATAAATTGTGTGTGATGTTTGTGTGTGTTGTGTGATGTACTCTGTAATTTGTGGATTATTTTGTGTGTTATGGTAACGTAATTGACGTGTTTCTTTTAGTGTGTGTGTTGTGTGTGCGCTGTTTGTGTCGTGCGTCTTTCTGTGTGGTGTTTTCTGTTTGTTGGGTTTCGTGTTATGTGTGAAGTGCGTTGTCTCTTGCGTATAATGTAGGTTGTGGCTTGCGGTTTTTGTTGTGATTGTGTGTGTATTCCGTGTTGTGTTACATTTCGCATCCTGTGTGCTATTGTGCGTCTTCTGCTCTGAAGTCTGATCTGTTTTGCTTAATGTGCAATGCAGTGTTTATGCGTTTGTGCATGTGGTGCTTCCTGTGTGTCGTTTACTTTCTGTGTTGGGACTTTTGTGTATGTGATGTGTGCAGTTTGGGTACTATGTTGTTTGCAGGGTGTGCTCTGTGTGTATTTCTCCGTGGAGTGCTGTGTGACGGGTGTGTTTGTGGGTGGTCCTGTGCTGTGTGCTTGTAGGGCGTCTGTGTGTTGGGTGTTAGGCGTCTCTTGTGTAGCGTGTTGTGTTCGTGGTTCGGGAATGTTATGTGGTCTGTGAGTGGTTTTCTGTTTCATGTTTAGTGTGTGATCATGCGTGTTACGTGATGTGCAACGTATGTGTTCTCAGTTGCATGTGTGTATTCCTATCTGATTTGCGTATTTTGCTGGTGTGTCATCTGTGCGTTTTACGTGTTGTGTGGGATATTAATTGTGTGCTGTGTCGGATATGCTTTGTATATAGGTTGCGTGCTTTGCATAGTGTTCTGTGAGGCCCTACGCGCTGTACGTTTTATGTGTGTTTTGTGTGATGTGTGCACTCTGTGAAATGTGTTTCATAAACTCAGTGTTCTTTTTGTTGCGGTTTGTGTATTTTTTGCATGTCATTTCGCATGTGTTGTGCGTGGTGCGAGTTTTGCATGTGGTTGTGACTTGCGTGTGTTTGCGTCTGACAGGTGGTGTGTGGGGCTCGCTGTTTGAGTATTGAGGGTAATTTGTGATGCGTGTACTGTGTGTGTTCATGTTGGTCATTGTCCCTCACTGTGTGTATCGCCTTTACTCTGAAAGCCGTGGTTCATGTGTACTGTGTGCAGTTATGTTCTCAGAGTGTGTGCGGTTTGTTGTTTAGTGTGATGTGATGTTTGTGTGTGGAGAGTTTGTATGTAAACTCCTTTCGCGTGTTGGGGTTGCTTTGCATGTGCGTTGTATGTGTTGTGCTGCCGCTCTCCATGTGTGTGAGTGGCCGGCGTGTTGTATGACCTGTGTGTGTTGTTTTATGCCTGCTGTATGCAGGGTGTGTTGTTTGCACTGTTGTGATGTACCCTTCTGTGTGCGTTGTGTTGTGTGTGGTGTGGTTCGTTTGGTTTCGTTGTTTTATGTCTTGCTGTGTGGGTTGTGGTTATGTGATTTTAACTGTGTATTGTGTGTGTTTGATCTGTGTTGTGCTTTCTGGATTTTTCTGTGAAGTGTGCTGTTTTTCGTTGTTGATATGCGGTAGCGAGTGATTTGTGGTGTTTGTTTTGTGATTCTGTGTGTATTCCGTTTTGCTATGCTGTGTGTGCTACACGTGTGCTCTTGTGTGTTTCGGGCTGTGTTGACTGTGATCTGTGGGTCTTGTTTATTTTGTGTGTGTTGTGTGTTGTCCGTGTTGCGTGTGTTGAGTATGTACTGAGTGTGGTGTGGGTTCTTTACTGCTTGTTGAGTTCATTGCTCTGTAATTTTCTCTGTGTGGCATGCAATGTGTGATGTGTGTGGTTGTGAGTCGTGGGTTGTGTGCATTGAGTGTTGTACATTTTGTGTTGTGTGTTGTACATTTGTGATTTTTGATGAGTTATCCGTTGGTGTTTGTATGCGTCCTGTTTTTCTTGTGTGGCTTCCGGTGTCGTGTTTCATGTGTAATGTCTCTGGTCTTTCTGTTGTCTGCTGTGTTGTGTACTGTGTTCCGGGTTTAGTGAGTGCCGTCTGTATGCTTTCTGTGTGTTACGTACACGGTAGATGTTGGTTGGTCTGTGTATTTGGAGCATTCTGTGTGATGTTAGTTCTGCGTTGCACCTGATGTGCTCTGTGAGTGTATGTTTTGTGTGTTTGTGTGTTTTGTTTCGTGGTGCCTCCGCGTGTGTCTGTGCGTGCTCTATATTGCCTTTCTGTGGCTGCGTGTGTTGTGTGTAGTGTGTTGTCGGTCTGTTGTGTAGGTTTTTAATGATTTCGTGTGGAATTGTGCGTGTTGTGCCTGACTTACGCGTGTGCTTGTGATTTGTGTTAGGTTGTGTGTGTGTTTGGCTGTTTGAGCTATGCACGTGATGTGAGGGGTGTTGACTGTGTGCGGATTTGCTCGGTTAGTATGTCTCACGGTGTGTGCAGTACGCAGCTGTGCAATGTTTTTCGTGTGTGTTGTGACCATTTACGTACCTGGTGTGTGGTGTGTCTCTTGTGACTCTCGTTTCACGTTGTCTGTGTTGTGTGTGTGTTCTGCGCTGTGCTCCTGTGTGACGGTGCATGTGTTTTGTGCCTGTGCGTGGTTGTGTTGGTAGTGTGTAGTGTATGCAATGTGCGCTGTCTTCTTTGTTGGTTATGTGTGTTTTGCCTAGGGATTGGCGTTGGGTGTGTTTTCCGTGTGTGATTGTGATTTGTGTGTGGTTGTGTTTGAGTGGTGATGTGTGTGTTTGGTTTTCACGTTTGTGATGTGAGATGTCATCTGTGTGTGGTTGTGTTTGTTTAGTGTTCCTCATGGAGTGTGGTGCATGTACTCTCGCAAATGCGATTCGTGTGTTCCACGAGAAACGTGCTCTGTTGTGTCTGGTGTGTGCCCTGTGACTGTTGTGTTGTTATTTTTTGAGTTTTGTGTGTGTGTTTGTTTGTGCATTGCATCGAGGTGCCCGTGTGTACATATGTGTGGGGTGTCTGTGTGCGGTTGTGAGTGAGGTGTGTAGTGTTAGAAAAGAGTGCTATGTGCATTTGTTGTTGGTTGTGTGTTTTGTGTGTGGTTTGGTATGTGTTGTGTGTGTTATGCGTGTGTGATTGTGATACGTGTTTAGCTGTGTTTGAGAAGCTGTGTGTGTAATTGGTTGTGTGTGAGGGGAAATGTGTTATCTGTATATGGTTTTGCTTGTGCAGTGTGCCTCCTTGTGTGTGTGGTGTGTACATGGTTAAGTGTGGTTTCTGAGAATTGTGCGCCTTTATGTCCTGTGATGTTTGTGGTGTATGTTGTTTCATCTGATGTGCTTTTTGCATGTTGAGTTTACGTGTGTTCTCTTTGTGTTGGTGGGTGTTTACTCGTGTTTATTGTGGTTATTCCTTGAGTGTGTGTTGTTCGGGGCTTTAAGGGTGGTATGCAGTGGTTGCGTTGGTCTACGTTGCTGTGTTGTCAATGCAGGGAGTTGTGTGTGTTATGAGGTGTGATGTATAAATTGTGTGTGATGTTTGTGTGTGTTGTGTGATGTACTCTGTAATTTGTGGATTATTTTGTGTGTTATGGTAACGTAATTGACGTGTTTCTTTTAGTGTGTGTGTTGTGTGTGCGCTGTTTGTGTCGTGCGTCTTTCTGTGTGGTGTTTTCTGTTTGTTGGGTTTCGTGTTATGTGTGAAGTGCGTTGTCTCTTGCGTATAATGTAGGTTGTGGCTTGCGGTTTTTGTTGTGATTGTGTGTGTATTCCGTGTTGTGTTACATTTCGCATCCTGTGTGCTATTGTGCGTCTTCTGCTCTGAAGTCTGATCTGTTTTGCTTAATGTGCAATGCAGTGTTTATGCGTTTGTGCATGTGGTGCTTCCTGTGTGTCGTTTACTTTCTGTGTTGGGACTTTTGTGTATGTGATGTGTGCAGTTTGGGTACTATGTTGTTTGCAGGGTGTGCTCTGTGTGTATTTCTCCGTGGAGTGCTGTGTGACGGGTGTGTTTGTGGGTGGTCCTGTGCTGTGTGCTTGTAGGGCGTCTGTGTGTTGGGTGTTAGGCGTCTCTTGTGTAGCGTGTTGTGTTCGTGGTTCGGGAATGTTATGTGGTCTGTGAGTGGTTTTCTGTTTCATGTTTAGTGTGTGATCATGCGTGTTACGTGATGTGCAACGTATGTGTTCTCAGTTGCATGTGTGTATTCCTATCTGATTTGCGTATTTTGCTGGTGTGTCATCTGTGCGTTTTACGTGTTGTGTGGGATATTAATTGTGTGCTGTGTCGGATATGCTTTGTATATAGGTTGCGTGCTTTGCATAGTGTTCTGTGAGGCCCTACGCGCTGTACGTTTTATGTGTGTTTTGTGTGATGTGTGCACTCTGTGAAATGTGTTTCATAAACTCAGTGTTCTTTTTGTTGCGGTTTGTGTATTTTTTGCATGTCATTTCGCATGTGTTGTGCGTGGTGCGAGTTTTGCATGTGGTTGTGACTTGCGTGTGTTTGCGTCTGACAGGTGGTGTGTGGGGCTCGCTGTTTGAGTATTGAGGGTAATTTGTGATGCGTGTACTGTGTGTGTTCATGTTGGTCATTGTCCCTCACTGTGTGTATCGCCTTTACTCTGAAAGCCGTGGTTCATGTGTACTGTGTGCAGTTATGTTCTCAGAGTGTGTGCGGTTTGTTGTTTAGTGTGATGTGATGTTTGTGTGTGGAGAGTTTGTATGTAAACTCCTTTCGCGTGTTGGGGTTGCTTTGCATGTGCGTTGTATGTGTTGTGCTGCCGCTCTCCATGTGTGTGAGTGGCCGGCGTGTTGTATGACCTGTGTGTGTTGTTTTATGCCTGCTGTATGCAGGGTGTGTTGTTTGCACTGTTGTGATGTACCCTTCTGTGTGCGTTGTGTTGTGTGTGGTGTGGTTCGTTTGGTTTCGTTGTTTTATGTCTTGCTGTGTGGGTTGTGGTTATGTGATTTTAACTGTGTATTGTGTGTGTTTGATCTGTGTTGTGCTTTCTGGATTTTTCTGTGAAGTGTGCTGTTTTTCGTTGTTGATATGCGGTAGCGAGTGATTTGTGGTGTTTGTTTTGTGATTCTGTGTGTATTCCGTTTTGCTATGCTGTGTGTGCTACACGTGTGCTCTTGTGTGTTTCGGGCTGTGTTGACTGTGATCTGTGGGTCTTGTTTATTTTGTGTGTGTTGTGTGTTGTCCGTGTTGCGTGTGTTGAGTATGTACTGAGTGTGGTGTGGGTTCTTTACTGCTTGTTGAGTTCATTGCTCTGTAATTTTCTCTGTGTGGCATGCAATGTGTGATGTGTGTGGTTGTGAGTCGTGGGTTGTGTGCATTGAGTGTTGTACATTTTGTGTTGTGTGTTGTACATTTGTGATTTTTGATGAGTTATCCGTTGGTGTTTGTATGCGTCCTGTTTTTCTTGTGTGGCTTCCGGTGTCGTGTTTCATGTGTAATGTCTCTGGTCTTTCTGTTGTCTGCTGTGTTGTGTACTGTGTTCCGGGTTTAGTGAGTGCCGTCTGTATGCTTTCTGTGTGTTACGTACACGGTAGATGTTGGTTGGTCTGTGTATTTGGAGCATTCTGTGTGATGTTAGTTCTGCGTTGCACCTGATGTGCTCTGTGAGTGTATGTTTTGTGTGTTTGTGTGTTTTGTTTCGTGGTGCCTCCGCGTGTGTCTGTGCGTGCTCTATATTGCCTTTCTGTGGCTGCGTGTGTTGTGTGTAGTGTGTTGTCGGTCTGTTGTGTAGGTTTTTAATGATTTCGTGTGGAATTGTGCGTGTTGTGCCTGACTTACGCGTGTGCTTGTGATTTGTGTTAGGTTGTGTGTGTGTTTGGCTGTTTGAGCTATGCACGTGATGTGAGGGGTGTTGACTGTGTGCGGATTTGCTCGGTTAGTATGTCTCACGGTGTGTGCAGTACGCAGCTGTGCAATGTTTTTCGTGTGTGTTGTGACCATTTACGTACCTGGTGTGTGGTGTGTCTCTTGTGACTCTCGTTTCACGTTGTCTGTGTTGTGTGTGTGTTCTGCGCTGTGCTCCTGTGTGACGGTGCATGTGTTTTGTGCCTGTGCGTGGTTGTGTTGGTAGTGTGTAGTGTATGCAATGTGCGCTGTCTTCTTTGTTGGTTATGTGTGTTTTGCCTAGGGATTGGCGTTGGGTGTGTTTTCCGTGTGTGATTGTGATTTGTGTGTGGTTGTGTTTGAGTGGTGATGTGTGTGTTTGGTTTTCACGTTTGTGATGTGAGATGTCATCTGTGTGTGGTTGTGTTTGTTTAGTGTTCCTCATGGAGTGTGGTGCATGTACTCTCGCAAATGCGATTCGTGTGTTCCACGAGAAACGTGCTCTGTTGTGTCTGGTGTGTGCCCTGTGACTGTTGTGTTGTTATTTTTTGAGTTTTGTGTGTGTGTTTGTTTGTGCATTGCATCGAGGTGCCCGTGTGTACATATGTGTGGGGTGTCTGTGTGCGGTTGTGAGTGAGGTGTGTAGTGTTAGAAAAGAGTGCTATGTGCATTTGTTGTTGGTTGTGTGTTTTGTGTGTGGTTTGGTATGTGTTGTGTGTGTTATGCGTGTGTGATTGTGATACGTGTTTAGCTGTGTTTGAGAAGCTGTGTGTGTAATTGGTTGTGTGTGAGGGGAAATGTGTTATCTGTATATGGTTTTGCTTGTGCAGTGTGCCTCCTTGTGTGTGTGGTGTGTACATGGTTAAGTGTGGTTTCTGAGAATTGTGCGCCTTTATGTCCTGTGATGTTTGTGGTGTATGTTGTTTCATCTGATGTGCTTTTTGCATGTTGAGTTTACGTGTGTTCTCTTTGTGTTGGTGGGTGTTTACTCGTGTTTATTGTGGTTATTCCTTGAGTGTGTGTTGTTCGGGGCTTTAAGGGTGGTATGCAGTGGTTGCGTTGGTCTACGTTGCTGTGTTGTCAATGCAGGGAGTTGTGTGTGTTATGAGGTGTGATGTATAAATTGTGTGTGATGTTTGTGTGTGTTGTGTGATGTACTCTGTAATTTGTGGATTATTTTGTGTGTTATGGTAACGTAATTGACGTGTTTCTTTTAGTGTGTGTGTTGTGTGTGCGCTGTTTGTGTCGTGCGTCTTTCTGTGTGGTGTTTTCTGTTTGTTGGGTTTCGTGTTATGTGTGAAGTGCGTTGTCTCTTGCGTATAATGTAGGTTGTGGCTTGCGGTTTTTGTTGTGATTGTGTGTGTATTCCGTGTTGTGTTACATTTCGCATCCTGTGTGCTATTGTGCGTCTTCTGCTCTGAAGTCTGATCTGTTTTGCTTAATGTGCAATGCAGTGTTTATGCGTTTGTGCATGTGGTGCTTCCTGTGTGTCGTTTACTTTCTGTGTTGGGACTTTTGTGTATGTGATGTGTGCAGTTTGGGTACTATGTTGTTTGCAGGGTGTGCTCTGTGTGTATTTCTCCGTGGAGTGCTGTGTGACGGGTGTGTTTGTGGGTGGTCCTGTGCTGTGTGCTTGTAGGGCGTCTGTGTGTTGGGTGTTAGGCGTCTCTTGTGTAGCGTGTTGTGTTCGTGGTTCGGGAATGTTATGTGGTCTGTGAGTGGTTTTCTGTTTCATGTTTAGTGTGTGATCATGCGTGTTACGTGATGTGCAACGTATGTGTTCTCAGTTGCATGTGTGTATTCCTATCTGATTTGCGTATTTTGCTGGTGTGTCATCTGTGCGTTTTACGTGTTGTGTGGGATATTAATTGTGTGCTGTGTCGGATATGCTTTGTATATAGGTTGCGTGCTTTGCATAGTGTTCTGTGAGGCCCTACGCGCTGTACGTTTTATGTGTGTTTTGTGTGATGTGTGCACTCTGTGAAATGTGTTTCATAAACTCAGTGTTCTTTTTGTTGCGGTTTGTGTATTTTTTGCATGTCATTTCGCATGTGTTGTGCGTGGTGCGAGTTTTGCATGTGGTTGTGACTTGCGTGTGTTTGCGTCTGACAGGTGGTGTGTGGGGCTCGCTGTTTGAGTATTGAGGGTAATTTGTGATGCGTGTACTGTGTGTGTTCATGTTGGTCATTGTCCCTCACTGTGTGTATCGCCTTTACTCTGAAAGCCGTGGTTCATGTGTACTGTGTGCAGTTATGTTCTCAGAGTGTGTGCGGTTTGTTGTTTAGTGTGATGTGATGTTTGTGTGTGGAGAGTTTGTATGTAAACTCCTTTCGCGTGTTGGGGTTGCTTTGCATGTGCGTTGTATGTGTTGTGCTGCCGCTCTCCATGTGTGTGAGTGGCCGGCGTGTTGTATGACCTGTGTGTGTTGTTTTATGCCTGCTGTATGCAGGGTGTGTTGTTTGCACTGTTGTGATGTACCCTTCTGTGTGCGTTGTGTTGTGTGTGGTGTGGTTCGTTTGGTTTCGTTGTTTTATGTCTTGCTGTGTGGGTTGTGGTTATGTGATTTTAACTGTGTATTGTGTGTGTTTGATCTGTGTTGTGCTTTCTGGATTTTTCTGTGAAGTGTGCTGTTTTTCGTTGTTGATATGCGGTAGCGAGTGATTTGTGGTGTTTGTTTTGTGATTCTGTGTGTATTCCGTTTTGCTATGCTGTGTGTGCTACACGTGTGCTCTTGTGTGTTTCGGGCTGTGTTGACTGTGATCTGTGGGTCTTGTTTATTTTGTGTGTGTTGTGTGTTGTCCGTGTTGCGTGTGTTGAGTATGTACTGAGTGTGGTGTGGGTTCTTTACTGCTTGTTGAGTTCATTGCTCTGTAATTTTCTCTGTGTGGCATGCAATGTGTGATGTGTGTGGTTGTGAGTCGTGGGTTGTGTGCATTGAGTGTTGTACATTTTGTGTTGTGTGTTGTACATTTGTGATTTTTGATGAGTTATCCGTTGGTGTTTGTATGCGTCCTGTTTTTCTTGTGTGGCTTCCGGTGTCGTGTTTCATGTGTAATGTCTCTGGTCTTTCTGTTGTCTGCTGTGTTGTGTACTGTGTTCCGGGTTTAGTGAGTGCCGTCTGTATGCTTTCTGTGTGTTACGTACACGGTAGATGTTGGTTGGTCTGTGTATTTGGAGCATTCTGTGTGATGTTAGTTCTGCGTTGCACCTGATGTGCTCTGTGAGTGTATGTTTTGTGTGTTTGTGTGTTTTGTTTCGTGGTGCCTCCGCGTGTGTCTGTGCGTGCTCTATATTGCCTTTCTGTGGCTGCGTGTGTTGTGTGTAGTGTGTTGTCGGTCTGTTGTGTAGGTTTTTAATGATTTCGTGTGGAATTGTGCGTGTTGTGCCTGACTTACGCGTGTGCTTGTGATTTGTGTTAGGTTGTGTGTGTGTTTGGCTGTTTGAGCTATGCACGTGATGTGAGGGGTGTTGACTGTGTGCGGATTTGCTCGGTTAGTATGTCTCACGGTGTGTGCAGTACGCAGCTGTGCAATGTTTTTCGTGTGTGTTGTGACCATTTACGTACCTGGTGTGTGGTGTGTCTCTTGTGACTCTCGTTTCACGTTGTCTGTGTTGTGTGTGTGTTCTGCGCTGTGCTCCTGTGTGACGGTGCATGTGTTTTGTGCCTGTGCGTGGTTGTGTTGGTAGTGTGTAGTGTATGCAATGTGCGCTGTCTTCTTTGTTGGTTATGTGTGTTTTGCCTAGGGATTGGCGTTGGGTGTGTTTTCCGTGTGTGATTGTGATTTGTGTGTGGTTGTGTTTGAGTGGTGATGTGTGTGTTTGGTTTTCACGTTTGTGATGTGAGATGTCATCTGTGTGTGGTTGTGTTTGTTTAGTGTTCCTCATGGAGTGTGGTGCATGTACTCTCGCAAATGCGATTCGTGTGTTCCACGAGAAACGTGCTCTGTTGTGTCTGGTGTGTGCCCTGTGACTGTTGTGTTGTTATTTTTTGAGTTTTGTGTGTGTGTTTGTTTGTGCATTGCATCGAGGTGCCCGTGTGTACATATGTGTGGGGTGTCTGTGTGCGGTTGTGAGTGAGGTGTGTAGTGTTAGAAAAGAGTGCTATGTGCATTTGTTGTTGGTTGTGTGTTTTGTGTGTGGTTTGGTATGTGTTGTGTGTGTTATGCGTGTGTGATTGTGATACGTGTTTAGCTGTGTTTGAGAAGCTGTGTGTGTAATTGGTTGTGTGTGAGGGGAAATGTGTTATCTGTATATGGTTTTGCTTGTGCAGTGTGCCTCCTTGTGTGTGTGGTGTGTACATGGTTAAGTGTGGTTTCTGAGAATTGTGCGCCTTTATGTCCTGTGATGTTTGTGGTGTATGTTGTTTCATCTGATGTGCTTTTTGCATGTTGAGTTTACGTGTGTTCTCTTTGTGTTGGTGGGTGTTTACTCGTGTTTATTGTGGTTATTCCTTGAGTGTGTGTTGTTCGGGGCTTTAAGGGTGGTATGCAGTGGTTGCGTTGGTCTACGTTGCTGTGTTGTCAATGCAGGGAGTTGTGTGTGTTATGAGGTGTGATGTATAAATTGTGTGTGATGTTTGTGTGTGTTGTGTGATGTACTCTGTAATTTGTGGATTATTTTGTGTGTTATGGTAACGTAATTGACGTGTTTCTTTTAGTGTGTGTGTTGTGTGTGCGCTGTTTGTGTCGTGCGTCTTTCTGTGTGGTGTTTTCTGTTTGTTGGGTTTCGTGTTATGTGTGAAGTGCGTTGTCTCTTGCGTATAATGTAGGTTGTGGCTTGCGGTTTTTGTTGTGATTGTGTGTGTATTCCGTGTTGTGTTACATTTCGCATCCTGTGTGCTATTGTGCGTCTTCTGCTCTGAAGTCTGATCTGTTTTGCTTAATGTGCAATGCAGTGTTTATGCGTTTGTGCATGTGGTGCTTCCTGTGTGTCGTTTACTTTCTGTGTTGGGACTTTTGTGTATGTGATGTGTGCAGTTTGGGTACTATGTTGTTTGCAGGGTGTGCTCTGTGTGTATTTCTCCGTGGAGTGCTGTGTGACGGGTGTGTTTGTGGGTGGTCCTGTGCTGTGTGCTTGTAGGGCGTCTGTGTGTTGGGTGTTAGGCGTCTCTTGTGTAGCGTGTTGTGTTCGTGGTTCGGGAATGTTATGTGGTCTGTGAGTGGTTTTCTGTTTCATGTTTAGTGTGTGATCATGCGTGTTACGTGATGTGCAACGTATGTGTTCTCAGTTGCATGTGTGTATTCCTATCTGATTTGCGTATTTTGCTGGTGTGTCATCTGTGCGTTTTACGTGTTGTGTGGGATATTAATTGTGTGCTGTGTCGGATATGCTTTGTATATAGGTTGCGTGCTTTGCATAGTGTTCTGTGAGGCCCTACGCGCTGTACGTTTTATGTGTGTTTTGTGTGATGTGTGCACTCTGTGAAATGTGTTTCATAAACTCAGTGTTCTTTTTGTTGCGGTTTGTGTATTTTTTGCATGTCATTTCGCATGTGTTGTGCGTGGTGCGAGTTTTGCATGTGGTTGTGACTTGCGTGTGTTTGCGTCTGACAGGTGGTGTGTGGGGCTCGCTGTTTGAGTATTGAGGGTAATTTGTGATGCGTGTACTGTGTGTGTTCATGTTGGTCATTGTCCCTCACTGTGTGTATCGCCTTTACTCTGAAAGCCGTGGTTCATGTGTACTGTGTGCAGTTATGTTCTCAGAGTGTGTGCGGTTTGTTGTTTAGTGTGATGTGATGTTTGTGTGTGGAGAGTTTGTATGTAAACTCCTTTCGCGTGTTGGGGTTGCTTTGCATGTGCGTTGTATGTGTTGTGCTGCCGCTCTCCATGTGTGTGAGTGGCCGGCGTGTTGTATGACCTGTGTGTGTTGTTTTATGCCTGCTGTATGCAGGGTGTGTTGTTTGCACTGTTGTGATGTACCCTTCTGTGTGCGTTGTGTTGTGTGTGGTGTGGTTCGTTTGGTTTCGTTGTTTTATGTCTTGCTGTGTGGGTTGTGGTTATGTGATTTTAACTGTGTATTGTGTGTGTTTGATCTGTGTTGTGCTTTCTGGATTTTTCTGTGAAGTGTGCTGTTTTTCGTTGTTGATATGCGGTAGCGAGTGATTTGTGGTGTTTGTTTTGTGATTCTGTGTGTATTCCGTTTTGCTATGCTGTGTGTGCTACACGTGTGCTCTTGTGTGTTTCGGGCTGTGTTGACTGTGATCTGTGGGTCTTGTTTATTTTGTGTGTGTTGTGTGTTGTCCGTGTTGCGTGTGTTGAGTATGTACTGAGTGTGGTGTGGGTTCTTTACTGCTTGTTGAGTTCATTGCTCTGTAATTTTCTCTGTGTGGCATGCAATGTGTGATGTGTGTGGTTGTGAGTCGTGGGTTGTGTGCATTGAGTGTTGTACATTTTGTGTTGTGTGTTGTACATTTGTGATTTTTGATGAGTTATCCGTTGGTGTTTGTATGCGTCCTGTTTTTCTTGTGTGGCTTCCGGTGTCGTGTTTCATGTGTAATGTCTCTGGTCTTTCTGTTGTCTGCTGTGTTGTGTACTGTGTTCCGGGTTTAGTGAGTGCCGTCTGTATGCTTTCTGTGTGTTACGTACACGGTAGATGTTGGTTGGTCTGTGTATTTGGAGCATTCTGTGTGATGTTAGTTCTGCGTTGCACCTGATGTGCTCTGTGAGTGTATGTTTTGTGTGTTTGTGTGTTTTGTTTCGTGGTGCCTCCGCGTGTGTCTGTGCGTGCTCTATATTGCCTTTCTGTGGCTGCGTGTGTTGTGTGTAGTGTGTTGTCGGTCTGTTGTGTAGGTTTTTAATGATTTCGTGTGGAATTGTGCGTGTTGTGCCTGACTTACGCGTGTGCTTGTGATTTGTGTTAGGTTGTGTGTGTGTTTGGCTGTTTGAGCTATGCACGTGATGTGAGGGGTGTTGACTGTGTGCGGATTTGCTCGGTTAGTATGTCTCACGGTGTGTGCAGTACGCAGCTGTGCAATGTTTTTCGTGTGTGTTGTGACCATTTACGTACCTGGTGTGTGGTGTGTCTCTTGTGACTCTCGTTTCACGTTGTCTGTGTTGTGTGTGTGTTCTGCGCTGTGCTCCTGTGTGACGGTGCATGTGTTTTGTGCCTGTGCGTGGTTGTGTTGGTAGTGTGTAGTGTATGCAATGTGCGCTGTCTTCTTTGTTGGTTATGTGTGTTTTGCCTAGGGATTGGCGTTGGGTGTGTTTTCCGTGTGTGATTGTGATTTGTGTGTGGTTGTGTTTGAGTGGTGATGTGTGTGTTTGGTTTTCACGTTTGTGATGTGAGATGTCATCTGTGTGTGGTTGTGTTTGTTTAGTGTTCCTCATGGAGTGTGGTGCATGTACTCTCGCAAATGCGATTCGTGTGTTCCACGAGAAACGTGCTCTGTTGTGTCTGGTGTGTGCCCTGTGACTGTTGTGTTGTTATTTTTTGAGTTTTGTGTGTGTGTTTGTTTGTGCATTGCATCGAGGTGCCCGTGTGTACATATGTGTGGGGTGTCTGTGTGCGGTTGTGAGTGAGGTGTGTAGTGTTAGAAAAGAGTGCTATGTGCATTTGTTGTTGGTTGTGTGTTTTGTGTGTGGTTTGGTATGTGTTGTGTGTGTTATGCGTGTGTGATTGTGATACGTGTTTAGCTGTGTTTGAGAAGCTGTGTGTGTAATTGGTTGTGTGTGAGGGGAAATGTGTTATCTGTATATGGTTTTGCTTGTGCAGTGTGCCTCCTTGTGTGTGTGGTGTGTACATGGTTAAGTGTGGTTTCTGAGAATTGTGCGCCTTTATGTCCTGTGATGTTTGTGGTGTATGTTGTTTCATCTGATGTGCTTTTTGCATGTTGAGTTTACGTGTGTTCTCTTTGTGTTGGTGGGTGTTTACTCGTGTTTATTGTGGTTATTCCTTGAGTGTGTGTTGTTCGGGGCTTTAAGGGTGGTATGCAGTGGTTGCGTTGGTCTACGTTGCTGTGTTGTCAATGCAGGGAGTTGTGTGTGTTATGAGGTGTGATGTATAAATTGTGTGTGATGTTTGTGTGTGTTGTGTGATGTACTCTGTAATTTGTGGATTATTTTGTGTGTTATGGTAACGTAATTGACGTGTTTCTTTTAGTGTGTGTGTTGTGTGTGCGCTGTTTGTGTCGTGCGTCTTTCTGTGTGGTGTTTTCTGTTTGTTGGGTTTCGTGTTATGTGTGAAGTGCGTTGTCTCTTGCGTATAATGTAGGTTGTGGCTTGCGGTTTTTGTTGTGATTGTGTGTGTATTCCGTGTTGTGTTACATTTCGCATCCTGTGTGCTATTGTGCGTCTTCTGCTCTGAAGTCTGATCTGTTTTGCTTAATGTGCAATGCAGTGTTTATGCGTTTGTGCATGTGGTGCTTCCTGTGTGTCGTTTACTTTCTGTGTTGGGACTTTTGTGTATGTGATGTGTGCAGTTTGGGTACTATGTTGTTTGCAGGGTGTGCTCTGTGTGTATTTCTCCGTGGAGTGCTGTGTGACGGGTGTGTTTGTGGGTGGTCCTGTGCTGTGTGCTTGTAGGGCGTCTGTGTGTTGGGTGTTAGGCGTCTCTTGTGTAGCGTGTTGTGTTCGTGGTTCGGGAATGTTATGTGGTCTGTGAGTGGTTTTCTGTTTCATGTTTAGTGTGTGATCATGCGTGTTACGTGATGTGCAACGTATGTGTTCTCAGTTGCATGTGTGTATTCCTATCTGATTTGCGTATTTTGCTGGTGTGTCATCTGTGCGTTTTACGTGTTGTGTGGGATATTAATTGTGTGCTGTGTCGGATATGCTTTGTATATAGGTTGCGTGCTTTGCATAGTGTTCTGTGAGGCCCTACGCGCTGTACGTTTTATGTGTGTTTTGTGTGATGTGTGCACTCTGTGAAATGTGTTTCATAAACTCAGTGTTCTTTTTGTTGCGGTTTGTGTATTTTTTGCATGTCATTTCGCATGTGTTGTGCGTGGTGCGAGTTTTGCATGTGGTTGTGACTTGCGTGTGTTTGCGTCTGACAGGTGGTGTGTGGGGCTCGCTGTTTGAGTATTGAGGGTAATTTGTGATGCGTGTACTGTGTGTGTTCATGTTGGTCATTGTCCCTCACTGTGTGTATCGCCTTTACTCTGAAAGCCGTGGTTCATGTGTACTGTGTGCAGTTATGTTCTCAGAGTGTGTGCGGTTTGTTGTTTAGTGTGATGTGATGTTTGTGTGTGGAGAGTTTGTATGTAAACTCCTTTCGCGTGTTGGGGTTGCTTTGCATGTGCGTTGTATGTGTTGTGCTGCCGCTCTCCATGTGTGTGAGTGGCCGGCGTGTTGTATGACCTGTGTGTGTTGTTTTATGCCTGCTGTATGCAGGGTGTGTTGTTTGCACTGTTGTGATGTACCCTTCTGTGTGCGTTGTGTTGTGTGTGGTGTGGTTCGTTTGGTTTCGTTGTTTTATGTCTTGCTGTGTGGGTTGTGGTTATGTGATTTTAACTGTGTATTGTGTGTGTTTGATCTGTGTTGTGCTTTCTGGATTTTTCTGTGAAGTGTGCTGTTTTTCGTTGTTGATATGCGGTGGCGAGTGATTTGTGGTGTTTGTTTTGTGATTCTGTGTGTATTCCGTTTTGCTATGCTGTGTGTGCTACACGTGTGCTCTTGTGTGTTTCGGGCTGTGTTGACTGTGATCTGTGGGTCTTGTTTATTTTGTGTGTGTTGTGTGTTGTCCGTGTTGCGTGTGTTGAGTATGTACTGAGTGTGGTGTGGGTTCTTTACTGCTTGTTGAGTTCATTGCTCTGTAATTTTCTCTGTGTGGCATGCAATGTGTGATGTGTGTGGTTGTGAGTCGTGGGTTGTGTGCATTGAGTGTTGTACATTTTGTGTTGTGTGTTGTACATTTGTGATTTTTGATGAGTTATCCGTTGGTGTTTGTATGCGTCCTGTTTTTCTTGTGTGGCTTCCGGTGTCGTGTTTCATGTGTAATGTCTCTGGTCTTTCTGTTGTCTGCTGTGTTGTGTACTGTGTTCCGGGTTTAGTGAGTGCCGTCTGTATGCTTTCTGTGTGTTACGTACACGGTAGATGTTGGTTGGTCTGTGTATTTGGAGCATTCTGTGTGATGTTAGTTCTGCGTTGCACCTGATGTGCTCTGTGAGTGTATGTTTTGTGTGTTTGTGTGTTTTGTTTCGTGGTGCCTCCGCGTGTGTCTGTGCGTGCTCTATATTGCCTTTCTGTGGCTGCGTGTGTTGTGTGTAGTGTGTTGTCGGTCTGTTGTGTAGGTTTTTAATGATTTCGTGTGGAATTGTGCGTGTTGTGCCTGACTTACGCGTGTGCTTGTGATTTGTGTTAGGTTGTGTGTGTGTTTGGCTGTTTGAGCTATGCACGTGATGTGAGGGGTGTTGACTGTGTGCGGATTTGCTCGGTTAGTATGTCTCACGGTGTGTGCAGTACGCAGCTGTGCAATGTTTTTCGTGTGTGTTGTGACCATTTACGTACCTGGTGTGTGGTGTGTCTCTTGTGACTCTCGTTTCACGTTGTCTGTGTTGTGTGTGTGTTCTGCGCTGTGCTCCTGTGTGACGGTGCATGTGTTTTGTGCCTGTGCGTGGTTGTGTTGGTAGTGTGTAGTGTATGCAATGTGCGCTGTCTTCTTTGTTGGTTATGTGTGTTTTGCCTAGGGATTGGCGTTGGGTGTGTTTTCCGTGTGTGATTGTGATTTGTGTGTGGTTGTGTTTGAGTGGTGATGTGTGTGTTTGGTTTTCACGTTTGTGATGTGAGATGTCATCTGTGTGTGGTTGTGTTTGTTTAGTGTTCCTCATGGAGTGTGGTGCATGTACTCTCGCAAATGCGATTCGTGTGTTCCACGAGAAACGTGCTCTGTTGTGTCTGGTGTGTGCCCTGTGACTGTTGTGTTGTTATTTTTTGAGTTTTGTGTGTGTGTTTGTTTGTGCATTGCATCGAGGTGCCCGTGTGTACATATGTGTGGGGTGTCTGTGTGCGGTTGTGAGTGAGGTGTGTAGTGTTAGAAAAGAGTGCTATGTGCATTTGTTGTTGGTTGTGTGTTTTGTGTGTGGTTTGGTATGTGTTGTGTGTGTTATGCGTGTGTGATTGTGATACGTGTTTAGCTGTGTTTGAGAAGCTGTGTGTGTAATTGGTTGTGTGTGAGGGGAAATGTGTTATCTGTATATGGTTTTGCTTGTGCAGTGTGCCTCCTTGTGTGTGTGGTGTGTACATGGTTAAGTGTGGTTTCTGAGAATTGTGCGCCTTTATGTCCTGTGATGTTTGTGGTGTATGTTGTTTCATCTGATGTGCTTTTTGCATGTTGAGTTTACGTGTGTTCTCTTTGTGTTGGTGGGTGTTTACTCGTGTTTATTGTGGTTATTCCTTGAGTGTGTGTTGTTCGGGGCTTTAAGGGTGGTATGCAGTGGTTGCGTTGGTCTACGTTGCTGTGTTGTCAATGCAGGGAGTTGTGTGTGTTATGAGGTGTGATGTATAAATTGTGTGTGATGTTTGTGTGTGTTGTGTGATGTACTCTGTAATTTGTGGATTATTTTGTGTGTTATGGTAACGTAATTGACGTGTTTCTTTTAGTGTGTGTGTTGTGTGTGCGCTGTTTGTGTCGTGCGTCTTTCTGTGTGGTGTTTTCTGTTTGTTGGGTTTCGTGTTATGTGTGAAGTGCGTTGTCTCTTGCGTATAATGTAGGTTGTGGCTTGCGGTTTTTGTTGTGATTGTGTGTGTATTCCGTGTTG
Source organism: Manis javanica (assembly GCF_040802235.1). NCBI lineage: Eukaryota > Metazoa > Chordata > Mammalia > Pholidota > Manidae > Manis > Manis javanica. The sequence continues at coordinate 112,686,536 of NC_133159.1, read as the reverse complement.
TGTTACATTTCGCATCCTGTGTGCTATTGTGCGTCTTCTGCTCTGAAGTCTGATCTGTTTTGCTTAATGTGCAATGCAGTGTTTATGCGTTTGTGCATGTGGTGCTTCCTGTGTGTCGTTTACTTTCTGTGTTGGGACTTTTGTGTATGTGATGTGTGCAGTTTGGGTACTATGTTGTTTGCAGGGTGTGCTCTGTGTGTATTTCTCCGTGGAGTGCTGTGTGACGGGTGTGTTTGTGGGTGGTCCTGTGCTGTGTGCTTGTAGGGCGTCTGTGTGTTGGGTGTTAGGCGTCTCTTGTGTAGCGTGTTGTGTTCGTGGTTCGGGAATGTTATGTGGTCTGTGAGTGGTTTTCTGTTTCATGTTTAGTGTGTGATCATGCGTGTTACGTGATGTGCAACGTATGTGTTCTCAGTTGCATGTGTGTATTCCTATCTGATTTGCGTATTTTGCTGGTGTGTCATCTGTGCGTTTTACGTGTTGTGTGGGATATTAATTGTGTGCTGTGTCGGATATGCTTTGTATATAGGTTGCGTGCTTTGCATAGTGTTCTGTGAGGCCCTACGCGCTGTACGTTTTATGTGTGTTTTGTGTGATGTGTGCACTCTGTGAAATGTGTTTCATAAACTCAGTGTTCTTTTTGTTGCGGTTTGTGTATTTTTTGCATGTCATTTCGCATGTGTTGTGCGTGGTGCGAGTTTTGCATGTGGTTGTGACTTGCGTGTGTTTGCGTCTGACAGGTGGTGTGTGGGGCTCGCTGTTTGAGTATTGAGGGTAATTTGTGATGCGTGTACTGTGTGTGTTCATGTTGGTCATTGTCCCTCACTGTGTGTATCGCCTTTACTCTGAAAGCCGTGGTTCATGTGTACTGTGTGCAGTTATGTTCTCAGAGTGTGTGCGGTTTGTTGTTTAGTGTGATGTGATGTTTGTGTGTGGAGAGTTTGTATGTAAACTCCTTTCGCGTGTTGGGGTTGCTTTGCATGTGCGTTGTATGTGTTGTGCTGCCGCTCTCCATGTGTGTGAGTGGCCGGCGTGTTGTATGACCTGTGTGTGTTGTTTTATGCCTGCTGTATGCAGGGTGTGTTGTTTGCACTGTTGTGATGTACCCTTCTGTGTGCGTTGTGTTGTGTGTGGTGTGGTTCGTTTGGTTTCGTTGTTTTATGTCTTGCTGTGTGGGTTGTGGTTATGTGATTTTAACTGTGTATTGTGTGTGTTTGATCTGTGTTGTGCTTTCTGGATTTTTCTGTGAAGTGTGCTGTTTTTCGTTGTTGATATGCGGTGGCGAGTGATTTGTGGTGTTTGTTTTGTGATTCTGTGTGTATTCCGTTTTGCTATGCTGTGTGTGCTACACGTGTGCTCTTGTGTGTTTCGGGCTGTGTTGACTGTGATCTGTGGGTCTTGTTTATTTTGTGTGTGTTGTGTGTTGTCCGTGTTGCGTGTGTTGAGTATGTACTGAGTGTGGTGTGGGTTCTTTACTGCTTGTTGAGTTCATTGCTCTGTAATTTTCTCTGTGTGGCATGCAATGTGTGATGTGTGTGGTTGTGAGTCGTGGGTTGTGTGCATTGAGTGTTGTACATTTTGTGTTGTGTGTTGTACATTTGTGATTTTTGATGAGTTATCCGTTGGTGTTTGTATGCGTCCTGTTTTTCTTGTGTGGCTTCCGGTGTCGTGTTTCATGTGTAATGTCTCTGGTCTTTCTGTTGTCTGCTGTGTTGTGTACTGTGTTCCGGGTTTAGTGAGTGCCGTCTGTATGCTTTCTGTGTGTTACGTACACGGTAGATGTTGGTTGGTCTGTGTATTTGGAGCATTCTGTGTGATGTTAGTTCTGCGTTGCACCTGATGTGCTCTGTGAGTGTATGTTTTGTGTGTTTGTGTGTTTTGTTTCGTGGTGCCTCCGCGTGTGTCTGTGCGTGCTCTATATTGCCTTTCTGTGGCTGCGTGTGTTGTGTGTAGTGTGTTGTCGGTCTGTTGTGTAGGTTTTTAATGATTTCGTGTGGAATTGTGCGTGTTGTGCCTGACTTACGCGTGTGCTTGTGATTTGTGTTAGGTTGTGTGTGTGTTTGGCTGTTTGAGCTATGCACGTGATGTGAGGGGTGTTGACTGTGTGCGGATTTGCTCGGTTAGTATGTCTCACGGTGTGTGCAGTACGCAGCTGTGCAATGTTTTTCGTGTGTGTTGTGACCATTTACGTACCTGGTGTGTGGTGTGTCTCTTGTGACTCTCGTTTCACGTTGTCTGTGTTGTGTGTGTGTTCTGCGCTGTGCTCCTGTGTGACGGTGCATGTGTTTTGTGCCTGTGCGTGGTTGTGTTGGTAGTGTGTAGTGTATGCAATGTGCGCTGTCTTCTTTGTTGGTTATGTGTGTTTTGCCTAGGGATTGGCGTTGGGTGTGTTTTCCGTGTGTGATTGTGATTTGTGTGTGGTTGTGTTTGAGTGGTGATGTGTGTGTTTGGTTTTCACGTTTGTGATGTGAGATGTCATCTGTGTGTGGTTGTGTTTGTTTAGTGTTCCTCATGGAGTGTGGTGCATGTACTCTCGCAAATGCGATTCGTGTGTTCCACGAGAAACGTGCTCTGTTGTGTCTGGTGTGTGCCCTGTGACTGTTGTGTTGTTATTTTTTGAGTTTTGTGTGTGTGTTTGTTTGTGCATTGCATCGAGGTGCCCGTGTGTACATATGTGTGGGGTGTCTGTGTGCGGTTGTGAGTGAGGTGTGTAGTGTTAGAAAAGAGTGCTATGTGCATTTGTTGTTGGTTGTGTGTTTTGTGTGTGGTTTGGTATGTGTTGTGTGTGTTATGCGTGTGTGATTGTGATACGTGTTTAGCTGTGTTTGAGAAGCTGTGTGTGTAATTGGTTGTGTGTGAGGGGAAATGTGTTATCTGTATATGGTTTTGCTTGTGCAGTGTGCCTCCTTGTGTGTGTGGTGTGTACATGGTTAAGTGTGGTTTCTGAGAATTGTGCGCCTTTATGTCCTGTGATGTTTGTGGTGTATGTTGTTTCATCTGATGTGCTTTTTGCATGTTGAGTTTACGTGTGTTCTCTTTGTGTTGGTGGGTGTTTACTCGTGTTTATTGTGGTTATTCCTTGAGTGTGTGTTGTTCGGGGCTTTAAGGGTGGTATGCAGTGGTTGCGTTGGTCTACGTTGCTGTGTTGTCAATGCAGGGAGTTGTGTGTGTTATGAGGTGTGATGTATAAATTGTGTGTGATGTTTGTGTGTGTTGTGTGATGTACTCTGTAATTTGTGGATTATTTTGTGTGTTATGGTAACGTAATTGACGTGTTTCTTTTAGTGTGTGTGTTGTGTGTGCGCTGTTTGTGTCGTGCGTCTTTCTGTGTGGTGTTTTCTGTTTGTTGGGTTTCGTGTTATGTGTGAAGTGCGTTGTCTCTTGCGTATAATGTAGGTTGTGGCTTGCGGTTTTTGTTGTGATTGTGTGTGTATTCCGTGTTGTGTTACATTTCGCATCCTGTGTGCTATTGTGCGTCTTCTGCTCTGAAGTCTGATCTGTTTTGCTTAATGTGCAATGCAGTGTTTATGCGTTTGTGCATGTGGTGCTTCCTGTGTGTCGTTTACTTTCTGTGTTGGGACTTTTGTGTATGTGATGTGTGCAGTTTGGGTACTATGTTGTTTGCAGGGTGTGCTCTGTGTGTATTTCTCCGTGGAGTGCTGTGTGACGGGTGTGTTTGTGGGTGGTCCTGTGCTGTGTGCTTGTAGGGCGTCTGTGTGTTGGGTGTTAGGCGTCTCTTGTGTAGCGTGTTGTGTTCGTGGTTCGGGAATGTTATGTGGTCTGTGAGTGGTTTTCTGTTTCATGTTTAGTGTGTGATCATGCGTGTTACGTGATGTGCAACGTATGTGTTCTCAGTTGCATGTGTGTATTCCTATCTGATTTGCGTATTTTGCTGGTGTGTCATCTGTGCGTTTTACGTGTTGTGTGGGATATTAATTGTGTGCTGTGTCGGATATGCTTTGTATATAGGTTGCGTGCTTTGCATAGTGTTCTGTGAGGCCCTACGCGCTGTACGTTTTATGTGTGTTTTGTGTGATGTGTGCACTCTGTGAAATGTGTTTCATAAACTCAGTGTTCTTTTTGTTGCGGTTTGTGTATTTTTTGCATGTCATTTCGCATGTGTTGTGCGTGGTGCGAGTTTTGCATGTGGTTGTGACTTGCGTGTGTTTGCGTCTGACAGGTGGTGTGTGGGGCTCGCTGTTTGAGTATTGAGGGTAATTTGTGATGCGTGTACTGTGTGTGTTCATGTTGGTCATTGTCCCTCACTGTGTGTATCGCCTTTACTCTGAAAGCCGTGGTTCATGTGTACTGTGTGCAGTTATGTTCTCAGAGTGTGTGCGGTTTGTTGTTTAGTGTGATGTGATGTTTGTGTGTGGAGAGTTTGTATGTAAACTCCTTTCGCGTGTTGGGGTTGCTTTGCATGTGCGTTGTATGTGTTGTGCTGCCGCTCTCCATGTGTGTGAGTGGCCGGCGTGTTGTATGACCTGTGTGTGTTGTTTTATGCCTGCTGTATGCAGGGTGTGTTGTTTGCACTGTTGTGATGTACCCTTCTGTGTGCGTTGTGTTGTGTGTGGTGTGGTTCGTTTGGTTTCGTTGTTTTATGTCTTGCTGTGTGGGTTGTGGTTATGTGATTTTAACTGTGTATTGTGTGTGTTTGATCTGTGTTGTGCTTTCTGGATTTTTCTGTGAAGTGTGCTGTTTTTCGTTGTTGATATGCGGTGGCGAGTGATTTGTGGTGTTTGTTTTGTGATTCTGTGTGTATTCCGTTTTGCTATGCTGTGTGTGCTACACGTGTGCTCTTGTGTGTTTCGGGCTGTGTTGACTGTGATCTGTGGGTCTTGTTTATTTTGTGTGTGTTGTGTGTTGTCCGTGTTGCGTGTGTTGAGTATGTACTGAGTGTGGTGTGGGTTCTTTACTGCTTGTTGAGTTCATTGCTCTGTAATTTTCTCTGTGTGGCATGCAATGTGTGATGTGTGTGGTTGTGAGTCGTGGGTTGTGTGCATTGAGTGTTGTACATTTTGTGTTGTGTGTTGTACATTTGTGATTTTTGATGAGTTATCCGTTGGTGTTTGTATGCGTCCTGTTTTTCTTGTGTGGCTTCCGGTGTCGTGTTTCATGTGTAATGTCTCTGGTCTTTCTGTTGTCTGCTGTGTTGTGTACTGTGTTCCGGGTTTAGTGAGTGCCGTCTGTATGCTTTCTGTGTGTTACGTACACGGTAGATGTTGGTTGGTCTGTGTATTTGGAGCATTCTGTGTGATGTTAGTTCTGCGTTGCACCTGATGTGCTCTGTGAGTGTATGTTTTGTGTGTTTGTGTGTTTTGTTTCGTGGTGCCTCCGCGTGTGTCTGTGCGTGCTCTATATTGCCTTTCTGTGGCTGCGTGTGTTGTGTGTAGTGTGTTGTCGGTCTGTTGTGTAGGTTTTTAATGATTTCGTGTGGAATTGTGCGTGTTGTGCCTGACTTACGCGTGTGCTTGTGATTTGTGTTAGGTTGTGTGTGTGTTTGGCTGTTTGAGCTATGCACGTGATGTGAGGGGTGTTGACTGTGTGCGGATTTGCTCGGTTAGTATGTCTCACGGTGTGTGCAGTACGCAGCTGTGCAATGTTTTTCGTGTGTGTTGTGACCATTTACGTACCTGGTGTGTGGTGTGTCTCTTGTGACTCTCGTTTCACGTTGTCTGTGTTGTGTGTGTGTTCTGCGCTGTGCTCCTGTGTGACGGTGCATGTGTTTTGTGCCTGTGCGTGGTTGTGTTGGTAGTGTGTAGTGTATGCAATGTGCGCTGTCTTCTTTGTTGGTTATGTGTGTTTTGCCTAGGGATTGGCGTTGGGTGTGTTTTCCGTGTGTGATTGTGATTTGTGTGTGGTTGTGTTTGAGTGGTGATGTGTGTGTTTGGTTTTCACGTTTGTGATGTGAGATGTCATCTGTGTGTGGTTGTGTTTGTTTAGTGTTCCTCATGGAGTGTGGTGCATGTACTCTCGCAAATGCGATTCGTGTGTTCCACGAGAAACGTGCTCTGTTGTGTCTGGTGTGTGCCCTGTGACTGTTGTGTTGTTATTTTTTGAGTTTTGTGTGTGTGTTTGTTTGTGCATTGCATCGAGGTGCCCGTGTGTACATATGTGTGGGGTGTCTGTGTGCGGTTGTGAGTGAGGTGTGTAGTGTTAGAAAAGAGTGCTATGTGCATTTGTTGTTGGTTGTGTGTTTTGTGTGTGGTTTGGTATGTGTTGTGTGTGTTATGCGTGTGTGATTGTGATACGTGTTTAGCTGTGTTTGAGAAGCTGTGTGTGTAATTGGTTGTGTGTGAGGGGAAATGTGTTATCTGTATATGGTTTTGCTTGTGCAGTGTGCCTCCTTGTGTGTGTGGTGTGTACATGGTTAAGTGTGGTTTCTGAGAATTGTGCGCCTTTATGTCCTGTGATGTTTGTGGTGTATGTTGTTTCATCTGATGTGCTTTTTGCATGTTGAGTTTACGTGTGTTCTCTTTGTGTTGGTGGGTGTTTACTCGTGTTTATTGTGGTTATTCCTTGAGTGTGTGTTGTTCGGGGCTTTAAGGGTGGTATGCAGTGGTTGCGTTGGTCTACGTTGCTGTGTTGTCAATGCAGGGAGTTGTGTGTGTTATGAGGTGTGATGTATAAATTGTGTGTGATGTTTGTGTGTGTTGTGTGATGTACTCTGTAATTTGTGGATTATTTTGTGTGTTATGGTAACGTAATTGACGTGTTTCTTTTAGTGTGTGTGTTGTGTGTGCGCTGTTTGTGTCGTGCGTCTTTCTGTGTGGTGTTTTCTGTTTGTTGGGTTTCGTGTTATGTGTGAAGTGCGTTGTCTCTTGCGTATAATGTAGGTTGTGGCTTGCGGTTTTTGTTGTGATTGTGTGTGTATTCCGTGTTGTGTTACATTTCGCATCCTGTGTGCTATTGTGCGTCTTCTGCTCTGAAGTCTGATCTGTTTTGCTTAATGTGCAATGCAGTGTTTATGCGTTTGTGCATGTGGTGCTTCCTGTGTGTCGTTTACTTTCTGTGTTGGGACTTTTGTGTATGTGATGTGTGCAGTTTGGGTACTATGTTGTTTGCAGGGTGTGCTCTGTGTGTATTTCTCCGTGGAGTGCTGTGTGACGGGTGTGTTTGTGGGTGGTCCTGTGCTGTGTGCTTGTAGGGCGTCTGTGTGTTGGGTGTTAGGCGTCTCTTGTGTAGCGTGTTGTGTTCGTGGTTCGGGAATGTTATGTGGTCTGTGAGTGGTTTTCTGTTTCATGTTTAGTGTGTGATCATGCGTGTTACGTGATGTGCAACGTATGTGTTCTCAGTTGCATGTGTGTATTCCTATCTGATTTGCGTATTTTGCTGGTGTGTCATCTGTGCGTTTTACGTGTTGTGTGGGATATTAATTGTGTGCTGTGTCGGATATGCTTTGTATATAGGTTGCGTGCTTTGCATAGTGTTCTGTGAGGCCCTACGCGCTGTACGTTTTATGTGTGTTTTGTGTGATGTGTGCACTCTGTGAAATGTGTTTCATAAACTCAGTGTTCTTTTTGTTGCGGTTTGTGTATTTTTTGCATGTCATTTCGCATGTGTTGTGCGTGGTGCGAGTTTTGCATGTGGTTGTGACTTGCGTGTGTTTGCGTCTGACAGGTGGTGTGTGGGGCTCGCTGTTTGAGTATTGAGGGTAATTTGTGATGCGTGTACTGTGTGTGTTCATGTTGGTCATTGTCCCTCACTGTGTGTATCGCCTTTACTCTGAAAGCCGTGGTTCATGTGTACTGTGTGCAGTTATGTTCTCAGAGTGTGTGCGGTTTGTTGTTTAGTGTGATGTGATGTTTGTGTGTGGAGAGTTTGTATGTAAACTCCTTTCGCGTGTTGGGGTTGCTTTGCATGTGCGTTGTATGTGTTGTGCTGCCGCTCTCCATGTGTGTGAGTGGCCGGCGTGTTGTATGACCTGTGTGTGTTGTTTTATGCCTGCTGTATGCAGGGTGTGTTGTTTGCACTGTTGTGATGTACCCTTCTGTGTGCGTTGTGTTGTGTGTGGTGTGGTTCGTTTGGTTTCGTTGTTTTATGTCTTGCTGTGTGGGTTGTGGTTATGTGATTTTAACTGTGTATTGTGTGTGTTTGATCTGTGTTGTGCTTTCTGGATTTTTCTGTGAAGTGTGCTGTTTTTCGTTGTTGATATGCGGTGGCGAGTGATTTGTGGTGTTTGTTTTGTGATTCTGTGTGTATTCCGTTTTGCTATGCTGTGTGTGCTACACGTGTGCTCTTGTGTGTTTCGGGCTGTGTTGACTGTGATCTGTGGGTCTTGTTTATTTTGTGTGTGTTGTGTGTTGTCCGTGTTGCGTGTGTTGAGTATGTACTGAGTGTGGTGTGGGTTCTTTACTGCTTGTTGAGTTCATTGCTCTGTAATTTTCTCTGTGTGGCATGCAATGTGTGATGTGTGTGGTTGTGAGTCGTGGGTTGTGTGCATTGAGTGTTGTACATTTTGTGTTGTGTGTTGTACATTTGTGATTTTTGATGAGTTATCCGTTGGTGTTTGTATGCGTCCTGTTTTTCTTGTGTGGCTTCCGGTGTCGTGTTTCATGTGTAATGTCTCTGGTCTTTCTGTTGTCTGCTGTGTTGTGTACTGTGTTCCGGGTTTAGTGAGTGCCGTCTGTATGCTTTCTGTGTGTTACGTACACGGTAGATGTTGGTTGGTCTGTGTATTTGGAGCATTCTGTGTGATGTTAGTTCTGCGTTGCACCTGATGTGCTCTGTGAGTGTATGTTTTGTGTGTTTGTGTGTTTTGTTTCGTGGTGCCTCCGCGTGTGTCTGTGCGTGCTCTATATTGCCTTTCTGTGGCTGCGTGTGTTGTGTGTAGTGTGTTGTCGGTCTGTTGTGTAGGTTTTTAATGATTTCGTGTGGAATTGTGCGTGTTGTGCCTGACTTACGCGTGTGCTTGTGATTTGTGTTAGGTTGTGTGTGTGTTTGGCTGTTTGAGCTATGCACGTGATGTGAGGGGTGTTGACTGTGTGCGGATTTGCTCGGTTAGTATGTCTCACGGTGTGTGCAGTACGCAGCTGTGCAATGTTTTTCGTGTGTGTTGTGACCATTTACGTACCTGGTGTGTGGTGTGTCTCTTGTGACTCTCGTTTCACGTTGTCTGTGTTGTGTGTGTGTTCTGCGCTGTGCTCCTGTGTGACGGTGCATGTGTTTTGTGCCTGTGCGTGGTTGTGTTGGTAGTGTGTAGTGTATGCAATGTGCGCTGTCTTCTTTGTTGGTTATGTGTGTTTTGCCTAGGGATTGGCGTTGGGTGTGTTTTCCGTGTGTGATTGTGATTTGTGTGTGGTTGTGTTTGAGTGGTGATGTGTGTGTTTGGTTTTCACGTTTGTGATGTGAGATGTCATCTGTGTGTGGTTGTGTTTGTTTAGTGTTCCTCATGGAGTGTGGTGCATGTACTCTCGCAAATGCGATTCGTGTGTTCCACGAGAAACGTGCTCTGTTGTGTCTGGTGTGTGCCCTGTGACTGTTGTGTTGTTATTTTTTGAGTTTTGTGTGTGTGTTTGTTTGTGCATTGCATCGAGGTGCCCGTGTGTACATATGTGTGGGGTGTCTGTGTGCGGTTGTGAGTGAGGTGTGTAGTGTTAGAAAAGAGTGCTATGTGCATTTGTTGTTGGTTGTGTGTTTTGTGTGTGGTTTGGTATGTGTTGTGTGTGTTATGCGTGTGTGATTGTGATACGTGTTTAGCTGTGTTTGAGAAGCTGTGTGTGTAATTGGTTGTGTGTGAGGGGAAATGTGTTATCTGTATATGGTTTTGCTTGTGCAGTGTGCCTCCTTGTGTGTGTGGTGTGTACATGGTTAAGTGTGGTTTCTGAGAATTGTGCGCCTTTATGTCCTGTGATGTTTGTGGTGTATGTTGTTTCATCTGATGTGCTTTTTGCATGTTGAGTTTACGTGTGTTCTCTTTGTGTTGGTGGGTGTTTACTCGTGTTTATTGTGGTTATTCCTTGAGTGTGTGTTGTTCGGGGCTTTAAGGGTGGTATGCAGTGGTTGCGTTGGTCTACGTTGCTGTGTTGTCAATGCAGGGAGTTGTGTGTGTTATGAGGTGTGATGTATAAATTGTGTGTGATGTTTGTGTGTGTTGTGTGATGTACTCTGTAATTTGTGGATTATTTTGTGTGTTATGGTAACGTAATTGACGTGTTTCTTTTAGTGTGTGTGTTGTGTGTGCGCTGTTTGTGTCGTGCGTCTTTCTGTGTGGTGTTTTCTGTTTGTTGGGTTTCGTGTTATGTGTGAAGTGCGTTGTCTCTTGCGTATAATGTAGGTTGTGGCTTGCGGTTTTTGTTGTGATTGTGTGTGTATTCCGTGTTGTGTTACATTTCGCATCCTGTGTGCTATTGTGCGTCTTCTGCTCTGAAGTCTGATCTGTTTTGCTTAATGTGCAATGCAGTGTTTATGCGTTTGTGCATGTGGTGCTTCCTGTGTGTCGTTTACTTTCTGTGTTGGGACTTTTGTGTATGTGATGTGTGCAGTTTGGGTACTATGTTGTTTGCAGGGTGTGCTCTGTGTGTATTTCTCCGTGGAGTGCTGTGTGACGGGTGTGTTTGTGGGTGGTCCTGTGCTGTGTGCTTGTAGGGCGTCTGTGTGTTGGGTGTTAGGCGTCTCTTGTGTAGCGTGTTGTGTTCGTGGTTCGGGAATGTTATGTGGTCTGTGAGTGGTTTTCTGTTTCATGTTTAGTGTGTGATCATGCGTGTTACGTGATGTGCAACGTATGTGTTCTCAGTTGCATGTGTGTATTCCTATCTGATTTGCGTATTTTGCTGGTGTGTCATCTGTGCGTTTTACGTGTTGTGTGGGATATTAATTGTGTGCTGTGTCGGATATGCTTTGTATATAGGTTGCGTGCTTTGCATAGTGTTCTGTGAGGCCCTACGCGCTGTACGTTTTATGTGTGTTTTGTGTGATGTGTGCACTCTGTGAAATGTGTTTCATAAACTCAGTGTTCTTTTTGTTGCGGTTTGTGTATTTTTTGCATGTCATTTCGCATGTGTTGTGCGTGGTGCGAGTTTTGCATGTGGTTGTGACTTGCGTGTGTTTGCGTCTGACAGGTGGTGTGTGGGGCTCGCTGTTTGAGTATTGAGGGTAATTTGTGATGCGTGTACTGTGTGTGTTCATGTTGGTCATTGTCCCTCACTGTGTGTATCGCCTTTACTCTGAAAGCCGTGGTTCATGTGTACTGTGTGCAGTTATGTTCTCAGAGTGTGTGCGGTTTGTTGTTTAGTGTGATGTGATGTTTGTGTGTGGAGAGTTTGTATGTAAACTCCTTTCGCGTGTTGGGGTTGCTTTGCATGTGCGTTGTATGTGTTGTGCTGCCGCTCTCCATGTGTGTGAGTGGCCGGCGTGTTGTATGACCTGTGTGTGTTGTTTTATGCCTGCTGTATGCAGGGTGTGTTGTTTGCACTGTTGTGATGTACCCTTCTGTGTGCGTTGTGTTGTGTGTGGTGTGGTTCGTTTGGTTTCGTTGTTTTATGTCTTGCTGTGTGGGTTGTGGTTATGTGATTTTAACTGTGTATTGTGTGTGTTTGATCTGTGTTGTGCTTTCTGGATTTTTCTGTGAAGTGTGCTGTTTTTCGTTGTTGATATGCGGTAGCGAGTGATTTGTGGTGTTTGTTTTGTGATTCTGTGTGTATTCCGTTTTGCTATGCTGTGTGTGCTACACGTGTGCTCTTGTGTGTTTCGGGCTGTGTTGACTGTGATCTGTGGGTCTTGTTTATTTTGTGTGTGTTGTGTGTTGTCCGTGTTGCGTGTGTTGAGTATGTACTGAGTGTGGTGTGGGTTCTTTACTGCTTGTTGAGTTCATTGCTCTGTAATTTTCTCTGTGTGGCATGCAATGTGTGATGTGTGTGGTTGTGAGTCGTGGGTTGTGTGCATTGAGTGTTGTACATTTTGTGTTGTGTGTTGTACATTTGTGATTTTTGATGAGTTATCCGTTGGTGTTTGTATGCGTCCTGTTTTTCTTGTGTGGCTTCCGGTGTCGTGTTTCATGTGTAATGTCTCTGGTCTTTCTGTTGTCTGCTGTGTTGTGTACTGTGTTCCGGGTTTAGTGAGTGCCGTCTGTATGCTTTCTGTGTGTTACGTACACGGTAGATGTTGGTTGGTCTGTGTATTTGGAGCATTCTGTGTGATGTTAGTTCTGCGTTGCACCTGATGTGCTCTGTGAGTGTATGTTTTGTGTGTTTGTGTGTTTTGTTTCGTGGTGCCTCCGCGTGTGTCTGTGCGTGCTCTATATTGCCTTTCTGTGGCTGCGTGTGTTGTGTGTAGTGTGTTGTCGGTCTGTTGTGTAGGTTTTTAATGATTTCGTGTGGAATTGTGCGTGTTGTGCCTGACTTACGCGTGTGCTTGTGATTTGTGTTAGGTTGTGTGTGTGTTTGGCTGTTTGAGCTATGCACGTGATGTGAGGGGTGTTGACTGTGTGCGGATTTGCTCGGTTAGTATGTCTCACGGTGTGTGCAGTACGCAGCTGTGCAATGTTTTTCGTGTGTGTTGTGACCATTTACGTACCTGGTGTGTGGTGTGTCTCTTGTGACTCTCGTTTCACGTTGTCTGTGTTGTGTGTGTGTTCTGCGCTGTGCTCCTGTGTGACGGTGCATGTGTTTTGTGCCTGTGCGTGGTTGTGTTGGTAGTGTGTAGTGTATGCAATGTGCGCTGTCTTCTTTGTTGGTTATGTGTGTTTTGCCTAGGGATTGGCGTTGGGTGTGTTTTCCGTGTGTGATTGTGATTTGTGTGTGGTTGTGTTTGAGTGGTGATGTGTGTGTTTGGTTTTCACGTTTGTGATGTGAGATGTCATCTGTGTGTGGTTGTGTTTGTTTAGTGTTCCTCATGGAGTGTGGTGCATGTACTCTCGCAAATGCGATTCGTGTGTTCCACGAGAAACGTGCTCTGTTGTGTCTGGTGTGTGCCCTGTGACTGTTGTGTTGTTATTTTTTGAGTTTTGTGTGTGTGTTTGTTTGTGCATTGCATCGAGGTGCCCGTGTGTACATATGTGTGGGGTGTCTGTGTGCGGTTGTGAGTGAGGTGTGTAGTGTTAGAAAAGAGTGCTATGTGCATTTGTTGTTGGTTGTGTGTTTTGTGTGTGGTTTGGTATGTGTTGTGTGTGTTATGCGTGTGTGATTGTGATACGTGTTTAGCTGTGTTTGAGAAGCTGTGTGTGTAATTGGTTGTGTGTGAGGGGAAATGTGTTATCTGTATATGGTTTTGCTTGTGCAGTGTGCCTCCTTGTGTGTGTGGTGTGTACATGGTTAAGTGTGGTTTCTGAGAATTGTGCGCCTTTATGTCCTGTGATGTTTGTGGTGTATGTTGTTTCATCTGATGTGCTTTTTGCATGTTGAGTTTACGTGTGTTCTCTTTGTGTTGGTGGGTGTTTACTCGTGTTTATTGTGGTTATTCCTTGAGTGTGTGTTGTTCGGGGCTTTAAGGGTGGTATGCAGTGGTTGCGTTGGTCTACGTTGCTGTGTTGTCAATGCAGGGAGTTGTGTGTGTTATGAGGTGTGATGTATAAATTGTGTGTGATGTTTGTGTGTGTTGTGTGATGTACTCTGTAATTTGTGGATTATTTTGTGTGTTATGGTAACGTAATTGACGTGTTTCTTTTAGTGTGTGTGTTGTGTGTGCGCTGTTTGTGTCGTGCGTCTTTCTGTGTGGTGTTTTCTGTTTGTTGGGTTTCGTGTTATGTGTGAAGTGCGTTGTCTCTTGCGTATAATGTAGGTTGTGGCTTGCGGTTTTTGTTGTGATTGTGTGTGTATTCCGTGTTGTGTTACATTTCGCATCCTGTGTGCTATTGTGCGTCTTCTGCTCTGAAGTCTGATCTGTTTTGCTTAATGTGCAATGCAGTGTTTATGCGTTTGTGCATGTGGTGCTTCCTGTGTGTCGTTTACTTTCTGTGTTGGGACTTTTGTGTATGTGATGTGTGCAGTTTGGGTACTATGTTGTTTGCAGGGTGTGCTCTGTGTGTATTTCTCCGTGGAGTGCTGTGTGACGGGTGTGTTTGTGGGTGGTCCTGTGCTGTGTGCTTGTAGGGCGTCTGTGTGTTGGGTGTTAGGCGTCTCTTGTGTAGCGTGTTGTGTTCGTGGTTCGGGAATGTTATGTGGTCTGTGAGTGGTTTTCTGTTTCATGTTTAGTGTGTGATCATGCGTGTTACGTGATGTGCAACGTATGTGTTCTCAGTTGCATGTGTGTATTCCTATCTGATTTGCGTATTTTGCTGGTGTGTCATCTGTGCGTTTTACGTGTTGTGTGGGATATTAATTGTGTGCTGTGTCGGATATGCTTTGTATATAGGTTGCGTGCTTTGCATAGTGTTCTGTGAGGCCCTACGCGCTGTACGTTTTATGTGTGTTTTGTGTGATGTGTGCACTCTGTGAAATGTGTTTCATAAACTCAGTGTTCTTTTTGTTGCGGTTTGTGTATTTTTTGCATGTCATTTCGCATGTGTTGTGCGTGGTGCGAGTTTTGCATGTGGTTGTGACTTGCGTGTGTTTGCGTCTGACAGGTGGTGTGTGGGGCTCGCTGTTTGAGTATTGAGGGTAATTTGTGATGCGTGTACTGTGTGTGTTCATGTTGGTCATTGTCCCTCACTGTGTGTATCGCCTTTACTCTGAAAGCCGTGGTTCATGTGTACTGTGTGCAGTTATGTTCTCAGAGTGTGTGCGGTTTGTTGTTTAGTGTGATGTGATGTTTGTGTGTGGAGAGTTTGTATGTAAACTCCTTTCGCGTGTTGGGGTTGCTTTGCATGTGCGTTGTATGTGTTGTGCTGCCGCTCTCCATGTGTGTGAGTGGCCGGCGTGTTGTATGACCTGTGTGTGTTGTTTTATGCCTGCTGTATGCAGGGTGTGTTGTTTGCACTGTTGTGATGTACCCTTCTGTGTGCGTTGTGTTGTGTGTGGTGTGGTTCGTTTGGTTTCGTTGTTTTATGTCTTGCTGTGTGGGTTGTGGTTATGTGATTTTAACTGTGTATTGTGTGTGTTTGATCTGTGTTGTGCTTTCTGGATTTTTCTGTGAAGTGTGCTGTTTTTCGTTGTTGATATGCGGTAGCGAGTGATTTGTGGTGTTTGTTTTGTGATTCTGTGTGTATTCCGTTTTGCTATGCTGTGTGTGCTACACGTGTGCTCTTGTGTGTTTCGGGCTGTGTTGACTGTGATCTGTGGGTCTTGTTTATTTTGTGTGTGTTGTGTGTTGTCCGTGTTGCGTGTGTTGAGTATGTACTGAGTGTGGTGTGGGTTCTTTACTGCTTGTTGAGTTCATTGCTCTGTAATTTTCTCTGTGTGGCATGCAATGTGTGATGTGTGTGGTTGTGAGTCGTGGGTTGTGTGCATTGAGTGTTGTACATTTTGTGTTGTGTGTTGTACATTTGTGATTTTTGATGAGTTATCCGTTGGTGTTTGTATGCGTCCTGTTTTTCTTGTGTGGCTTCCGGTGTCGTGTTTCATGTGTAATGTCTCTGGTCTTTCTGTTGTCTGCTGTGTTGTGTACTGTGTTCCGGGTTTAGTGAGTGCCGTCTGTATGCTTTCTGTGTGTTACGTACACGGTAGATGTTGGTTGGTCTGTGTATTTGGAGCATTCTGTGTGATGTTAGTTCTGCGTTGCACCTGATGTGCTCTGTGAGTGTATGTTTTGTGTGTTTGTGTGTTTTGTTTCGTGGTGCCTCCGCGTGTGTCTGTGCGTGCTCTATATTGCCTTTCTGTGGCTGCGTGTGTTGTGTGTAGTGTGTTGTCGGTCTGTTGTGTAGGTTTTTAATGATTTCGTGTGGAATTGTGCGTGTTGTGCCTGACTTACGCGTGTGCTTGTGATTTGTGTTAGGTTGTGTGTGTGTTTGGCTGTTTGAGCTATGCACGTGATGTGAGGGGTGTTGACTGTGTGCGGATTTGCTCGGTTAGTATGTCTCACGGTGTGTGCAGTACGCAGCTGTGCAATGTTTTTCGTGTGTGTTGTGACCATTTACGTACCTGGTGTGTGGTGTGTCTCTTGTGACTCTCGTTTCACGTTGTCTGTGTTGTGTGTGTGTTCTGCGCTGTGCTCCTGTGTGACGGTGCATGTGTTTTGTGCCTGTGCGTGGTTGTGTTGGTAGTGTGTAGTGTATGCAATGTGCGCTGTCTTCTTTGTTGGTTATGTGTGTTTTGCCTAGGGATTGGCGTTGGGTGTGTTTTCCGTGTGTGATTGTGATTTGTGTGTGGTTGTGTTTGAGTGGTGATGTGTGTGTTTGGTTTTCACGTTTGTGATGTGAGATGTCATCTGTGTGTGGTTGTGTTTGTTTAGTGTTCCTCATGGAGTGTGGTGCATGTACTCTCGCAAATGCGATTCGTGTGTTCCACGAGAAACGTGCTCTGTTGTGTCTGGTGTGTGCCCTGTGACTGTTGTGTTGTTATTTTTTGAGTTTTGTGTGTGTGTTTGTTTGTGCATTGCATCGAGGTGCCCGTGTGTACATATGTGTGGGGTGTCTGTGTGCGGTTGTGAGTGAGGTGTGTAGTGTTAGAAAAGAGTGCTATGTGCATTTGTTGTTGGTTGTGTGTTTTGTGTGTGGTTTGGTATGTGTTGTGTGTGTTATGCGTGTGTGATTGTGATACGTGTTTAGCTGTGTTTGAGAAGCTGTGTGTGTAATTGGTTGTGTGTGAGGGGAAATGTGTTATCTGTATATGGTTTTGCTTGTGCAGTGTGCCTCCTTGTGTGTGTGGTGTGTACATGGTTAAGTGTGGTTTCTGAGAATTGTGCGCCTTTATGTCCTGTGATGTTTGTGGTGTATGTTGTTTCATCTGATGTGCTTTTTGCATGTTGAGTTTACGTGTGTTCTCTTTGTGTTGGTGGGTGTTTACTCGTGTTTATTGTGGTTATTCCTTGAGTGTGTGTTGTTCGGGGCTTTAAGGGTGGTATGCAGTGGTTGCGTTGGTCTACGTTGCTGTGTTGTCAATGCAGGGAGTTGTGTGTGTTATGAGGTGTGATGTATAAATTGTGTGTGATGTTTGTGTGTGTTGTGTGATGTACTCTGTAATTTGTGGATTATTTTGTGTGTTATGGTAACGTAATTGACGTGTTTCTTTTAGTGTGTGTGTTGTGTGTGCGCTGTTTGTGTCGTGCGTCTTTCTGTGTGGTGTTTTCTGTTTGTTGGGTTTCGTGTTATGTGTGAAGTGCGTTGTCTCTTGCGTATAATGTAGGTTGTGGCTTGCGGTTTTTGTTGTGATTGTGTGTGTATTCCGTGTTGTGTTACATTTCGCATCCTGTGTGCTATTGTGCGTCTTCTGCTCTGAAGTCTGATCTGTTTTGCTTAATGTGCAATGCAGTGTTTATGCGTTTGTGCATGTGGTGCTTCCTGTGTGTCGTTTACTTTCTGTGTTGGGACTTTTGTGTATGTGATGTGTGCAGTTTGGGTACTATGTTGTTTGCAGGGTGTGCTCTGTGTGTATTTCTCCGTGGAGTGCTGTGTGACGGGTGTGTTTGTGGGTGGTCCTGTGCTGTGTGCTTGTAGGGCGTCTGTGTGTTGGGTGTTAGGCGTCTCTTGTGTAGCGTGTTGTGTTCGTGGTTCGGGAATGTTATGTGGTCTGTGAGTGGTTTTCTGTTTCATGTTTAGTGTGTGATCATGCGTGTTACGTGATGTGCAACGTATGTGTTCTCAGTTGCATGTGTGTATTCCTATCTGATTTGCGTATTTTGCTGGTGTGTCATCTGTGCGTTTTACGTGTTGTGTGGGATATTAATTGTGTGCTGTGTCGGATATGCTTTGTATATAGGTTGCGTGCTTTGCATAGTGTTCTGTGAGGCCCTACGCGCTGTACGTTTTATGTGTGTTTTGTGTGATGTGTGCACTCTGTGAAATGTGTTTCATAAACTCAGTGTTCTTTTTGTTGCGGTTTGTGTATTTTTTGCATGTCATTTCGCATGTGTTGTGCGTGGTGCGAGTTTTGCATGTGGTTGTGACTTGCGTGTGTTTGCGTCTGACAGGTGGTGTGTGGGGCTCGCTGTTTGAGTATTGAGGGTAATTTGTGATGCGTGTACTGTGTGTGTTCATGTTGGTCATTGTCCCTCACTGTGTGTATCGCCTTTACTCTGAAAGCCGTGGTTCATGTGTACTGTGTGCAGTTATGTTCTCAGAGTGTGTGCGGTTTGTTGTTTAGTGTGATGTGATGTTTGTGTGTGGAGAGTTTGTATGTAAACTCCTTTCGCGTGTTGGGGTTGCTTTGCATGTGCGTTGTATGTGTTGTGCTGCCGCTCTCCATGTGTGTGAGTGGCCGGCGTGTTGTATGACCTGTGTGTGTTGTTTTATGCCTGCTGTATGCAGGGTGTGTTGTTTGCACTGTTGTGATGTACCCTTCTGTGTGCGTTGTGTTGTGTGTGGTGTGGTTCGTTTGGTTTCGTTGTTTTATGTCTTGCTGTGTGGGTTGTGGTTATGTGATTTTAACTGTGTATTGTGTGTGTTTGATCTGTGTTGTGCTTTCTGGATTTTTCTGTGAAGTGTGCTGTTTTTCGTTGTTGATATGCGGTGGCGAGTGATTTGTGGTGTTTGTTTTGTGATTCTGTGTGTATTCCGTTTTGCTATGCTGTGTGTGCTACACGTGTGCTCTTGTGTGTTTCGGGCTGTGTTGACTGTGATCTGTGGGTCTTGTTTATTTTGTGTGTGTTGTGTGTTGTCCGTGTTGCGTGTGTTGAGTATGTACTGAGTGTGGTGTGGGTTCTTTACTGCTTGTTGAGTTCATTGCTCTGTAATTTTCTCTGTGTGGCATGCAATGTGTGATGTGTGTGGTTGTGAGTCGTGGGTTGTGTGCATTGAGTGTTGTACATTTTGTGTTGTGTGTTGTACATTTGTGATTTTTGATGAGTTATCCGTTGGTGTTTGTATGCGTCCTGTTTTTCTTGTGTGGCTTCCGGTGTCGTGTTTCATGTGTAATGTCTCTGGTCTTTCTGTTGTCTGCTGTGTTGTGTACTGTGTTCCGGGTTTAGTGAGTGCCGTCTGTATGCTTTCTGTGTGTTACGTACACGGTAGATGTTGGTTGGTCTGTGTATTTGGAGCATTCTGTGTGATGTTAGTTCTGCGTTGCACCTGATGTGCTCTGTGAGTGTATGTTTTGTGTGTTTGTGTGTTTTGTTTCGTGGTGCCTCCGCGTGTGTCTGTGCGTGCTCTATATTGCCTTTCTGTGGCTGCGTGTGTTGTGTGTAGTGTGTTGTCGGTCTGTTGTGTAGGTTTTTAATGATTTCGTGTGGAATTGTGCGTGTTGTGCCTGACTTACGCGTGTGCTTGTGATTTGTGTTAGGTTGTGTGTGTGTTTGGCTGTTTGAGCTATGCACGTGATGTGAGGGGTGTTGACTGTGTGCGGATTTGCTCGGTTAGTATGTCTCACGGTGTGTGCAGTACGCAGCTGTGCAATGTTTTTCGTGTGTGTTGTGACCATTTACGTACCTGGTGTGTGGTGTGTCTCTTGTGACTCTCGTTTCACGTTGTCTGTGTTGTGTGTGTGTTCTGCGCTGTGCTCCTGTGTGACGGTGCATGTGTTTTGTGCCTGTGCGTGGTTGTGTTGGTAGTGTGTAGTGTATGCAATGTGCGCTGTCTTCTTTGTTGGTTATGTGTGTTTTGCCTAGGGATTGGCGTTGGGTGTGTTTTCCGTGTGTGATTGTGATTTGTGTGTGGTTGTGTTTGAGTGGTGATGTGTGTGTTTGGTTTTCACGTTTGTGATGTGAGATGTCATCTGTGTGTGGTTGTGTTTGTTTAGTGTTCCTCATGGAGTGTGGTGCATGTACTCTCGCAAATGCGATTCGTGTGTTCCACGAGAAACGTGCTCTGTTGTGTCTGGTGTGTGCCCTGTGACTGTTGTGTTGTTATTTTTTGAGTTTTGTGTGTGTGTTTGTTTGTGCATTGCATCGAGGTGCCCGTGTGTACATATGTGTGGGGTGTCTGTGTGCGGTTGTGAGTGAGGTGTGTAGTGTTAGAAAAGAGTGCTATGTGCATTTGTTGTTGGTTGTGTGTTTTGTGTGTGGTTTGGTATGTGTTGTGTGTGTTATGCGTGTGTGATTGTGATACGTGTTTAGCTGTGTTTGAGAAGCTGTGTGTGTAATTGGTTGTGTGTGAGGGGAAATGTGTTATCTGTATATGGTTTTGCTTGTGCAGTGTGCCTCCTTGTGTGTGTGGTGTGTACATGGTTAAGTGTGGTTTCTGAGAATTGTGCGCCTTTATGTCCTGTGATGTTTGTGGTGTATGTTGTTTCATCTGATGTGCTTTTTGCATGTTGAGTTTACGTGTGTTCTCTTTGTGTTGGTGGGTGTTTACTCGTGTTTATTGTGGTTATTCCTTGAGTGTGTGTTGTTCGGGGCTTTAAGGGTGGTATGCAGTGGTTGCGTTGGTCTACGTTGCTGTGTTGTCAATGCAGGGAGTTGTGTGTGTTATGAGGTGTGATGTATAAATTGTGTGTGATGTTTGTGTGTGTTGTGTGATGTACTCTGTAATTTGTGGATTATTTTGTGTGTTATGGTAACGTAATTGACGTGTTTCTTTTAGTGTGTGTGTTGTGTGTGCGCTGTTTGTGTCGTGCGTCTTTCTGTGTGGTGTTTTCTGTTTGTTGGGTTTCGTGTTATGTGTGAAGTGCGTTGTCTCTTGCGTATAATGTAGGTTGTGGCTTGCGGTTTTTGTTGTGATTGTGTGTGTATTCCGTGTTGTGTTACATTTCGCATCCTGTGTGCTATTGTGCGTCTTCTGCTCTGAAGTCTGATCTGTTTTGCTTAATGTGCAATGCAGTGTTTATGCGTTTGTGCATGTGGTGCTTCCTGTGTGTCGTTTACTTTCTGTGTTGGGACTTTTGTGTATGTGATGTGTGCAGTTTGGGTACTATGTTGTTTGCAGGGTGTGCTCTGTGTGTATTTCTCCGTGGAGTGCTGTGTGACGGGTGTGTTTGTGGGTGGTCCTGTGCTGTGTGCTTGTAGGGCGTCTGTGTGTTGGGTGTTAGGCGTCTCTTGTGTAGCGTGTTGTGTTCGTGGTTCGGGAATGTTATGTGGTCTGTGAGTGGTTTTCTGTTTCATGTTTAGTGTGTGATCATGCGTGTTACGTGATGTGCAACGTATGTGTTCTCAGTTGCATGTGTGTATTCCTATCTGATTTGCGTATTTTGCTGGTGTGTCATCTGTGCGTTTTACGTGTTGTGTGGGATATTAATTGTGTGCTGTGTCGGATATGCTTTGTATATAGGTTGCGTGCTTTGCATAGTGTTCTGTGAGGCCCTACGCGCTGTACGTTTTATGTGTGTTTTGTGTGATGTGTGCACTCTGTGAAATGTGTTTCATAAACTCAGTGTTCTTTTTGTTGCGGTTTGTGTATTTTTTGCATGTCATTTCGCATGTGTTGTGCGTGGTGCGAGTTTTGCATGTGGTTGTGACTTGCGTGTGTTTGCGTCTGACAGGTGGTGTGTGGGGCTCGCTGTTTGAGTATTGAGGGTAATTTGTGATGCGTGTACTGTGTGTGTTCATGTTGGTCATTGTCCCTCACTGTGTGTATCGCCTTTACTCTGAAAGCCGTGGTTCATGTGTACTGTGTGCAGTTATGTTCTCAGAGTGTGTGCGGTTTGTTGTTTAGTGTGATGTGATGTTTGTGTGTGGAGAGTTTGTATGTAAACTCCTTTCGCGTGTTGGGGTTGCTTTGCATGTGCGTTGTATGTGTTGTGCTGCCGCTCTCCATGTGTGTGAGTGGCCGGCGTGTTGTATGACCTGTGTGTGTTGTTTTATGCCTGCTGTATGCAGGGTGTGTTGTTTGCACTGTTGTGATGTACCCTTCTGTGTGCGTTGTGTTGTGTGTGGTGTGGTTCGTTTGGTTTCGTTGTTTTATGTCTTGCTGTGTGGGTTGTGGTTATGTGATTTTAACTGTGTATTGTGTGTGTTTGATCTGTGTTGTGCTTTCTGGATTTTTCTGTGAAGTGTGCTGTTTTTCGTTGTTGATATGCGGTGGCGAGTGATTTGTGGTGTTTGTTTTGTGATTCTGTGTGTATTCCGTTTTGCTATGCTGTGTGTGCTACACGTGTGCTCTTGTGTGTTTCGGGCTGTGTTGACTGTGATCTGTGGGTCTTGTTTATTTTGTGTGTGTTGTGTGTTGTCCGTGTTGCGTGTGTTGAGTATGTACTGAGTGTGGTGTGGGTTCTTTACTGCTTGTTGAGTTCATTGCTCTGTAATTTTCTCTGTGTGGCATGCAATGTGTGATGTGTGTGGTTGTGAGTCGTGGGTTGTGTGCATTGAGTGTTGTACATTTTGTGTTGTGTGTTGTACATTTGTGATTTTTGATGAGTTATCCGTTGGTGTTTGTATGCGTCCTGTTTTTCTTGTGTGGCTTCCGGTGTCGTGTTTCATGTGTAATGTCTCTGGTCTTTCTGTTGTCTGCTGTGTTGTGTACTGTGTTCCGGGTTTAGTGAGTGCCGTCTGTATGCTTTCTGTGTGTTACGTACACGGTAGATGTTGGTTGGTCTGTGTATTTGGAGCATTCTGTGTGATGTTAGTTCTGCGTTGCACCTGATGTGCTCTGTGAGTGTATGTTTTGTGTGTTTGTGTGTTTTGTTTCGTGGTGCCTCCGCGTGTGTCTGTGCGTGCTCTATATTGCCTTTCTGTGGCTGCGTGTGTTGTGTGTAGTGTGTTGTCGGTCTGTTGTGTAGGTTTTTAATGATTTCGTGTGGAATTGTGCGTGTTGTGCCTGACTTACGCGTGTGCTTGTGATTTGTGTTAGGTTGTGTGTGTGTTTGGCTGTTTGAGCTATGCACGTGATGTGAGGGGTGTTGACTGTGTGCGGATTTGCTCGGTTAGTATGTCTCACGGTGTGTGCAGTACGCAGCTGTGCAATGTTTTTCGTGTGTGTTGTGACCATTTACGTACCTGGTGTGTGGTGTGTCTCTTGTGACTCTCGTTTCACGTTGTCTGTGTTGTGTGTGTGTTCTGCGCTGTGCTCCTGTGTGACGGTGCATGTGTTTTGTGCCTGTGCGTGGTTGTGTTGGTAGTGTGTAGTGTATGCAATGTGCGCTGTCTTCTTTGTTGGTTATGTGTGTTTTGCCTAGGGATTGGCGTTGGGTGTGTTTTCCGTGTGTGATTGTGATTTGTGTGTGGTTGTGTTTGAGTGGTGATGTGTGTGTTTGGTTTTCACGTTTGTGATGTGAGATGTCATCTGTGTGTGGTTGTGTTTGTTTAGTGTTCCTCATGGAGTGTGGTGCATGTACTCTCGCAAATGCGATTCGTGTGTTCCACGAGAAACGTGCTCTGTTGTGTCTGGTGTGTGCCCTGTGACTGTTGTGTTGTTATTTTTTGAGTTTTGTGTGTGTGTTTGTTTGTGCATTGCATCGAGGTGCCCGTGTGTACATATGTGTGGGGTGTCTGTGTGCGGTTGTGAGTGAGGTGTGTAGTGTTAGAAAAGAGTGCTATGTGCATTTGTTGTTGGTTGTGTGTTTTGTGTGTGGTTTGGTATGTGTTGTGTGTGTTATGCGTGTGTGATTGTGATACGTGTTTAGCTGTGTTTGAGAAGCTGTGTGTGTAATTGGTTGTGTGTGAGGGGAAATGTGTTATCTGTATATGGTTTTGCTTGTGCAGTGTGCCTCCTTGTGTGTGTGGTGTGTACATGGTTAAGTGTGGTTTCTGAGAATTGTGCGCCTTTATGTCCTGTGATGTTTGTGGTGTATGTTGTTTCATCTGATGTGCTTTTTGCATGTTGAGTTTACGTGTGTTCTCTTTGTGTTGGTGGGTGTTTACTCGTGTTTATTGTGGTTATTCCTTGAGTGTGTGTTGTTCGGGGCTTTAAGGGTGGTATGCAGTGGTTGCGTTGGTCTACGTTGCTGTGTTGTCAATGCAGGGAGTTGTGTGTGTTATGAGGTGTGATGTATAAATTGTGTGTGATGTTTGTGTGTGTTGTGTGATGTACTCTGTAATTTGTGGATTATTTTGTGTGTTATGGTAACGTAATTGACGTGTTTCTTTTAGTGTGTGTGTTGTGTGTGCGCTGTTTGTGTCGTGCGTCTTTCTGTGTGGTGTTTTCTGTTTGTTGGGTTTCGTGTTATGTGTGAAGTGCGTTGTCTCTTGCGTATAATGTAGGTTGTGGCTTGCGGTTTTTGTTGTGATTGTGTGTGTATTCCGTGTTGTGTTACATTTCGCATCCTGTGTGCTATTGTGCGTCTTCTGCTCTGAAGTCTGATCTGTTTTGCTTAATGTGCAATGCAGTGTTTATGCGTTTGTGCATGTGGTGCTTCCTGTGTGTCGTTTACTTTCTGTGTTGGGACTTTTGTGTATGTGATGTGTGCAGTTTGGGTACTATGTTGTTTGCAGGGTGTGCTCTGTGTGTATTTCTCCGTGGAGTGCTGTGTGACGGGTGTGTTTGTGGGTGGTCCTGTGCTGTGTGCTTGTAGGGCGTCTGTGTGTTGGGTGTTAGGCGTCTCTTGTGTAGCGTGTTGTGTTCGTGGTTCGGGAATGTTATGTGGTCTGTGAGTGGTTTTCTGTTTCATGTTTAGTGTGTGATCATGCGTGTTACGTGATGTGCAACGTATGTGTTCTCAGTTGCATGTGTGTATTCCTATCTGATTTGCGTATTTTGCTGGTGTGTCATCTGTGCGTTTTACGTGTTGTGTGGGATATTAATTGTGTGCTGTGTCGGATATGCTTTGTATATAGGTTGCGTGCTTTGCATAGTGTTCTGTGAGGCCCTACGCGCTGTACGTTTTATGTGTGTTTTGTGTGATGTGTGCACTCTGTGAAATGTGTTTCATAAACTCAGTGTTCTTTTTGTTGCGGTTTGTGTATTTTTTGCATGTCATTTCGCATGTGTTGTGCGTGGTGCGAGTTTTGCATGTGGTTGTGACTTGCGTGTGTTTGCGTCTGACAGGTGGTGTGTGGGGCTCGCTGTTTGAGTATTGAGGGTAATTTGTGATGCGTGTACTGTGTGTGTTCATGTTGGTCATTGTCCCTCACTGTGTGTATCGCCTTTACTCTGAAAGCCGTGGTTCATGTGTACTGTGTGCAGTTATGTTCTCAGAGTGTGTGCGGTTTGTTGTTTAGTGTGATGTGATGTTTGTGTGTGGAGAGTTTGAATGTAAACTCCTTTCGCGTGTTGGGGTTGCTTTGCATGTGCGTTGTATGTGTTGTGCTGCCGCTCTCCATGTGTGTGAGTGGCCGGCGTGTTGTATGACCTGTGTGTGTTGTTTTATGCCTGCTGTATGCAGGGTGTGTTGTTTGCACTGTTGTGATGTACCCTTCTGTGTGCGTTGTGTTGTGTGTGGTGTGGTTCGTTTGGTTTCGTTGTTTTATGTCTTGCTGTGTGGGTTGTGGTTATGTGATTTTAACTGTGTATTGTGTGTGTTTGATCTGTGTTGTGCTTTCTGGATTTTTCTGTGAAGTGTGCTGTTTTTCGTTGTTGATATGCGGTGGCGAGTGATTTGTGGTGTTTGTTTTGTGATTCTGTGTGTATTCCGTTTTGCTATGCTGTGTGTGCTACACGTGTGCTCTTGTGTGTTTCGGGCTGTGTTGACTGTGATCTGTGGGTCTTGTTTATTTTGTGTGTGTTGTGTGTTGTCCGTGTTGCGTGTGTTGAGTATGTACTGAGTGTGGTGTGGGTTCTTTACTGCTTGTTGAGTTCATTGCTCTGTAATTTTCTCTGTGTGGCATGCAATGTGTGATGTGTGTGGTTGTGAGTCGTGGGTTGTGTGCATTGAGTGTTGTACATTTTGTGTTGTGTGTTGTACATTTGTGATTTTTGATGAGTTATCCGTTGGTGTTTGTATGCGTCCTGTTTTTCTTGTGTGGCTTCCGGTGTCGTGTTTCATGTGTAATGTCTCTGGTCTTTCTGTTGTCTGCTGTGTTGTGTACTGTGTTCCGGGTTTAGTGAGTGCCGTCTGTATGCTTTCTGTGTGTTACGTACACGGTAGATGTTGGTTGGTCTGTGTATTTGGAGCATTCTGTGTGATGTTAGTTCTGCGTTGCACCTGATGTGCTCTGTGAGTGTATGTTTTGTGTGTTTGTGTGTTTTGTTTCGTGGTGCCTCCGCGTGTGTCTGTGCGTGCTCTATATTGCCTTTCTGTGGCTGCGTGTGTTGTGTGTAGTGTGTTGTCGGTCTGTTGTGTAGGTTTTTAATGATTTCGTGTGGAATTGTGCGTGTTGTGCCTGACTTACGCGTGTGCTTGTGATTTGTGTTAGGTTGTGTGTGTGTTTGGCTGTTTGAGCTATGCACGTGATGTGAGGGGTGTTGACTGTGTGCGGATTTGCTCGGTTAGTATGTCTCACGGTGTGTGCAGTACGCAGCTGTGCAATGTTTTTCGTGTGTGTTGTGACCATTTACGTACCTGGTGTGTGGTGTGTCTCTTGTGACTCTCGTTTCACGTTGTCTGTGTTGTGTGTGTGTTCTGCGCTGTGCTCCTGTGTGACGGTGCATGTGTTTTGTGCCTGTGCGTGGTTGTGTTGGTAGTGTGTAGTGTATGCAATGTGCGTTGTTTTGTTTGTGGGTTTTGTGTTTTTTGCCAAGGGATTGGCGTTGGGTGTGTTTTCCGTGTGTGATTGTGATTTGTGTGTGGTTGTGTTTGAGTGGTGATGTGTGTGTTTGGTTTTCACGTTTGTGATGTGAGATGTCATCTGTGTGTGGTTGTGTTTGTTTAGTGTTCCTCATGGAGTGTGGTGCATGTACTCTCGCAAATGCGATTCGTGTGTTCCACGAGAAACGTGCTCTGTTGTGTCTGGTGTGTGCCCTGTGACTGTTGTGTTGTTATATTTTGAGTTTTGTGTGTGTGTTTGTTTGTGCATTGCATCGAGGTGCCCGTGTGTACATATGTGTGGGGTGTCTGTGTGCGGTTGTGAGTGAGGTGTGTAGTGTTAGAAAAGAGTGCTATGTGCATTTGTTGTTGGTTGTGTGTTTTGTGTGTGGTTTTGTATGTGTTGTGTGTGTTATGCGTGTGTGATTGTGATACGTGTTTAGCTGTGTTTGAGAAGCTGTGTGTGTAATTGGTTGTGTGTGAGGGGAAATGTGTTATCTGTATATGGTTTTGCTTGTGCAGTGTGCCTCCTTGTGTGTGTGGTGTGTACATGGTTAAGTGTGGTTTCTGAGAATTGTGCGCCTTTATGTCCTGTGATGTTTGTGGTGTATGTTGTTTCATCTGATGTGCTTTTTGCATGTTGAGTTTACGTGTGTTCTCTTTGTGTTGGTGGGTGTTTACTCGTGTTTATTGTGGTTATTCCTTGAGTGTGTGTTGTTCGGGGCTTTAAGGGTGGTATGCAGTGGTTGCGTTGGTCTACGTTGCTGTGTTGTCAATGCAGGGAGTTGTGTGTGTTATGAGGTGTGATGTATAAATTGTGTGTGATGTTTGTGTGTGTTGTGTGATGTACTCTGTAATTTGTGGATTATTTTGTGTGTTATGGTAACGTAATTGACGTGTTTCTTTTAGTGTGTGTGTTGTGTGTGCGCTGTTTGTGTCGTGCGTCTTTCTGTGTGGTGTTTTCTGTTTGTTGGGTTTCGTGTTATGTGTGAAGTGCGTTGTCTCTTGCGTATAATGTAGGTTGTGGCTTGCGGTTTTTGTTGTGATTGTGTGTGTATTCCGTGTTGTGTTACATTTCGCATCCTGTGTGCTATTGTGCGTCTTCTGCTCTGAAGTCTGATCTGTTTTGCTTAATGTGCAATGCAGTGTTTATGCGTTTGTGCATGTGGTGCTTCCTGTGTGTCGTTTACTTTCTGTGTTGGGACTTTTGTGTATGTGATGTGTGCAGTTTGGGTACTATGTTGTTTGCAGGGTGTGCTCTGTGTGTATTTCTCCGTGGAGTGCTGTGTGACGGGTGTGTTTGTGGGTGGTCCTGTGCTGTGTGCTTGTAGGGCGTCTGTGTGTTGGGTGTTAGGCGTCTCTTGTGTAGCGTGTTGTGTTCGTGGTTCGGGAATGTTATGTGGTCTGTGAGTGGTTTTCTGTTTCATGTTTAGTGTGTGATCATGCGTGTTACGTGATGTGCAACGTATGTGTTCTCAGTTGCATGTGTGTATTCCTATCTGATTTGCGTATTTTGCTGGTGTGTCATCTGTGCGTTTTACGTGTTGTGTGGGATATTAATTGTGTGCTGTGTCGGATATGCTTTGTATATAGGTTGCGTGCTTTGCATAGTGTTCTGTGAGGCCCTACGCGCTGTACGTTTTATGTGTGTTTTGTGTGATGTGTGCACTCTGTGAAATGTGTTTCATAAACTCGGTGTTCTTTTTGTTGCGGTTTGTGTATTTTTTGCATGTCATTTCGCATGTGTTGTGCGTGGTGCGAGTTTTGCATGTGGTTGTGACTTGCGTGTGTTTGCGTCTGACAGGTGGTGTGTGGGGCTCGCTGTTTGAGTATTGAGGGTAATTTGTGATGCGTGTACTGTGTGTGTTCATGTTGGTCATTGTCCCTCACTGTGTGTATCGCCTTTACTCTGAAAGCCGTGGTTCATGTGTACTGTGTGCAGTTATGTTCTCAGAGTGTGTGCGGTTTGTTGTTTAGTGTGATGTGATGTTTGTGTGTGGAGAGTTTGTATGTAAACTCCTTTCGCGTGTTGGGGTTGCTTTGCATGTGCGTTGTATGTGTTGTGCTGCCGCTCTCCATGTGTGTGAGTGGCCGGCGTGTTGTATGACCTGTGTGTGTTGTTTTATGCCTGCTGTATGCAGGGTGTGTTGTTTGCACTGTTGTGATGTACCCTTCTGTGTGCGTTGTGTTGTGTGTGGTGTGGTTCGTTTGGTTTCGTTGTTTTATGTCTTGCTGTGTGGGTTGTGGTTATGTGATTTTAACTGTGTATTGTGTGTGTTTGATCTGTGTTGTGCTTTCTGGATTTTTCTGTGAAGTGTGCTGTTTTTCGTTGTTGATATGCGGTGGCGAGTGATTTGTGGTGTTTGTTTTGTGATTCTGTGTGTATTCCGTTTTGCTATGCTGTGTGTGCTACACGTGTGCTCTTGTGTGTTTCGGGCTGTGTTGACTGTGATCTGTGGGTCTTGTTTATTTTGTGTGTGTTGTGTGTTGTCCGTGTTGCGTGTGTTGAGTATGTACTGAGTGTGGTGTGGGTTCTTTACTGCTTGTTGAGTTCATTGCTCTGTAATTTTCTCTGTGTGGCATGCAATGTGTGATGTGTGTGGTTGTGAGTCGTGGGTTGTGTGCATTGAGTGTTGTACATTTTGTGTTGTGTGTTGTACATTTGTGATTTTTGATGAGTTATCCGTTGGTGTTTGTATGCGTCCTGTTTTTCTTGTGTGGCTTCCGGTGTCGTGTTTCATGTGTAATGTCTCTGGTCTTTCTGTTGTCTGCTGTGTTGTGTACTGTGTTCTGGGTTTAGTGAGTGCCGTCTGTATGCTTTCTGTGTGTTACGTACACGGTAGATGTTGGTTGGTCTGTGTATTTGGAGCATTCTGTGTGATGTTAGTTCTGCGTTGCACCTGATGTGCTCTGTGAGTGTATGTTTTGTGTGTTTGTGTGTTTTGTTTCGTGGTGCCTCCGCGTGTGTCTGTGCGTGCTCTATATTGCCTTTCTGTGGCTGCGTGTGTTGTGTGTAGTGTGTTGTCGGTCTGTTGTGTAGGTTTTTAATGATTTCGTGTGGAATTGTGCGTGTTGTGCCTGACTTACGCGTGTGCTTGTGATTTGTGTTAGGTTGTGTGTGTGTTTGGCTGTTTGAGCTATGCACGTGATGTGAGGGGTGTTGACTGTGTGCGGATTTGCTCGGTTAGTATGTCTCACGGTGTGTGCAGTACGCAGCTGTGCAATGTTTTTCGTGTGTGTTGTGACCATTTACGTACCTGGTGTGTGGTGTGTCTCTTGTGACTCTCGTTTCACGTTGTCTGTGTTGTGTGTGTGTTCTGCGCTGTGCTCCTGTGTGACGGTGCATGTGTTTTGTGCCTGTGCGTGGTTGTGTTGGTAGTGTGTAGTGTATGCAATGTGCGCTGTCTTCTTTGTTGGTTATGTGTGTTTTGCCTAGGGATTGGCGTTGGGTGTGTTTTCCGTGTGTGATTGTGATTTGTGTGTGGTTGTGTTTGAGTGGTGATGTGTGTGTTTGGTTTTCACGTTTGTGATGTGAGATGTCATCTGTGTGTGGTTGTGTTTGTTTAGTGTTCCTCATGGAGTGTGGTGCATGTACTCTCGCAAATGCGATTCGTGTGTTCCACGAGAAACGTGCTCTGTTGTGTCTGGTGTGTGCCCTGTGACTGTTGTGTTGTTATTTTTTGAGTTTTGTGTGTGTGTTTGTTTGTGCATTGCATCGAGGTGCCCGTGTGTACATATGTGTGGGGTGTCTGTGTGCGGTTGTGAGTGAGGTGTGTAGTGTTAGAAAAGAGTGCTATGTGCATTTGTTGTTGGTTGTGTGTTTTGTGTGTGGTTTTGTATGTGTTGTGTGTGTTATGCGTGTGTGATTGTGATACGTGTTTAGCTGTGTTTGAGAAGCTGTGTGTGTAATTGGTTGTGTGTGAGGGGAAATGTGTTATCTGTATATGGTTTTGCTTGTGCAGTGTGCCTCCTTGTGTGTGTGGTGTGTACATGGTTAAGTGTGGTTTCTGAGAATTGTGCGCCTTTATGTCCTGTGATGTTTGTGGTGTATGTTGTTTCATCTGATGTGCTTTTTGCATGTTGAGTTTACGTGTGTTCTCTTTGTGTTGGTGGGTGTTTACTCGTGTTTATTGTGGTTATTCCTTGAGTGTGTGTTGTTCGGGGCTTTAAGGGTGGTATGCAGTGGTTGCATTGGTCTACGTTGCTGTGTTGTCAATGCAGGGAGTTGTGTGTGTTATGAGGTGTGATGTATAAATTGTGTGTGATGTTTGTGTGTGTTGTGTGATGTACTCTGTAATTTGTGGATTATTTTGTGTGTTATGGTAACGTAATTGACGTGTTTCTTTTAGTGTGTGTGTTGTGTGTGCGCTGTTTGTGTCGTGCGTCTTTCTGTGTGGTGTTTTCTGTTTGTTGGGTTTCGTGTTATGTGTGAAGTGCGTTGTCTCTTGCGTATAATGTAGGTTGTGGCTTGCGGTTTTTGTTGTGATTGTGTGTGTATTCCGTGTTGTGTTACATTTCGCATCCTGTGTGCTATTGTGCGTCTTCTGCTCTGAAGTCTGATCTGTTTTGCTTAATGTGCAATGCAGTGTTTATGCGTTTGTGCATGTGATGCTTCCTGTGTGTCGTTTACTTTCTGTGTTGGGACTTTTGTGTATGTGATGTGTGCAGTTTGGGTACTATGTTGTTTGCAGGTTGTGCTCTGTGTGTATTTCTCCGTGGAGTGCTGTGTGACGGGTGTGTTTGTGGGTGGTCCTGTGCTGTGTGCTTGTAGGGCGTCTGTGTGTTGGGTATTAGGCGTCTCTTGTGTAGCGTGTTGTGTTCGTGGTTCGGGAATGTTATGTGGTCTGTGAGTGGTTTTCTGTTTCATGTTTAGTGTGTGATCATGCGTGTTACGTGATGTGCAACGTATGTGTTCTCAGTTGCATGTGTGTATTCCTATCTGATTTGCGTATTTTGCTGGTGTGTCATCTGTGCGTTTTACGTGTTGTGTGGGATATTAATTGTGTGCTGTGTCGGATATGCTTTGTATATAGGTTGCGTGCTTTGCATAGTGTTCTGTGAGGCCCTACGTGCTGTACGTTTTATGTGTGTTTTGTGTGATGTGTGCACTCTGTGAAATGTGTTTCATAAACTCAGTGTTCTTTTTGTTGCGGTTTGTGTATTTTGTGCATGTCATTTCGCATGTGTTGTGCGTGGTGCGAGTTTTGCATGTGGTTGTGACTTGCGTGTGTTTGCGTCTGACAGGTGGTGTGTGGGGCTCGCTGTTTGAGTATTGAGGGTAATTTGTGATGCGTGTACTGTGTGTGTTCATGTTGGTCATTGTCCCTCACTGTGTGTATCGCCTTTACTCTGAAAGCCGTGGTTCATGTGTACTGTGTGCAGTTATGTTCTCAGAGTGTGTGCGGTTTGTTGTTTAGTGTGATGTGATGTTTGTGTGTGGAGAGTTTGAATGTAAACTCCTTTCGCGTGTTGGGGTTGCTTTGCATGTGCGTTGTATGTGTTGTGCTGCCGCTCTCCATGTGTGTGAGTGGCCGGCGTGTTGTATGACCTGTGTGTGTTGTTTTATGCCTGCTGTATGCAGGGTGTGTTGTTTGCACTGTTGTGATGTACCCTTCTGTGTGCGTTGTGTTGTGTGTGGTGTGGTTCGTTTGGTTTCGTTGTTTTATGTCTTGCTGTGTGGGTTGTGGTTATGTGATTTTAACTGTGTATTGTGTGTGTTTGATCTGTGTTGTGCTTTCTGGATTTTTCTGTGAAGTGTGCTGTTTTTCGTTGTTGATATGCGGTAGCGAGTGATTTGTGGTGTTTGTTTTGTGATTCTGTGTGTATTCCGTTTTGCTATGCTGTGTGTGCTACACGTGTGCTCTTGTGTGTTTCGGGCTGTGTTGACTGTGATCTGTGGGTCTTGTTTATTTTGTGTGTGTTGTGTGTTGTCCGTGTTGCGTGTGTTGAGTATGTACTGAGTGTGGTGTGGGTTCTTTACTGCTTGTTGAGTTCATTGCTCTGTAATTTTCTCTGTGTGGCATGCAATGTGTGATGTGTGTGGTTGTGAGTCGTGGGTTGTGTGCATTGAGTGTTGTACATTTTGTGTTGTGTGTTGTACATTTGTGATTTTTGATGAGTTATCCGTTGGTGTTTGTATGCGTCCTGTTTTTCTTGTGTGGCTTCCGGTGTCGTGTTTCATGTGTAATGTCTCTGGTCTTTCTGTTGTCTGCTGTGTTGTGTACTGTGTTCCGGGTTTAGTGAGTGCCGTCTGTATGCTTTCTGTGTGTTACGTACACGGTAGATGTTGGTTGGTCTGTGTATTTGGAGCATTCTGTGTGATGTTAGTTCTGCGTTGCACCTGATGTGCTCTGTGAGTGTATGTTTTGTGTGTTTGTGTGTTTTGTTTCGTGGTGCCTCCGCGTGTGTCTGTGCGTGCTCTATATTGCCTTTCTGTGGCTGCGTGTGTTGTGTGTAGTGTGTTGTCGGTCTGTTGTGTAGGTTTTTAATGATTTCGTGTGGAATTGTGCGTGTTGTGCCTGACTTACGCGTGTGCTTGTGATTTGTGTTAGGTTGTGTGTGTGTTTGGCTGTTTGAGCTATGCACGTGATGTGAGGGGTGTTGACTGTGTGCGGATTTGCTCGGTTAGTATGTCTCACGGTGTGTGCAGTACGCAGCTGTGCAATGTTTTTCGTGTGTGTTGTGACCATTTACGTACCTGGTGTGTGGTGTGTCTCTTGTGACTCTCGTTTCACGTTGTCTGTGTTGTGTGTGTGTTCTGCGCTGTGCTCCTGTGTGACGGTGCATGTGTTTTGTGCCTGTGCGTGGTTGTGTTGGTAGTGTGTAGTGTATGCAATGTGCGCTGTCTTCTTTGTTGGTTATGTGTGTTTTGCCTAGGGATTGGCGTTGGGTGTGTTTTCCGTGTGTGATTGTGATTTGTGTGTGGTTGTGTTTGAGTGGTGATGTGTGTGTTTGGTTTTCACGTTTGTGATGTGAGATGTCATCTGTGTGTGGTTGTGTTTGTTTAGTGTTCCTCATGGAGTGTGGTGCATGTACTCTCGCAAATGCGATTCGTGTGTTCCACGAGAAACGTGCTCTGTTGTGTCTGGTGTGTGCCCTGTGACTGTTGTGTTGTTATTTTTTGAGTTTTGTGTGTGTGTTTGTTTGTGCATTGCATCGAGGTGCCCGTGTGTACATATGTGTGGGGTGTCTGTGTGCGGTTGTGAGTGAGGTGTGTAGTGTTAGAAAAGAGTGCTATGTGCATTTGTTGTTGGTTGTGTGTTTTGTGTGTGGTTTTGTATGTGTTGTGTGTGTTATGCGTGTGTGATTGTGATACGTGTTTAGCTGTGTTTGAGAAGCTGTGTGTGTAATTGGTTGTGTGTGAGGGGAAATGTGTTATCTGTATATGGTTTTGCTTGTGCAGTGTGCCTCCTTGTGTGTGTGGTGTGTACATGGTTAAGTGTGGTTTCTGAGAATTGTGCGCCTTTATGTCCTGTGATGTTTGTGGTGTATGTTGTTTCATCTGATGTGCTTTTTGCATGTTGAGTTTACGTGTGTTCTCTTTGTGTTGGTGGGTGTTTACTCGTGTTTATTGTGGTTATTCCTTGAGTGTGTGTTGTTCGGGGCTTTAAGGGTGGTATGCAGTGGTTGCGTTGGTCTACGTTGCTGTGTTGTCAATGCAGGGAGTTGTGTGTGTTATGAGGTGTGATGTATAAATTGTGTGTGATGTTTGTGTGTGTTGTGTGATGTACTCTGTAATTTGTGGATTATTTTGTGTGTTATGGTAACGTAATTGACGTGTTTCTTTTAGTGTGTGTGTTGTGTGTGCGCTGTTTGTGTCGTGCGTCTTTCTGTGTGGTGTTTTCTGTTTGTTGGGTTTCGTGTTATGTGTGAAGTGCGTTGTCTCTTGCGTATAATGTAGGTTGTGGCTTGCGGTTTTTGTTGTGATTGTGTGTGTATTCCGTGTTGTGTTACATTTCGCATCCTGTGTGCTATTGTGCGTCTTCTGCTCTGAAGTCTGATCTGTTTTGCTTAATGTGCAATGCAGTGTTTATGCGTTTGTGCATGTGGTGCTTCCTGTGTGTCGTTTACTTTCTGTGTTGGGACTTTTGTGTATGTGATGTGTGCAGTTTGGGTACTATGTTGTTTGCAGGTTGTGCTCTGTGTGTATTTCTCCGTGGAGTGCTGTGTGACGGGTGTGTTTGTGGGTGGTCCTGTGCTGTGTGCTTGTAGGGCGTCTGTGTGTTGGGTGTTAGGCGTCTCTTGTGTAGCGTGTTGTGTTCGTGGTTCGGGAATGTTATGTGGTCTGTGAGTGGTTTTC
Source organism: Manis javanica (assembly GCF_040802235.1). Taxonomy (NCBI): domain Eukaryota; kingdom Metazoa; phylum Chordata; class Mammalia; order Pholidota; family Manidae; genus Manis; species Manis javanica. The sequence goes on along the minus strand of NC_133159.1, from coordinate 112,651,784 downwards.
TGTTTCATGTTTAGTGTGTGATCATGCGTGTTACGTGATGTGCAACGTATGTGTTCTCAGTTGCATGTGTGTATTCCTATCTGATTTGCGTATTTTGCTGGTGTGTCATCTGTGCGTTTTACGTGTTGTGTGGGATATTAATTGTGTGCTGTGTCGGATATGCTTTGTATATAGGTTGCGTGCTTTGCATAGTGTTCTGTGAGGCCCTACGCGCTGTACGTTTTATGTGTGTTTTGTGTGATGTGTGCACTCTGTGAAATGTGTTTCATAAACTCAGTGTTCTTTTTGTTGCGGTTTGTGTATTTTTTGCATGTCATTTCGCATGTGTTGTGCGTGGTGCGAGTTTTGCATGTGGTTGTGACTTGCGTGTGTTTGCGTCTGACAGGTGGTGTGTGGGGCTCGCTGTTTGAGTATTGAGGGTAATTTGTGATGCGTGTACTGTGTGTGTTCATGTTGGTCATTGTCCCTCACTGTGTGTATCGCCTTTACTCTGAAAGCCGTGGTTCATGTGTACTGTGTGCAGTTATGTTCTCAGAGTGTGTGCGGTTTGTTGTTTAGTGTGATGTGATGTTTGTGTGTGGAGAGTTTGAATGTAAACTCCTTTCGCGTGTTGGGGTTGCTTTGCATGTGCGTTGTATGTGTTGTGCTGCCGCTCTCCATGTGTGTGAGTGGCCGGCGTGTTGTATGACCTGTGTGTGTTGTTTTATGCCTGCTGTATGCAGGGTGTGTTGTTTGCACTGTTGTGATGTACCCTTCTGTGTGCGTTGTGTTGTGTGTGGTGTGGTTCGTTTGGTTTCGTTGTTTTATGTCTTGCTGTGTGGGTTGTGGTTATGTGATTTTAACTGTGTATTGTGTGTGTTTGATCTGTGTTGTGCTTTCTGGATTTTTCTGTGAAGTGTGCTGTTTTTCGTTGTTGATATGCGGTAGCGAGTGATTTGTGGTGTTTGTTTTGTGATTCTGTGTGTATTCCGTTTTGCTATGCTGTGTGTGCTACACGTGTGCTCTTGTGTGTTTCGGGCTGTGTTGACTGTGATCTGTGGGTCTTGTTTATTTTGTGTGTGTTGTGTGTTGTCCGTGTTGCGTGTGTTGAGTATGTACTGAGTGTGGTGTGGGTTCTTTACTGCTTGTTGAGTTCATTGCTCTGTAATTTTCTCTGTGTGGCATGCAATGTGTGATGTGTGTGGTTGTGAGTCGTGGGTTGTGTGCATTGAGTGTTGTACATTTTGTGTTGTGTGTTGTACATTTGTGATTTTTGATGAGTTATCCGTTGGTGTTTGTATGCGTCCTGTTTTTCTTGTGTGGCTTCCGGTGTCGTGTTTCATGTGTAATGTCTCTGGTCTTTCTGTTGTCTGCTGTGTTGTGTACTGTGTTCCGGGTTTAGTGAGTGCCGTCTGTATGCTTTCTGTGTGTTACGTACACGGTAGATGTTGGTTGGTCTGTGTATTTGGAGCATTCTGTGTGATGTTAGTTCTGCGTTGCACCTGATGTGCTCTGTGAGTGTATGTTTTGTGTGTTTGTGTGTTTTGTTTCGTGGTGCCTCCGCGTGTGTCTGTGCGTGCTCTATATTGCCTTTCTGTGGCTGCGTGTGTTGTGTGTAGTGTGTTGTCGGTCTGTTGTGTAGGTTTTTAATGATTTCGTGTGGAATTGTGCGTGTTGTGCCTGACTTACGCGTGTGCTTGTGATTTGTGTTAGGTTGTGTGTGTGTTTGGCTGTTTGAGCTATGCACGTGATGTGAGGGGTGTTGACTGTGTGCGGATTTGCTCGGTTAGTATGTCTCACGGTGTGTGCAGTACGCAGCTGTGCAATGTTTTTCGTGTGTGTTGTGACCATTTACGTACCTGGTGTGTGGTGTGTCTCTTGTGACTCTCGTTTCACGTTGTCTGTGTTGTGTGTGTGTTCTGCGCTGTGCTCCTGTGTGACGGTGCATGTGTTTTGTGCCTGTGCGTGGTTGTGTTGGTAGTGTGTAGTGTATGCAATGTGCGCTGTCTTCTTTGTTGGTTATGTGTGTTTTGCCTAGGGATTGGCGTTGGGTGTGTTTTCCGTGTGTGATTGTGATTTGTGTGTGGTTGTGTTTGAGTGGTGATGTGTGTGTTTGGTTTTCACGTTTGTGATGTGAGATGTCATCTGTGTGTGGTTGTGTTTGTTTAGTGTTCCTCATGGAGTGTGGTGCATGTACTCTCGCAAATGCGATTCGTGTGTTCCACGAGAAACGTGCTCTGTTGTGTCTGGTGTGTGCCCTGTGACTGTTGTGTTGTTATTTTTTGAGTTTTGTGTGTGTGTTTGTTTGTGCATTGCATCGAGGTGCCCGTGTGTACATATGTGTGGGGTGTCTGTGTGCGGTTGTGAGTGAGGTGTGTAGTGTTAGAAAAGAGTGCTATGTGCATTTGTTGTTGGTTGTGTGTTTTGTGTGTGGTTTTGTATGTGTTGTGTGTGTTATGCGTGTGTGATTGTGATACGTGTTTAGCTGTGTTTGAGAAGCTGTGTGTGTAATTGGTTGTGTGTGAGGGGAAATGTGTTATCTGTATATGGTTTTGCTTGTGCAGTGTGCCTCCTTGTGTGTGTGGTGTGTACATGGTTAAGTGTGGTTTCTGAGAATTGTGCGCCTTTATGTCCTGTGATGTTTGTGGTGTATGTTGTTTCATCTGATGTGCTTTTTGCATGTTGAGTTTACGTGTGTTCTCTTTGTGTTGGTGGGTGTTTACTCGTGTTTATTGTGGTTATTCCTTGAGTGTGTGTTGTTCGGGGCTTTAAGGGTGGTATGCAGTGGTTGCATTGGTCTACGTTGCTGTGTTGTCAATGCAGGGAGTTGTGTGTGTTATGAGGTGTGATGTATAAATTGTGTGTGATGTTTGTGTGTGTTGTGTGATGTACTCTGTAATTTGTGGATTATTTTGTGTGTTATGGTAACGTAATTGACGTGTTTCTTTTAGTGTGTGTGTTGTGTGTGCGCTGTTTGTGTCGTGCGTCTTTCTGTGTGGTGTTTTCTGTTTGTTGGGTTTCGTGTTATGTGTGAAGTGCGTTGTCTCTTGCGTACAATGTAGGTTGTGGCTTGCGGTTTGTGTTGTGATTGTGTGTGTATTCCGTGTTGTGTTACATTTCGCATCCTGTGTGCTATTGTGCGTCTTCTGCTCTGAAGTCTGATCTGTTTTGCTTAATGTGCAATGCAGTGTTTATGCGTTTGTGCATGTGGTGCTTCCTGTGTGTCGTTTACTTTCTGTGTTGGGACTTTTGTGTATGTGATGTGTGCAGTTTGGGTACTATGTTGTTTGCAGGGTGTGCTCTGTGTGTATTTCTCCGTGGAGTGCTGTGTGACGGGTGTGTTTGTGGGTGGTCCTGTGCTGTGTGCTTGTAGTGCGTCTGTGTGTTGGGTGTTAGGCGTCTCTTGTGTAGCGTGTTGTGTTCGTGGTTCGGGAATGTTATGTGGTCTGTGAGTGGTTTTCTGTTTCATGTTTAGTGTGTGATCATGCGTGTTACGTGATGTGCAACGTATGTGTTCTCAGTTGCATGTGTGTATTCCTATCTGATTTGCGTATTTTGCTGGTGTGTCATCTGTGCGTTTTACGTGTTGTGTGGGATATTAATTGTGTGCTGTGTCGGATATGCTTTGTATATAGGTTGCGTGCTTTGCATAGTGTTCTGTGAGGCCCTACGCGCTGTACGTTTTATGTGTGTTTTGTGTGATGTGTGCACTCTGTGAAATGTGTTTCATAAACTCAGTGTTCTTTTTGTTGCGGTTTGTGTATTTTTTGCATGTCATTTCGCATGTGTTGTGCGTGGTGCGAGTTTTGCATGTGGTTGTGACTTGCGTGTGTTTGCGTCTGACAGGTGGTGTGTGGGGCTCGCTGTTTGAGTATTGAGGGTAATTTGTGATGCGTGTACTGTGTGTGTTCATGTTGGTCATTGTCCCTCACTGTGTGTATCGCCTTTACTCTGAAAGCCGTGGTTCATGTGTACTGTGTGCAGTTATGTTCTCAGAGTGTGTGCGGTTTGTTGTTTAGTGTGATGTGATGTTTGTGTGTGGAGAGTTTGAATGTAAACTCCTTTCGCGTGTTGGGGTTGCTTTGCATGTGCGTTGTATGTGTTGTGCTGCCGCTCTCCATGTGTGTGAGTGGCCGGCGTGTTGTATGACCTGTGTGTGTTGTTTTATGCCTGCTGTATGCAGGGTGTGTTGTTTGCACTGTTGTGATGTACCCTTCTGTGTGCGTTGTGTTGTGTGTGGTGTGGTTCGTTTGGTTTCGTTGTTTTATGTCTTGCTGTGTGGGTTGTGGTTATGTGATTTTAACTGTGTATTGTGTGTGTTTGATCTGTGTTGTGCTTTCTGGATTTTTCTGTGAAGTGTGCTGTTTTTCGTTGTTGATATGCGGTAGCGAGTGATTTGTGGTGTTTGTTTTGTGATTCTGTGTGTATTCCGTTTTGCTATGCTGTGTGTGCTACACGTGTGCTCTTGTGTGTTTCGGGGCTGTGTTGACTGTGATCTGTGGGTCTTGTTTATTTTGTGTGTGTTGTGTGTTGTCCGTGTTGCGTGTGTTGAGTATGTACTGAGTGTGGTGTGGGTTCTTTACTGCTTGTTGAGTTCATTGCTCTGTAATTTTCTCTGTGTGGCATGCAATGTGTGATGTGTGTGGTTGTGAGTCGTGGGTTGTGTGCATTGAGTGTTGTACATTTTGTGTTGTGTGTTGTACATTTGTGATTTTTGATGAGTTATCCGTTGGTGTTTGTATGCGTCCTGTTTTTCTTGTGTGGCTTCCGGTGTCGTGTTTCATGTGTGTAATGTCTCTGGTTCTTTCTGTTGTCTGCTGTGTTGTGTACTGTGTTCCGGGTTTAGTGAGTGCCGTCTGTATGCTTTCTGTGTGTTACGTACACGGTAGATGTTGGTTGGTCTGTGTATTTGGAGCATTCTGTGTGATGTTAGTTCTGCGTTGCACCTGATGTGCTCTGTGAGTGTATGTTTTGTGTGTTTGTGTGTTTTGTTTCGTGGTGCCTCCGCGTGTGTCTGTGCGTGCTCTATATTGCCTTTCTGTGGCTGCGTGTGTTGTGTGTAGTGTGTTGTCGGTCTGTTGTGTAGGTTTTTAATGATTTCGTGTGGAATTGTGCGTGTTGTGCCTGACTTACGCGTGTGCTTGTGATTTGTGTTAGGTTGTGTGTGTGTTTGGCTGTTTGAGCTATGCACGTGATGTGAGGGGTGTTGACTGTGTGCGGATTTGCTCGGTTAGTATGTCTCACGGTGTGTGCAGTACGCAGCTGTGCAATGTTTTTCGTGTGTGTTGTGACCATTTACGTACCTGGTGTGTGGTGTGTCTCTTGTGACTCTCGTTTCACGTTGTCTGTGTTGTGTGTGTGTTCTGCGCTGTGCTCCTGTGTGACGGTGCATGTGTTTTGTGCCTGTGCGTGGTTGTGTTGGTAGTGTGTAGTGTATGCAATGTGCGCTGTCTTCTTTGTTGGTTATGTGTGTTTTGCCTAGGGATTGGCGTTGGGTGTGTTTTCCGTGTGTGATTGTGATTTGTGTGTGGTTGTGTTTGAGTGGTGATGTGTGTGTTTGGTTTTCACGTTTGTGATGTGAGATGTCATCTGTGTGTGGTTGTGTTTGTTTAGTGTTCCTCATGGAGTGTGGTGCATGTACTCTCGCAAATGCGATTCGTGTGTTCCACGAGAAACGTGCTCTGTTGTGTCTGGTGTGTGCCCTGTGACTGTTGTGTTGTTATTTTTTGAGTTTTGTGTGTGTGTTTGTTTGTGCATTGCATCGAGGTGCCCGTGTGTACATATGTGTGGGGTGTCTGTGTGCGGTTGTGAGTGAGGTGTGTAGTGTTAGAAAAGAGTGCTATGTGCATTTGTTGTTGGTTGTGTGTTTTGTGTGTGGTTTGGTATGTGTTGTGTGTGTTATGCGTGTGTGATTGTGATACGTGTTTAGCTGTGTTTGAGAAGCTGTGTGTGTAATTGGTTGTGTGTGAGGGGAAATGTGTTATCTGTATATGGTTTTGCTTGTGCAGTGTGCCTCCTTGTGTGTGTGGTGTGTACATGGTTAAGTGTGGTTTCTGAGAATTGTGCGCCTTTATGTCCTGTGATGTTTGTGGTGTATGTTGTTTCATCTGATGTGCTTTTTGCATGTTGAGTTTACGTGTGTTCTCTTTGTGTTGGTGGGTGTTTACTCGTGTTTATTGTGGTTATTCCTTGAGTGTGTGTTGTTCGGGGCTTTAAGGGTGGTATGCAGTGGTTGCGTTGGTCTACGTTGCTGTGTTGTCAATGCAGGGAGTTGTGTGTGTTATGAGGTGTGATGTATAAATTGTGTGTGATGTTTGTGTGTGTTGTGTGATGTACTCTGTAATTTGTGGATTATTTTGTGTGTTATGGTAACGTAATTGACGTGTTTCTTTTAGTGTGTGTGTTGTGTGTGCGCTGTTTGTGTCGTGCGTCTTTCTGTGTGGTGTTTTCTGTTTGTTGGGTTTCGTGTTATGTGTGAAGTGCGTTGTCTCTTGCGTACAATGTAGGTTGTGGCTTGCGGTTTGTGTTGTGATTGTGTGTGTATTCCGTGTTGTGTTACATTTCGCATCCTGTGTGCTATTGTGCGTCTTCTGCTCTGAAGTCTGATCTGTTTTGCTTAATGTGCAATGCAGTGTTTATGCGTTTGTGCATGTGGTGCTTCCTGTGTGTCGTTTACTTTCTGTGTTGGGACTTTTGTGTATGTGATGTGTGCAGTTTGGGTACTATGTTGTTTGCAGGGTGTGCTCTGTGTGTATTTCTCCGTGGAGTGCTGTGTGACGGGTGTGTTTGTGGGTGGTCCTGTGCTGTGTGCTTGTAGTGCGTCTGTGTGTTGGGTGTTAGGCGTCTCTTGTGTAGCGTGTTGTGTTCGTGGTTCGGGAATGTTATGTGGTCTGTGAGTGGTTTTCTGTTTCATGTTTAGTGTGTGATCATGCGTGTTACGTGATGTGCAACGTATGTGTTCTCAGTTGCATGTGTGTATTCCTATCTGATTTGCGTATTTTGCTGGTGTGTCATCTGTGCGTTTTACGTGTTGTGTGGGATATTAATTGTGTGCTGTGTCGGATATGCTTTGTATATAGGTTGCGTGCTTTGCATAGTGTTCTGTGAGGCCCTACGCGCTGTACGTTTTATGTGTGTTTTGTGTGATGTGTGCACTCTGTGAAATGTGTTTCATAAACTCAGTGTTCTTTTTGTTGCGGTTTGTGTATTTTTTGCATGTCATTTCGCATGTGTTGTGCGTGGTGCGAGTTTTGCATGTGGTTGTGACTTGCGTGTGTTTGCGTCTGACAGGTGGTGTGTGGGGCTCGCTGTTTGAGTATTGAGGGTAATTTGTGATGCGTGTACTGTGTGTGTTCATGTTGGTCATTGTCCCTCACTGTGTGTATCGCCTTTACTCTGAAAGCCGTGGTTCATGTGTACTGTGTGCAGTTATGTTCTCAGAGTGTGTGCGGTTTGTTGTTTAGTGTGATGTGATGTTTGTGTGTGGAGAGTTTGTATGTAAACTCCTTTCGCGTGTTGGGGTTGCTTTGCATGTGCGTTGTATGTGTTGTGCTGCCGCTCTCCATGTGTGTGAGTGGCCGGCGTGTTGTATGACCTGTGTGTGTTGTTTTATGCCTGCTGTATGCAGGGTGTGTTGTTTGCACTGTTGTGATGTACCCTTCTGTGTGCGTTGTGTTGTGTGTGGTGTGGTTCGTTTGGTTTCGTTGTTTTATGTCTTGCTGTGTGGGTTGTGGTTATGTGATTTTAACTGTGTATTGTGTGTGTTTGATCTGTGTTGTGCTTTCTGGATTTTTCTGTGAAGTGTGCTGTTTTTCGTTGTTGATATGCGGTAGCGAGTGATTTGTGGTGTTTGTTTTGTGATTCTGTGTGTATTCCGTTTTGCTATGCTGTGTGTGCTACACGTGTGCTCTTGTGTGTTTCGGGCTGTGTTGACTGTGATCTGTGGGTCTTGTTTATTTTGTGTGTGTTGTGTGTTGTCCGTGTTGCGTGTGTTGAGTATGTACTGAGTGTGGTGTGGGTTCTTTACTGCTTGTTGAGTTCATTGCTCTGTAATTTTCTCTGTGTGGCATGCAATGTGTGATGTGTGTGGTTGTGAGTCGTGGGTTGTGTGCATTGAGTGTTGTACATTTTGTGTTGTGTGTTGTACATTTGTGATTTTTGATGAGTTATCCGTTGGTGTTTGTATGCGTCCTGTTTTTCTTGTGTGGCTTCCGGTGTCGTGTTTCATGTGTAATGTCTCTGGTCTTTCTGTTGTCTGCTGTGTTGTGTACTGTGTTCCGGGTTTAGTGAGTGCCGTCTGTATGCTTTCTGTGTGTTACGTACACGGTAGATGTTGGTTGGTCTGTGTATTTGGAGCATTCTGTGTGATGTTAGTTCTGCGTTGCACCTGATGTGCTCTGTGAGTGTATGTTTTGTGTGTTTGTGTGTTTTGTTTCGTGGTGCCTCCGCGTGTGTCTGTGCGTGCTCTATATTGCCTTTCTGTGGCTGCGTGTGTTGTGTGTAGTGTGTTGTCGGTCTGTTGTGTAGGTTTTTAATGATTTCGTGTGGAATTGTGCGTGTTGTGCCTGACTTACGCGTGTGCTTGTGATTTGTGTTAGGTTGTGTGTGTGTTTGGCTGTTTGAGCTATGCACGTGATGTGAGGGGTGTTGACTGTGTGCGGATTTGCTCGGTTAGTATGTCTCACGGTGTGTGCAGTACGCAGCTGTGCAATGTTTTTCGTGTGTGTTGTGACCATTTACGTACCTGGTGTGTGGTGTGTCTCTTGTGACTCTCGTTTCACGTTGTCTGTGTTGTGTGTGTGTTCTGCGCTGTGCTCCTGTGTGACGGTGCATGTGTTTTGTGCCTGTGCGTGGTTGTGTTGGTAGTGTGTAGTGTATGCAATGTGCGCTGTCTTCTTTGTTGGTTATGTGTGTTTTGCCTAGGGATTGGCGTTGGGTGTGTTTTCCGTGTGTGATTGTGATTTGTGTGTGGTTGTGTTTGAGTGGTGATGTGTGTGTTTGGTTTTCACGTTTGTGATGTGAGATGTCATCTGTGTGTGGTTGTGTTTGTTTAGTGTTCCTCATGGAGTGTGGTGCATGTACTCTCGCAAATGCGATTCGTGTGTTCCACGAGAAACGTGCTCTGTTGTGTCTGGTGTGTGCCCTGTGACTGTTGTGTTGTTATATTTTGAGTTTTGTGTGTGTGTTTGTTTGTGCATTGCATCGAGGTGCCCGTGTGTACATATGTGTGGGGTGTCTGTGTGCGGTTGTGAGTGAGGTGTGTAGTGTTAGAAAAGAGTGCTATGTGCATTTGTTGTTGGTTGTGTGTTTTGTGTGTGGTTTTGTATGTGTTGTGTGTGTTATGCGTGTGTGATTGTGATACGTGTTTAGCTGTGTTTGAGAAGCTGTGTGTGTAATTGGTTGTGTGTGAGGGGAAATGTGTTATCTGTATATGGTTTTGCTTGTGCAGTGTGCCTCCTTGTGTGTGTGGTGTGTACATGGTTAAGTGTGGTTTCTGAGAATTGTGCGCCTTTATGTCCTGTGATGTTTGTGGTGTATGTTGTTTCATCTGATGTGCTTTTTGCATGTTGAGTTTACGTGTGTTCTCTTTGTGTTGGTGGGTGTTTACTCGTGTTTATTGTGGTTATTCCTTGAGTGTGTGTTGTTCGGGGCTTTAAGGGTGGTATGCAGTGGTTGCGTTGGTCTACGTTGCTGTGTTGTCAATGCAGGGAGTTGTGTGTGTTATGAGGTGTGATGTATAAATTGTGTGTGATGTTTGTGTGTGTTGTGTGATGTACTCTGTAATTTGTGGATTATTTTGTGTGTTATGGTAACGTAATTGACGTGTTTCTTTTAGTGTGTGTGTTGTGTGTGCGCTGTTTGTGTCGTGCGTCTTTCTGTGTGGTGTTTTCTGTTTGTTGGGTTTCGTGTTATGTGTGAAGTGCGTTGTCTCTTGCGTATAATGTAGGTTGTGGCTTGCGGTTTTTGTTGTGATTGTGTGTGTATTCCGTGTTGTGTTACATTTCGCATCCTGTGTGCTATTGTGCGTCTTCTGCTCTGAAGTCTGATCTGTTTTGCTTAATGTGCAATGCAGTGTTTATGCGTTTGTGCATGTGGTGCTTCCTGTGTGTCGTTTACTTTCTGTGTTGGGACTTTTGTGTATGTGATGTGTGCAGTTTGGGTACTATGTTGTTTGCAGGGTGTGCTCTGTGTGTATTTCTCCGTGGAGTGCTGTGTGACGGGTGTGTTTGTGGGTGGTCCTGTGCTGTGTGCTTGTAGGGCGTCTGTGTGTTGGGTGTTAGGCGTCTCTTGTGTAGCGTGTTGTGTTCGTGGTTCGGGAATGTTATGTGGTCTGTGAGTGGTTTTCTGTTTCATGTTTAGTGTGTGATCATGCGTGTTACGTGATGTGCAACGTATGTGTTCTCAGTTGCATGTGTGTATTCCTATCTGATTTGCGTATTTTGCTGGTGTGTCATCTGTGCGTTTTACGTGTTGTGTGGGATATTAATTGTGTGCTGTGTCGGATATGCTTTGTATATAGGTTGCGTGCTTTGCATAGTGTTCTGTGAGGCCCTACGCGCTGTACGTTTTATGTGTGTTTTGTGTGATGTGTGCACTCTGTGAAATGTGTTTCATAAACTCGGTGTTCTTTTTGTTGCGGTTTGTGTATTTTTTGCATGTCATTTCGCATGTGTTGTGCGTGGTGCGAGTTTTGCATGTGGTTGTGACTTGCGTGTGTTTGCGTCTGACAGGTGGTGTGTGGGGCTCGCTGTTTGAGTATTGAGGGTAATTTGTGATGCGTGTACTGTGTGTGTTCATGTTGGTCATTGTCCCTCACTGTGTGTATCGCCTTTACTCTGAAAGCCGTGGTTCATGTGTACTGTGTGCAGTTATGTTCTCAGAGTGTGTGCGGTTTGTTGTTTAGTGTGATGTGATGTTTGTGTGTGGAGAGTTTGTATGTAAACTCCTTTCGCGTGTTGGGGTTGCTTTGCATGTGCGTTGTATGTGTTGTGCTGCCGCTCTCCATGTGTGTGAGTGGCCGGCGTGTTGTATGACCTGTGTGTGTTGTTTTATGCCTGCTGTATGCAGGGTGTGTTGTTTGCACTGTTGTGATGTACCCTTCTGTGTGCGTTGTGTTGTGTGTGGTGTGGTTCGTTTGGTTTCGTTGTTTTATGTCTTGCTGTGTGGGTTGTGGTTATGTGATTTTAACTGTGTATTGTGTGTGTTTGATCTGTGTTGTGCTTTCTGGATTTTTCTGTGAAGTGTGCTGTTTTTCGTTGTTGATATGCGGTGGCGAGTGATTTGTGGTGTTTGTTTTGTGATTCTGTGTGTATTCCGTTTTGCTATGCTGTGTGTGCTACACGTGTGCTCTTGTGTGTTTCGGGCTGTGTTGACTGTGATCTGTGGGTCTTGTTTATTTTGTGTGTGTTGTGTGTTGTCCGTGTTGCGTGTGTTGAGTATGTACTGAGTGTGGTGTGGGTTCTTTACTGCTTGTTGAGTTCATTGCTCTGTAATTTTCTCTGTGTGGCATGCAATGTGTGATGTGTGTGGTTGTGAGTCGTGGGTTGTGTGCATTGAGTGTTGTACATTTTGTGTTGTGTGTTGTACATTTGTGATTTTTGATGAGTTATCCGTTGGTGTTTGTATGCGTCCTGTTTTTCTTGTGTGGCTTCCGGTGTCGTGTTTCATGTGTAATGTCTCTGGTCTTTCTGTTGTCTGCTGTGTTGTGTACTGTGTTCTGGGTTTAGTGAGTGCCGTCTGTATGCTTTCTGTGTGTTACGTACACGGTAGATGTTGGTTGGTCTGTGTATTTGGAGCATTCTGTGTGATGTTAGTTCTGCGTTGCACCTGATGTGCTCTGTGAGTGTATGTTTTGTGTGTTTGTGTGTTTTGTTTCGTGGTGCCTCCGCGTGTGTCTGTGCGTGCTCTATATTGCCTTTCTGTGGCTGCGTGTGTTGTGTGTAGTGTGTTGTCGGTCTGTTGTGTAGGTTTTTAATGATTTCGTGTGGAATTGTGCGTGTTGTGCCTGACTTACGCGTGTGCTTGTGATTTGTGTTAGGTTGTGTGTGTGTTTGGCTGTTTGAGCTATGCACGTGATGTGAGGGGTGTTGACTGTGTGCGGATTTGCTCGGTTAGTATGTCTCACGGTGTGTGCAGTACGCAGCTGTGCAATGTTTTTCGTGTGTGTTGTGACCATTTACGTACCTGGTGTGTGGTGTGTCTCTTGTGACTCTCGTTTCACGTTGTCTGTGTTGTGTGTGTGTTCTGCGCTGTGCTCCTGTGTGACGGTGCATGTGTTTTGTGCCTGTGCGTGGTTGTGTTGGTAGTGTGTAGTGTATGCAATGTGCGCTGTCTTCTTTGTTGGTTATGTGTGTTTTGCCTAGGGATTGGCGTTGGGTGTGTTTTCCGTGTGTGATTGTGATTTGTGTGTGGTTGTGTTTGAGTGGTGATGTGTGTGTTTGGTTTTCACGTTTGTGATGTGAGATGTCATCTGTGTGTGGTTGTGTTTGTTTAGTGTTCCTCATGGAGTGTGGTGCATGTACTCTCGCAAATGCGATTCGTGTGTTCCACGAGAAACGTGCTCTGTTGTGTCTGGTGTGTGCCCTGTGACTGTTGTGTTGTTATTTTTTGAGTTTTGTGTGTGTGTTTGTTTGTGCATTGCATCGAGGTGCCCGTGTGTACATATGTGTGGGGTGTCTGTGTGCGGTTGTGAGTGAGGTGTGTAGTGTTAGAAAAGAGTGCTATGTGCATTTGTTGTTGGTTGTGTGTTTTGTGTGTGGTTTTGTATGTGTTGTGTGTGTTATGCGTGTGTGATTGTGATACGTGTTTAGCTGTGTTTGAGAAGCTGTGTGTGTAATTGGTTGTGTGTGAGGGGAAATGTGTTATCTGTATATGGTTTTGCTTGTGCAGTGTGCCTCCTTGTGTGTGTGGTGTGTACATGGTTAAGTGTGGTTTCTGAGAATTGTGCGCCTTTATGTCCTGTGATGTTTGTGGTGTATGTTGTTTCATCTGATGTGCTTTTTGCATGTTGAGTTTACGTGTGTTCTCTTTGTGTTGGTGGGTGTTTACTCGTGTTTATTGTGGTTATTCCTTGAGTGTGTGTTGTTCGGGGCTTTAAGGGTGGTATGCAGTGGTTGCATTGGTCTACGTTGCTGTGTTGTCAATGCAGGGAGTTGTGTGTGTTATGAGGTGTGATGTATAAATTGTGTGTGATGTTTGTGTGTGTTGTGTGATGTACTCTGTAATTTGTGGATTATTTTGTGTGTTATGGTAACGTAATTGACGTGTTTCTTTTAGTGTGTGTGTTGTGTGTGCGCTGTTTGTGTCGTGCGTCTTTCTGTGTGGTGTTTTCTGTTTGTTGGGTTTCGTGTTATGTGTGAAGTGCGTTGTCTCTTGCGTATAATGTAGGTTGTGGCTTGCGGTTTTTGTTGTGATTGTGTGTGTATTCCGTGTTGTGTTACATTTCGCATCCTGTGTGCTATTGTGCGTCTTCTGCTCTGAAGTCTGATCTGTTTTGCTTAATGTGCAATGCAGTGTTTATGCGTTTGTGCATGTGATGCTTCCTGTGTGTCGTTTACTTTCTGTGTTGGGACTTTTGTGTATGTGATGTGTGCAGTTTGGGTACTATGTTGTTTGCAGGTTGTGCTCTGTGTGTATTTCTCCGTGGAGTGCTGTGTGACGGGTGTGTTTGTGGGTGGTCCTGTGCTGTGTGCTTGTAGGGCGTCTGTGTGTTGGGTATTAGGCGTCTCTTGTGTAGCGTGTTGTGTTCGTGGTTCGGGAATGTTATGTGGTCTGTGAGTGGTTTTCTGTTTCATGTTTAGTGTGTGATCATGCGTGTTACGTGATGTGCAACGTATGTGTTCTCAGTTGCATGTGTGTATTCCTATCTGATTTGCGTATTTTGCTGGTGTGTCATCTGTGCGTTTTACGTGTTGTGTGGGATATTAATTGTGTGCTGTGTCGGATATGCTTTGTATATAGGTTGCGTGCTTTGCATAGTGTTCTGTGAGGCCCTACGTGCTGTACGTTTTATGTGTGTTTTGTGTGATGTGTGCACTCTGTGAAATGTGTTTCATAAACTCAGTGTTCTTTTTGTTGCGGTTTGTGTATTTTGTGCATGTCATTTCGCATGTGTTGTGCGTGGTGCGAGTTTTGCATGTGGTTGTGACTTGCGTGTGTTTGCGTCTGACAGGTGGTGTGTGGGGCTCGCTGTTTGAGTATTGAGGGTAATTTGTGATGCGTGTACTGTGTGTGTTCATGTTGGTCATTGTCCCTCACTGTGTGTATCGCCTTTACTCTGAAAGCCGTGGTTCATGTGTACTGTGTGCAGTTATGTTCTCAGAGTGTGTGCGGTTTGTTGTTTAGTGTGATGTGATGTTTGTGTGTGGAGAGTTTGAATGTAAACTCCTTTCGCGTGTTGGGGTTGCTTTGCATGTGCGTTGTATGTGTTGTGCTGCCGCTCTCCATGTGTGTGAGTGGCCGGCGTGTTGTATGACCTGTGTGTGTTGTTTTATGCCTGCTGTATGCAGGGTGTGTTGTTTGCACTGTTGTGATGTACCCTTCTGTGTGCGTTGTGTTGTGTGTGGTGTGGTTCGTTTGGTTTCGTTGTTTTATGTCTTGCTGTGTGGGTTGTGGTTATGTGATTTTAACTGTGTATTGTGTGTGTTTGATCTGTGTTGTGCTTTCTGGATTTTTCTGTGAAGTGTGCTGTTTTTCGTTGTTGATATGCGGTAGCGAGTGATTTGTGGTGTTTGTTTTGTGATTCTGTGTGTATTCCGTTTTGCTATGCTGTGTGTGCTACACGTGTGCTCTTGTGTGTTTCGGGCTGTGTTGACTGTGATCTGTGGGTCTTGTTTATTTTGTGTGTGTTGTGTGTTGTCCGTGTTGCGTGTGTTGAGTATGTACTGAGTGTGGTGTGGGTTCTTTACTGCTTGTTGAGTTCATTGCTCTGTAATTTTCTCTGTGTGGCATGCAATGTGTGATGTGTGTGGTTGTGAGTCGTGGGTTGTGTGCATTGAGTGTTGTACATTTTGTGTTGTGTGTTGTACATTTGTGATTTTTGATGAGTTATCCGTTGGTGTTTGTATGCGTCCTGTTTTTCTTGTGTGGCTTCCGGTGTCGTGTTTCATGTGTAATGTCTCTGGTCTTTCTGTTGTCTGCTGTGTTGTGTACTGTGTTCCGGGTTTAGTGAGTGCCGTCTGTATGCTTTCTGTGTGTTACGTACACGGTAGATGTTGGTTGGTCTGTGTATTTGGAGCATTCTGTGTGATGTTAGTTCTGCGTTGCACCTGATGTGCTCTGTGAGTGTATGTTTTGTGTGTTTGTGTGTTTTGTTTCGTGGTGCCTCCGCGTGTGTCTGTGCGTGCTCTATATTGCCTTTCTGTGGCTGCGTGTGTTGTGTGTAGTGTGTTGTCGGTCTGTTGTGTAGGTTTTTAATGATTTCGTGTGGAATTGTGCGTGTTGTGCCTGACTTACGCGTGTGCTTGTGATTTGTGTTAGGTTGTGTGTGTGTTTGGCTGTTTGAGCTATGCACGTGATGTGAGGGGTGTTGACTGTGTGCGGATTTGCTCGGTTAGTATGTCTCACGGTGTGTGCAGTACGCAGCTGTGCAATGTTTTTCGTGTGTGTTGTGACCATTTACGTACCTGGTGTGTGGTGTGTCTCTTGTGACTCTCGTTTCACGTTGTCTGTGTTGTGTGTGTGTTCTGCGCTGTGCTCCTGTGTGACGGTGCATGTGTTTTGTGCCTGTGCGTGGTTGTGTTGGTAGTGTGTAGTGTATGCAATGTGCGCTGTCTTCTTTGTTGGTTATGTGTGTTTTGCCTAGGGATTGGCGTTGGGTGTGTTTTCCGTGTGTGATTGTGATTTGTGTGTGGTTGTGTTTGAGTGGTGATGTGTGTGTTTGGTTTTCACGTTTGTGATGTGAGATGTCATCTGTGTGTGGTTGTGTTTGTTTAGTGTTCCTCATGGAGTGTGGTGCATGTACTCTCGCAAATGCGATTCGTGTGTTCCACGAGAAACGTGCTCTGTTGTGTCTGGTGTGTGCCCTGTGACTGTTGTGTTGTTATTTTTTGAGTTTTGTGTGTGTGTTTGTTTGTGCATTGCATCGAGGTGCCCGTGTGTACATATGTGTGGGGTGTCTGTGTGCGGTTGTGAGTGAGGTGTGTAGTGTTAGAAAAGAGTGCTATGTGCATTTGTTGTTGGTTGTGTGTTTTGTGTGTGGTTTTGTATGTGTTGTGTGTGTTATGCGTGTGTGATTGTGATACGTGTTTAGCTGTGTTTGAGAAGCTGTGTGTGTAATTGGTTGTGTGTGAGGGGAAATGTGTTATCTGTATATGGTTTTGCTTGTGCAGTGTGCCTCCTTGTGTGTGTGGTGTGTACATGGTTAAGTGTGGTTTCTGAGAATTGTGCGCCTTTATGTCCTGTGATGTTTGTGGTGTATGTTGTTTCATCTGATGTGCTTTTTGCATGTTGAGTTTACGTGTGTTCTCTTTGTGTTGGTGGGTGTTTACTCGTGTTTATTGTGGTTATTCCTTGAGTGTGTGTTGTTCGGGGCTTTAAGGGTGGTATGCAGTGGTTGCATTGGTCTACGTTGCTGTGTTGTCAATGCAGGGAGTTGTGTGTGTTATGAGGTGTGATGTATAAATTGTGTGTGATGTTTGTGTGTGTTGTGTGATGTACTCTGTAATTTGTGGATTATTTTGTGTGTTATGGTAACGTAATTGACGTGTTTCTTTTAGTGTGTGTGTTGTGTGTGCGCTGTTTGTGTCGTGCGTCTTTCTGTGTGGTGTTTTCTGTTTGTTGGGTTTCGTGTTATGTGTGAAGTGCGTTGTCTCTTGCGTATAATGTAGGTTGTGGCTTGCGGTTTTTGTTGTGATTGTGTGTGTATTCCGTGTTGTGTTACATTTCGCATCCTGTGTGCTATTGTGCGTCTTCTGCTCTGAAGTCTGATCTGTTTTGCTTAATGTGCAATGCAGTGTTTATGCGTTTGTGCATGTGGTGCTTCCTGTGTGTCGTTTACTTTCTGTGTTGGGACTTTTGTGTATGTGATGTGTGCAGTTTGGGTACTATGTTGTTTGCAGGGTGTGCTCTGTGTGTATTTCTCCGTGGAGTGCTGTGTGACGGGTGTGTTTGTGGGTGGTCCTGTGCTGTGTGCTTGTAGTGCGTCTGTGTGTTGGGTGTTAGGCGTCTCTTGTGTAGCGTGTTGTGTTCGTGGTTCGGGAATGTTATGTGGTCTGTGAGTGGTTTTCTGTTTCATGTTTAGTGTGTGATCATGCGTGTTACGTGATGTGCAACGTATGTGTTCTCAGTTGCATGTGTGTATTCCTATCTGATTTGCGTATTTTGCTGGTGTGTCATCTGTGCGTTTTACGTGTTGTGTGGGATATTAATTGTGTGCTGTGTCGGATATGCTTTGTATATAGGTTGCGTGCTTTGCATAGTGTTCTGTGAGGCCCTACGCGCTGTACGTTTTATGTGTGTTTTGTGTGATGTGTGCACTCTGTGAAATGTGTTTCATAAACTCAGTGTTCTTTTTGTTGCGGTTTGTGTATTTTGTGCATGTCATTTCGCATGTGTTGTGCGTGGTGCGAGTTTTGCATGTGGTTGTGACTTGCGTGTGTTTGCGTCTGACAGGTGGTGTGTGGGGCTCGCTGTTTGAGTATTGAGGGTAATTTGTGATGCGTGTACTGTGTGTGTTCATGTTGGTCATTGTCCCTCACTGTGTGTATCGCCTTTACTCTGAAAGCCGTGGTTCATGTGTACTGTGTGCAGTTATGTTCTCAGAGTGTGTGCGGTTTGTTGTTTAGTGTGATGTGATGTTTGTGTGTGGAGAGTTTGAATGTAAACTCCTTTCGCGTGTTGGGGTTGCTTTGCATGTGCGTTGTATGTGTTGTGCTGCCGCTCTCCATGTGTGTGAGTGGCCGGCGTGTTGTATGACCTGTGTGTGTTGTTTTATGCCTGCTGTATGCAGGGTGTGTTGTTTGCACTGTTGTGATGTACCCTTCTGTGTGCGTTGTGTTGTGTGTGGTGTGGTTCGTTTGGTTTCGTTGTTTTATGTCTTGCTGTGTGGGTTGTGGTTATGTGATTTTAACTGTGTATTGTGTGTGTTTGATCTGTGTTGTGCTTTCTGGATTTTTCTGTGAAGTGTGCTGTTTTTCGTTGTTGATATGCGGTGGCGAGTGATTTGTGGTGTTTGTTTTGTGATTCTGTGTGTATTCCGTTTTGCTATGCTGTGTGTGCTACACGTGTGCTCTTGTGTGTTTCGGGCTGTGTTGACTGTGATCTGTGGGTCTTGTTTATTTTGTGTGTGTTGTGTGTTGTCCGTGTTGCGTGTGTTGAGTATGTACTGAGTGTGGTGTGGGTTCTTTACTGCTTGTTGAGTTCATTGCTCTGTAATTTTCTCTGTGTGGCATGCAATGTGTGATGTGTGTGGTTGTGAGTCGTGGGTTGTGTGCATTGAGTGTTGTACATTTTGTGTTGTGTGTTGTACATTTGTGATTTTTGATGAGTTATCCGTTGGTGTTTGTATGCGTCCTGTTTTTCTTGTGTGGCTTCCGGTGTCGTGTTTCATGTGTAATGTCTCTGGTCTTTCTGTTGTCTGCTGTGTTGTGTACTGTGTTCCGGGTTTAGTGAGTGCCGTCTGTATGCTTTCTGTGTGTTACGTACACGGTAGATGTTGGTTGGTCTGTGTATTTGGAGCATTCTGTGTGATGTTAGTTCTGCGTTGCACCTGATGTGCTCTGTGAGTGTATGTTTTGTGTGTTTGTGTGTTTTGTTTCGTGGTGCCTCCGCGTGTGTCTGTGCGTGCTCTATATTGCCTTTCTGTGGCTGCGTGTGTTGTGTGTAGTGTGTTGTCGGTCTGTTGTGTAGGTTTTTAATGATTTCGTGTGGAATTGTGCGTGTTGTGCCTGACTTACGCGTGTGCTTGTGATTTGTGTTAGGTTGTGTGTGTGTTTGGCTGTTTGAGCTATGCACGTGATGTGAGGGGTGTTGACTGTGTGCGGATTTGCTCGGTTAGTATGTCTCACGGTGTGTGCAGTACGCAGCTGTGCAATGTTTTTCGTGTGTGTTGTGACCATTTACGTACCTGGTGTGTGGTGTGTCTCTTGTGACTCTCGTTTCACGTTGTCTGTGTTGTGTGTGTGTTCT
This sequence comes from Manis javanica, assembly GCF_040802235.1. Taxonomy (NCBI): domain Eukaryota; kingdom Metazoa; phylum Chordata; class Mammalia; order Pholidota; family Manidae; genus Manis; species Manis javanica. The sequence continues at coordinate 112,632,680 of NC_133159.1, read as the reverse complement.
GCGCTGTGCTCCTGTGTGACGGTGCATGTGTTTTGTGCCTGTGCGTGGTTGTGTTGGTAGTGTGTAGTGTATGCAATGTGCGCTGTCTTCTTTGTTGGTTATGTGTGTTTTGCCTAGGGATTGGCGTTGGGTGTGTTTTCCGTGTGTGATTGTGATTTGTGTGTGGTTGTGTTTGAGTGGTGATGTGTGTGTTTGGTTTTCACGTTTGTGATGTGAGATGTCATCTGTGTGTGGTTGTGTTTGTTTAGTGTTCCTCATGGAGTGTGGTGCATGTACTCTCGCAAATGCGATTCGTGTGTTCCACGAGAAACGTGCTCTGTTGTGTCTGGTGTGTGCCCTGTGACTGTTGTGTTGTTATTTTTTGAGTTTTGTGTGTGTGTTTGTTTGTGCATTGCATCGAGGTGCCCGTGTGTACATATGTGTGGGGTGTCTGTGTGCGGTTGTGAGTGAGGTGTGTAGTGTTAGAAAAGAGTGCTATGTGCATTTGTTGTTGGTTGTGTGTTTTGTGTGTGGTTTTGTATGTGTTGTGTGTGTTATGCGTGTGTGATTGTGATACGTGTTTAGCTGTGTTTGAGAAGCTGTGTGTGTAATTGGTTGTGTGTGAGGGGAAATGTGTTATCTGTATATGGTTTTGCTTGTGCAGTGTGCCTCCTTGTGTGTGTGGTGTGTACATGGTTAAGTGTGGTTTCTGAGAATTGTGCGCCTTTATGTCCTGTGATGTTTGTGGTGTATGTTGTTTCATCTGATGTGCTTTTTGCATGTTGAGTTTACGTGTGTTCTCTTTGTGTTGGTGGGTGTTTACTCGTGTTTATTGTGGTTATTCCTTGAGTGTGTGTTGTTCGGGGCTTTAAGGGTGGTATGCAGTGGTTGCATTGGTCTACGTTGCTGTGTTGTCAATGCAGGGAGTTGTGTGTGTTATGAGGTGTGATGTATAAATTGTGTGTGATGTTTGTGTGTGTTGTGTGATGTACTCTGTAATTTGTGGATTATTTTGTGTGTTATGGTAACGTAATTGACGTGTTTCTTTTAGTGTGTGTGTTGTGTGTGCGCTGTTTGTGTCGTGCGTCTTTCTGTGTGGTGTTTTCTGTTTGTTGGGTTTCGTGTTATGTGTGAAGTGCGTTGTCTCTTGCGTACAATGTAGGTTGTGGCTTGCGGTTTGTGTTGTGATTGTGTGTGTATTCCGTGTTGTGTTACATTTCGCATCCTGTGTGCTATTGTGCGTCTTCTGCTCTGAAGTCTGATCTGTTTTGCTTAATGTGCAATGCAGTGTTTATGCGTTTGTGCATGTGGTGCTTCCTGTGTGTCGTTTACTTTCTGTGTTGGGACTTTTGTGTATGTGATGTGTGCAGTTTGGGTACTATGTTGTTTGCAGGGTGTGCTCTGTGTGTATTTCTCCGTGGAGTGCTGTGTGACGGGTGTGTTTGTGGGTGGTCCTGTGCTGTGTGCTTGTAGTGCGTCTGTGTGTTGGGTGTTAGGCGTCTCTTGTGTAGCGTGTTGTGTTCGTGGTTCGGGAATGTTATGTGGTCTGTGAGTGGTTTTCTGTTTCATGTTTAGTGTGTGATCATGCGTGTTACGTGATGTGCAACGTATGTGTTCTCAGTTGCATGTGTGTATTCCTATCTGATTTGCGTATTTTGCTGGTGTGTCATCTGTGCGTTTTACGTGTTGTGTGGGATATTAATTGTGTGCTGTGTCGGATATGCTTTGTATATAGGTTGCGTGCTTTGCATAGTGTTCTGTGAGGCCCTACGCGCTGTACGTTTTATGTGTGTTTTGTGTGATGTGTGCACTCTGTGAAATGTGTTTCATAAACTCAGTGTTCTTTTTGTTGCGGTTTGTGTATTTTGTGCATGTCATTTCGCATGTGTTGTGCGTGGTGCGAGTTTTGCATGTGGTTGTGACTTGCGTGTGTTTGCGTCTGACAGGTGGTGTGTGGGGCTCGCTGTTTGAGTATTGAGGGTAATTTGTGATGCGTGTACTGTGTGTGTTCATGTTGGTCATTGTCCCTCACTGTGTGTATCGCCTTTACTCTGAAAGCCGTGGTTCATGTGTACTGTGTGCAGTTATGTTCTCAGAGTGTGTGCGGTTTGTTGTTTAGTGTGATGTGATGTTTGTGTGTGGAGAGTTTGTATGTAAACTCCTTTCGCGTGTTGGGGTTGCTTTGCATGTGCGTTGTATGTGTTGTGCTGCCGCTCTCCATGTGTGTGAGTGGCCGGCGTGTTGTATGACCTGTGTGTGTTGTTTTATGCCTGCTGTATGCAGGGTGTGTTGTTTGCACTGTTGTGATGTACCCTTCTGTGTGCGTTGTGTTGTGTGTGGTGTGGTTCGTTTGGTTTCGTTGTTTTATGTCTTGCTGTGTGGGTTGTGGTTATGTGATTTTAACTGTGTATTGTGTGTGTTTGATCTGTGTTGTGCTTTCTGGATTTTTCTGTGAAGTGTGCTGTTTTTCGTTGTTGATATGCGGTGGCGAGTGATTTGTGGTGTTTGTTTTGTGATTCTGTGTGTATTCCGTTTTGCTATGCTGTGTGTGCTACACGTGTGCTCTTGTGTGTTTCGGGCTGTGTTGACTGTGATCTGTGGGTCTTGTTTATTTTGTGTGTGTTGTGTGTTGTCCGTGTTGCGTGTGTTGAGTATGTACTGAGTGTGGTGTGGGTTCTTTACTGCTTGTTGAGTTCATTGCTCTGTAATTTTCTCTGTGTGGCATGCAATGTGTGATGTGTGTGGTTGTGAGTCGTGGGTTGTGTGCATTGAGTGTTGTACATTTTGTGTTGTGTGTTGTACATTTGTGATTTTTGATGAGTTATCCGTTGGTGTTTGTATGCGTCCTGTTTTTCTTGTGTGGCTTCCGGTGTCGTGTTTCATGTGTAATGTCTCTGGTCTTTCTGTTGTCTGCTGTGTTGTGTACTGTGTTCCGGGTTTAGTGAGTGCCGTCTGTATGCTTTCTGTGTGTTACGTACACGGTAGATGTTGGTTGGTCTGTGTATTTGGAGCATTCTGTGTGATGTTAGTTCTGCGTTGCACCTGATGTGCTCTGTGAGTGTATGTTTTGTGTGTTTGTGTGTTTTGTTTCGTGGTGCCTCCGCGTGTGTCTGTGCGTGCTCTATATTGCCTTTCTGTGGCTGCGTGTGTTGTGTGTAGTGTGTTGTCGGTCTGTTGTGTAGGTTTTTAATGATTTCGTGTGGAATTGTGCGTGTTGTGCCTGACTTACGCGTGTGCTTGTGATTTGTGTTAGGTTGTGTGTGTGTTTGGCTGTTTGAGCTATGCACGTGATGTGAGGGGTGTTGACTGTGTGCGGATTTGCTCGGTTAGTATGTCTCACGGTGTGTGCAGTACGCAGCTGTGCAATGTTTTTCGTGTGTGTTGTGACCATTTACGTACCTGGTGTGTGGTGTGTCTCTTGTGACTCTCGTTTCACGTTGTCTGTGTTGTGTGTGTGTTCTGCGCTGTGCTCCTGTGTGACGGTGCATGTGTTTTGTGCCTGTGCGTGGTTGTGTTGGTAGTGTGTAGTGTATGCAATGTGCGCTGTCTTCTTTGTTGGTTATGTGTGTTTTGCCTAGGGATTGGCGTTGGGTGTGTTTTCCGTGTGTGATTGTGATTTGTGTGTGGTTGTGTTTGAGTGGTGATGTGTGTGTTTGGTTTTCACGTTTGTGATGTGAGATGTCATCTGTGTGTGGTTGTGTTTGTTTAGTGTTCCTCATGGAGTGTGGTGCATGTACTCTCGCAAATGCGATTCGTGTGTTCCACGAGAAACGTGCTCTGTTGTGTCTGGTGTGTGCCCTGTGACTGTTGTGTTGTTATTTTTTGAGTTTTGTGTGTGTGTTTGTTTGTGCATTGCATCGAGGTGCCCGTGTGTACATATGTGTGGGGTGTCTGTGTGCGGTTGTGAGTGAGGTGTGTAGTGTTAGAAAAGAGTGCTATGTGCATTTGTTGTTGGTTGTGTGTTTTGTGTGTGGTTTTGTATGTGTTGTGTGTGTTATGCGTGTGTGATTGTGATACGTGTTTAGCTGTGTTTGAGAAGCTGTGTGTGTAATTGGTTGTGTGTGAGGGGAAATGTGTTATCTGTATATGGTTTTGCTTGTGCAGTGTGCCTCCTCGTGTGTGTGGTGTGTACATGGTTAAGTGTGGTTTCTGAGAATTGTGCGCCTTTATGTCCTGTGATGTTTGTGGTGTATGTTGTTTCATCTGATGTGCTTTTTGCATGTTGAGTTTACGTGTGTTCTCTTTGTGTTGGTGGGTGTTTACTCGTGTTTATTGTGGTTATTCCTTGAGTGTGTGTTGTTCGGGGCTTTAAGGGTGGTATGCAGTGGTTGCATTGGTCTACGTTGCTGTGTTGTCAATGCAGGGAGTTGTGTGTGTTATGAGGTGTGATGTATAAATTGTGTGTGATGTTTGTGTGTGTTGTGTGATGTACTCTGTAATTTGTGGATTATTTTGTGTGTTATGGTAACGTAATTGACGTGTTTCTTTTAGTGTGTGTGTTGTGTGTGCGCTGTTTGTGTCGTGCGTCTTTCTGTGTGGTGTTTTCTGTTTGTTGGGTTTCGTGTTATGTGTGAAGTGCGTTGTCTCTTGCGTACAATGTAGGTTGTGGCTTGCGGTTTTTGTTGTGATTGTGTGTGTATTCCGTGTTGTGTTACATTTCGCATCCTGTGTGCTATTGTGCGTCTTCTGCTCTGAAGTCTGATCTGTTTTGCTTAATGTGCAATGCAGTGTTTATGCGTTTGTGCATGTGGTGCTTCCTGTGTGTCGTTTACTTTCTGTGTTGGGACTTTTGTGTATGTGATGTGTGCAGTTTGGGTACTATGTTGTTTGCAGGGTGTGCTCTGTGTGTATTTCTCCGTGGAGTGCTGTGTGACGGGTGTGTTTGTGGGTGGTCCTGTGCTGTGTGCTTGTAGTGCGTCTGTGTGTTGGGTGTTAGGCGTCTCTTGTGTAGCGTGTTGTGTTCGTGGTTCGGGAATGTTATGTGGTCTGTGAGTGGTTTTCTGTTTCATGTTTAGTGTGTGATCATGCGTGTTACGTGATGTGCAACGTATGTGTTCTCAGTTGCATGTGTGTATTCCTATCTGATTTGCGTATTTTGCTGGTGTGTCATCTGTGCGTTTTACGTGTTGTGTGGGATATTAATTGTGTGCTGTGTCGGATATGCTTTGTATATAGGTTGCGTGCTTTGCATAGTGTTCTGTGAGGCCCTACGCGCTGTACGTTTTATGTGTGTTTTGTGTGATGTGTGCACTCTGTGAAATGTGTTTCATAAACTCAGTGTTCTTTTTGTTGCGGTTTGTGTATTTTGTGCATGTCATTTCGCATGTGTTGTGCGTGGTGCGAGTTTTGCATGTGGTTGTGACTTGCGTGTGTTTGCGTCTGACAGGTGGTGTGTGGGGCTCGCTGTTTGAGTATTGAGGGTAATTTGTGATGCGTGTACTGTGTGTGTTCATGTTGGTCATTGTCCCTCACTGTGTGTATCGCCTTTACTCTGAAAGCCGTGGTTCATGTGTACTGTGTGCAGTTATGTTCTCAGAGTGTGTGCGGTTTGTTGTTTAGTGTGATGTGATGTTTGTGTGTGGAGAGTTTGTATGTAAACTCCTTTCGCGTGTTGGGGTTGCTTTGCATGTGCGTTGTATGTGTTGTGCTGCCGCTCTCCATGTGTGTGAGTGGCCGGCGTGTTGTATGACCTGTGTGTGTTGTTTTATGCCTGCTGTATGCAGGGTGTGTTGTTTGCACTGTTGTGATGTACCCTTCTGTGTGCGTTGTGTTGTGTGTGGTGTGGTTCGTTTGGTTTCGTTGTTTTATGTCTTGCTGTGTGGGTTGTGGTTATGTGATTTTAACTGTGTATTGTGTGTGTTTGATCTGTGTTGTGCTTTCTGGATTTTTCTGTGAAGTGTGCTGTTTTTCGTTGTTGATATGCGGTGGCGAGTGATTTGTGGTGTTTGTTTTGTGATTCTGTGTGTATTCCGTTTTGCTATGCTGTGTGTGCTACACGTGTGCTCTTGTGTGTTTCGGGCTGTGTTGACTGTGATCTGTGGGTCTTGTTTATTTTGTGTGTGTTGTGTGTTGTCCGTGTTGCGTGTGTTGAGTATGTACTGAGTGTGGTGTGGGTTCTTTACTGCTTGTTGAGTTCATTGCTCTGTAATTTTCTCTGTGTGGCATGCAATGTGTGATGTGTGTGGTTGTGAGTCGTGGGTTGTGTGCATTGAGTGTTGTACATTTTGTGTTGTGTGTTGTACATTTGTGATTTTTGATGAGTTATCCGTTGGTGTTTGTATGCGTCCTGTTTTTCTTGTGTGGCTTCCGGTGTCGTGTTTCATGTGTAATGTCTCTGGTCTTTCTGTTGTCTGCTGTGTTGTGTACTGTGTTCCGGGTTTAGTGAGTGCCGTCTGTATGCTTTCTGTGTGTTACGTACACGGTAGATGTTGGTTGGTCTGTGTATTTGGAGCATTCTGTGTGATGTTAGTTCTGCGTTGCACCTGATGTGCTCTGTGAGTGTATGTTTTGTGTGTTTGTGTGTTTTGTTTCGTGGTGCCTCCGCGTGTGTCTGTGCGTGCTCTATATTGCCTTTCTGTGGCTGCGTGTGTTGTGTGTAGTGTGTTGTCGGTCTGTTGTGTAGGTTTTTAATGATTTCGTGTGGAATTGTGCGTGTTGTGCCTGACTTACGCGTGTGCTTGTGATTTGTGTTAGGTTGTGTGTGTGTTTGGCTGTTTGAGCTATGCACGTGATGTGAGGGGTGTTGACTGTGTGCGGATTTGCTCGGTTAGTATGTCTCACGGTGTGTGCAGTACGCAGCTGTGCAATGTTTTTCGTGTGTGTTGTGACCATTTACGTACCTGGTGTGTGGTGTGTCTCTTGTGACTCTCGTTTCACGTTGTCTGTGTTGTGTGTGTGTTCTGCGCTGTGCTCCTGTGTGACGGTGCATGTGTTTTGTGCCTGTGCGTGGTTGTGTTGGTAGTGTGTAGTGTATGCAATGTGCGCTGTCTTCTTTGTTGGTTATGTGTGTTTTGCCTAGGGATTGGCGTTGGGTGTGTTTTCCGTGTGTGATTGTGATTTGTGTGTGGTTGTGTTTGAGTGGTGATGTGTGTGTTTGGTTTTCACGTTTGTGATGTGAGATGTCATCTGTGTGTGGTTGTGTTTGTTTAGTGTTCCTCATGGAGTGTGGTGCATGTACTCTCGCAAATGCGATTCGTGTGTTCCACGAGAAACGTGCTCTGTTGTGTCTGGTGTGTGCCCTGTGACTGTTGTGTTGTTATTTTTTGAGTTTTGTGTGTGTGTTTGTTTGTGCATTGCATCGAGGTGCCCGTGTGTACATATGTGTGGGGTGTCTGTGTGCGGTTGTGAGTGAGGTGTGTAGTGTTAGAAAAGAGTGCTATGTGCATTTGTTGTTGGTTGTGTGTTTTGTGTGTGGTTTTGTATGTGTTGTGTGTGTTATGCGTGTGTGATTGTGATACGTGTTTAGCTGTGTTTGAGAAGCTGTGTGTGTAATTGGTTGTGTGTGAGGGGAAATGTGTTATCTGTATATGGTTTTGCTTGTGCAGTGTGCCTCCTTGTGTGTGTGGTGTGTACATGGTTAAGTGTGGTTTCTGAGAATTGTGCGCCTTTATGTCCTGTGATGTTTGTGGTGTATGTTGTTTCATCTGATGTGCTTTTTGCATGTTGAGTTTACGTGTGTTCTCTTTGTGTTGGTGGGTGTTTACTCGTGTTTATTGTGGTTATTCCTTGAGTGTGTGTTGTTCGGGGCTTTAAGGGTGGTATGCAGTGGTTGCATTGGTCTACGTTGCTGTGTTGTCAATGCAGGGAGTTGTGTGTGTTATGAGGTGTGATGTATAAATTGTGTGTGATGTTTGTGTGTGTTGTGTGATGTACTCTGTAATTTGTGGATTATTTTGTGTGTTATGGTAACGTAATTGACGTGTTTCTTTTAGTGTGTGTGTTGTGTGTGCGCTGTTTGTGTCGTGCGTCTTTCTGTGTGGTGTTTTCTGTTTGTTGGGTTTCGTGTTATGTGTGAAGTGCGTTGTCTCTTGCGTATAATGTAGGTTGTGGCTTGCGGTTTTTGTTGTGATTGTGTGTGTATTCCGTGTTGTGTTACATTTCGCATCCTGTGTGCTATTGTGCGTCTTCTGCTCTGAAGTCTGATCTGTTTTGCTTAATGTGCAATGCAGTGTTTATGCGTTTGTGCATGTGGTGCTTCCTGTGTGTCGTTTACTTTCTGTGTTGGGACTTTTGTGTATGTGATGTGTGCAGTTTGGGTACTATGTTGTTTGCAGGGTGTGCTCTGTGTGTATTTCTCCGTGGAGTGCTGTGTGACGGGTGTGTTTGTGGGTGGTCCTGTGCTGTGTGCTTGTAGTGCGTCTGTGTGTTGGGTGTTAGGCGTCTCTTGTGTAGCGTGTTGTGTTCGTGGTTCGGGAATGTTATGTGGTCTGTGAGTGGTTTTCTGTTTCATGTTTAGTGTGTGATCATGCGTGTTACGTGATGTGCAACGTATGTGTTCTCAGTTGCATGTGTGTATTCCTATCTGATTTGCGTATTTTGCTGGTGTGTCATCTGTGCGTTTTACGTGTTGTGTGGGATATTAATTGTGTGCTGTGTCGGATATGCTTTGTATATAGGTTGCGTGCTTTGCATAGTGTTCTGTGAGGCCCTACGCGCTGTACGTTTTATGTGTGTTTTGTGTGATGTGTGCACTCTGTGAAATGTGTTTCATAAACTCAGTGTTCTTTTTGTTGCGGTTTGTGTATTTTGTGCATGTCATTTCGCATGTGTTGTGCGTGGTGCGAGTTTTGCATGTGGTTGTGACTTGCGTGTGTTTGCGTCTGACAGGTGGTGTGTGGGGCTCGCTGTTTGAGTATTGAGGGTAATTTGTGATGCGTGTACTGTGTGTGTTCATGTTGGTCATTGTCCCTCACTGTGTGTATCGCCTTTACTCTGAAAGCCGTGGTTCATGTGTACTGTGTGCAGTTATGTTCTCAGAGTGTGTGCGGTTTGTTGTTTAGTGTGATGTGATGTTTGTGTGTGGAGAGTTTGTATGTAAACTCCTTTCGCGTGTTGGGGTTGCTTTGCATGTGCGTTGTATGTGTTGTGCTGCCGCTCTCCATGTGTGTGAGTGGCCGGCGTGTTGTATGACCTGTGTGTGTTGTTTTATGCCTGCTGTATGCAGGGTGTGTTGTTTGCACTGTTGTGATGTACCCTTCTGTGTGCGTTGTGTTGTGTGTGGTGTGGTTCGTTTGGTTTCGTTGTTTTATGTCTTGCTGTGTGGGTTGTGGTTATGTGATTTTAACTGTGTATTGTGTGTGTTTGATCTGTGTTGTGCTTTCTGGATTTTTCTGTGAAGTGTGCTGTTTTTCGTTGTTGATATGCGGTGGCGAGTGATTTGTGGTGTTTGTTTTGTGATTCTGTGTGTATTCCGTTTTGCTATGCTGTGTGTGCTACACGTGTGCTCTTGTGTGTTTCGGGCTGTGTTGACTGTGATCTGTGGGTCTTGTTTATTTTGTGTGTGTTGTGTGTTGTCCGTGTTGCGTGTGTTGAGTATGTACTGAGTGTGGTGTGGGTTCTTTACTGCTTGTTGAGTTCATTGCTCTGTAATTTTCTCTGTGTGGCATGCAATGTGTGATGTGTGTGGTTGTGAGTCGTGGGTTGTGTGCATTGAGTGTTGTACATTTTGTGTTGTGTGTTGTACATTTGTGATTTTTGATGAGTTATCCGTTGGTGTTTGTATGCGTCCTGTTTTTCTTGTGTGGCTTCCGGTGTCGTGTTTCATGTGTAATGTCTCTGGTCTTTCTGTTGTCTGCTGTGTTGTGTACTGTGTTCCGGGTTTAGTGAGTGCCGTCTGTATGCTTTCTGTGTGTTACGTACACGGTAGATGTTGGTTGGTCTGTGTATTTGGAGCATTCTGTGTGATGTTAGTTCTGCGTTGCACCTGATGTGCTCTGTGAGTGTATGTTTTGTGTGTTTGTGTGTTTTGTTTCGTGGTGCCTCCGCGTGTGTCTGTGCGTGCTCTATATTGCCTTTCTGTGGCTGCGTGTGTTGTGTGTAGTGTGTTGTCGGTCTGTTGTGTAGGTTTTTAATGATTTCGTGTGGAATTGTGCGTGTTGTGCCTGACTTACGCGTGTGCTTGTGATTTGTGTTAGGTTGTGTGTGTGTTTGGCTGTTTGAGCTATGCACGTGATGTGAGGGGTGTTGACTGTGTGCGGATTTGCTCGGTTAGTATGTCTCACGGTGTGTGCAGTACGCAGCTGTGCAATGTTTTTCGTGTGTGTTGTGACCATTTACGTACCTGGTGTGTGGTGTGTCTCTTGTGACTCTCGTTTCACGTTGTCTGTGTTGTGTGTGTGTTCTGCGCTGTGCTCCTGTGTGACGGTGCATGTGTTTTGTGCCTGTGCGTGGTTGTGTTGGTAGTGTGTAGTGTATGCAATGTGCGCTGTCTTCTTTGTTGGTTATGTGTGTTTTGCCTAGGGATTGGCGTTGGGTGTGTTTTCCGTGTGTGATTGTGATTTGTGTGTGGTTGTGTTTGAGTGGTGATGTGTGTGTTTGGTTTTCACGTTTGTGATGTGAGATGTCATCTGTGTGTGGTTGTGTTTGTTTAGTGTTCCTCATGGAGTGTGGTGCATGTACTCTCGCAAATGCGATTCGTGTGTTCCACGAGAAACGTGCTCTGTTGTGTCTGGTGTGTGCCCTGTGACTGTTGTGTTGTTATTTTTTGAGTTTTGTGTGTGTGTTTGTTTGTGCATTGCATCGAGGTGCCCGTGTGTACATATGTGTGGGGTGTCTGTGTGCGGTTGTGAGTGAGGTGTGTAGTGTTAGAAAAGAGTGCTATGTGCATTTGTTGTTGGTTGTGTGTTTTGTGTGTGGTTTTGTATGTGTTGTGTGTGTTATGCGTGTGTGATTGTGATACGTGTTTAGCTGTGTTTGAGAAGCTGTGTGTGTAATTGGTTGTGTGTGAGGGGAAATGTGTTATCTGTATATGGTTTTGCTTGTGCAGTGTGCCTCCTTGTGTGTGTGGTGTGTACATGGTTAAGTGTGGTTTCTGAGAATTGTGCGCCTTTATGTCCTGTGATGTTTGTGGTGTATGTTGTTTCATCTGATGTGCTTTTTGCATGTTGAGTTTACGTGTGTTCTCTTTGTGTTGGTGGGTGTTTACTCGTGTTTATTGTGGTTATTCCTTGAGTGTGTGTTGTTCGGGGCTTTAAGGGTGGTATGCAGTGGTTGCATTGGTCTACGTTGCTGTGTTGTCAATGCAGGGAGTTGTGTGTGTTATGAGGTGTGATGTATAAATTGTGTGTGATGTTTGTGTGTGTTGTGTGATGTACTCTGTAATTTGTGGATTATTTTGTGTGTTATGGTAACGTAATTGACGTGTTTCTTTTAGTGTGTGTGTTGTGTGTGCGCTGTTTGTGTCGTGCGTCTTTCTGTGTGGTGTTTTCTGTTTGTTGGGTTTCGTGTTATGTGTGAAGTGCGTTGTCTCTTGCGTATAATGTAGGTTGTGGCTTGCGGTTTTTGTTGTGATTGTGTGTGTATTCCGTGTTGTGTTACATTTCGCATCCTGTGTGCTATTGTGCGTCTTCTGCTCTGAAGTCTGATCTGTTTTGCTTAATGTGCAATGCAGTGTTTATGCGTTTGTGCATGTGGTGCTTCCTGTGTGTCGTTTACTTTCTGTGTTGGGACTTTTGTGTATGTGATGTGTGCAGTTTGGGTACTATGTTGTTTGCAGGGTGTGCTCTGTGTGTATTTCTCCGTGGAGTGCTGTGTGACGGGTGTGTTTGTGGGTGGTCCTGTGCTGTGTGCTTGTAGTGCGTCTGTGTGTTGGGTGTTAGGCGTCTCTTGTGTAGCGTGTTGTGTTCGTGGTTCGGGAATGTTATGTGGTCTGTGAGTGGTTTTCTGTTTCATGTTTAGTGTGTGATCATGCGTGTTACGTGATGTGCAACGTATGTGTTCTCAGTTGCATGTGTGTATTCCTATCTGATTTGCGTATTTTGCTGGTGTGTCATCTGTGCGTTTTACGTGTTGTGTGGGATATTAATTGTGTGCTGTGTCGGATATGCTTTGTATATAGGTTGCGTGCTTTGCATAGTGTTCTGTGAGGCCCTACGCGCTGTACGTTTTATGTGTGTTTTGTGTGATGTGTGCACTCTGTGAAATGTGTTTCATAAACTCAGTGTTCTTTTTGTTGCGGTTTGTGTATTTTGTGCATGTCATTTCGCATGTGTTGTGCGTGGTGCGAGTTTTGCATGTGGTTGTGACTTGCGTGTGTTTGCGTCTGACAGGTGGTGTGTGGGGCTCGCTGTTTGAGTATTGAGGGTAATTTGTGATGCGTGTACTGTGTGTGTTCATGTTGGTCATTGTCCCTCACTGTGTGTATCGCCTTTACTCTGAAAGCCGTGGTTCATGTGTACTGTGTGCAGTTATGTTCTCAGAGTGTGTGCGGTTTGTTGTTTAGTGTGATGTGATGTTTGTGTGTGGAGAGTTTGAATGTAAACTCCTTTCGCGTGTTGGGGTTGCTTTGCATGTGCGTTGTATGTGTTGTGCTGCCGCTCTCCATGTGTGTGAGTGGCCGGCGTGTTGTATGACCTGTGTGTGTTGTTTTATGCCTGCTGTATGCAGGGTGTGTTGTTTGCACTGTTGTGATGTACCCTTCTGTGTGCGTTGTGTTGTGTGTGGTGTGGTTCGTTTGGTTTCGTTGTTTTATGTCTTGCTGTGTGGGTTGTGGTTATGTGATTTTAACTGTGTATTGTGTGTGTTTGATCTGTGTTGTGCTTTCTGGATTTTTCTGTGAAGTGTGCTGTTTTTCGTTGTTGATATGCGGTGGCGAGTGATTTGTGGTGTTTGTTTTGTGATTCTGTGTGTATTCCGTTTTGCTATGCTGTGTGTGCTACACGTGTGCTCTTGTGTGTTTCGGGCTGTGTTGACTGTGATCTGTGGGTCTTGTTTATTTTGTGTGTGTTGTGTGTTGTCCGTGTTGCGTGTGTTGAGTATGTACTGAGTGTGGTGTGGGTTCTTTACTGCTTGTTGAGTTCATTGCTCTGTAATTTTCTCTGTGTGGCATGCAATGTGTGATGTGTGTGGTTGTGAGTCGTGGGTTGTGTGCATTGAGTGTTGTACATTTTGTGTTGTGTGTTGTACATTTGTGATTTTTGATGAGTTATCCGTTGGTGTTTGTATGCGTCCTGTTTTTCTTGTGTGGCTTCCGGTGTCGTGTTTCATGTGTAATGTCTCTGGTCTTTCTGTTGTCTGCTGTGTTGTGTACTGTGTTCCGGGTTTAGTGAGTGCCGTCTGTATGCTTTCTGTGTGTTACGTACACGGTAGATGTTGGTTGGTCTGTGTATTTGGAGCATTCTGTGTGATGTTAGTTCTGCGTTGCACCTGATGTGCTCTGTGAGTGTATGTTTTGTGTGTTTGTGTGTTTTGTTTCGTGGTGCCTCCGCGTGTGTCTGTGCGTGCTCTATATTGCCTTTCTGTGGCTGCGTGTGTTGTGTGTAGTGTGTTGTCGGTCTGTTGTGTAGGTTTTTAATGATTTCGTGTGGAATTGTGCGTGTTGTGCCTGACTTACGCGTGTGCTTGTGATTTGTGTTAGGTTGTGTGTGTGTTTGGCTGTTTGAGCTATGCACGTGATGTGAGGGGTGTTGACTGTGTGCGGATTTGCTCGGTTAGTATGTCTCACGGTGTGTGCAGTACGCAGCTGTGCAATGTTTTTCGTGTGTGTTGTGACCATTTACGTACCTGGTGTGTGGTGTGTCTCTTGTGACTCTCGTTTCACGTTGTCTGTGTTGTGTGTGTGTTCTGCGCTGTGCTCCTGTGTGACGGTGCATGTGTTTTGTGCCTGTGCGTGGTTGTGTTGGTAGTGTGTAGTGTATGCAATGTGCGCTGTCTTCTTTGTTGGTTATGTGTGTTTTGCCTAGGGATTGGCGTTGGGTGTGTTTTCCGTGTGTGATTGTGATTTGTGTGTGGTTGTGTTTGAGTGGTGATGTGTGTGTTTGGTTTTCACGTTTGTGATGTGAGATGTCATCTGTGTGTGGTTGTGTTTGTTTAGTGTTCCTCATGGAGTGTGGTGCATGTACTCTCGCAAATGCGATTCGTGTGTTCCACGAGAAACGTGCTCTGTTGTGTCTGGTGTGTGCCCTGTGACTGTTGTGTTGTTATTTTTTGAGTTTTGTGTGTGTGTTTGTTTGTGCATTGCATCGAGGTGCCCGTGTGTACATATGTGTGGGGTGTCTGTGTGCGGTTGTGAGTGAGGTGTGTAGTGTTAGAAAAGAGTGCTATGTGCATTTGTTGTTGGTTGTGTGTTTTGTGTGTGGTTTTGTATGTGTTGTGTGTGTTATGCGTGTGTGATTGTGATACGTGTTTAGCTGTGTTTGAGAAGCTGTGTGTGTAATTGGTTGTGTGTGAGGGGAAATGTGTTATCTGTATATGGTTTTGCTTGTGCAGTGTGCCTCCTCGTGTGTGTGGTGTGTACATGGTTAAGTGTGGTTTCTGAGAATTGTGCGCCTTTATGTCCTGTGATGTTTGTGGTGTATGTTGTTTCATCTGATGTGCTTTTTGCATGTTGAGTTTACGTGTGTTCTCTTTGTGTTGGTGGGTGTTTACTCGTGTTTATTGTGGTTATTCCTTGAGTGTGTGTTGTTCGGGGCTTTAAGGGTGGTATGCAGTGGTTGCATTGGTCTACGTTGCTGTGTTGTCAATGCAGGGAGTTGTGTGTGTTATGAGGTGTGATGTATAAATTGTGTGTGATGTTTGTGTGTGTTGTGTGATGTACTCTGTAATTTGTGGATTATTTTGTGTGTTATGGTAACGTAATTGACGTGTTTCTTTTAGTGTGTGTGTTGTGTGTGCGCTGTTTGTGTCGTGCGTCTTTCTGTGTGGTGTTTTCTGTTTGTTGGGTTTCGTGTTATGTGTGAAGTGCGTTGTCTCTTGCGTATAATGTAGGTTGTGGCTTGCGGTTTTTGTTGTGATTGTGTGTGTATTCCGTGTTGTGTTACATTTCGCATCCTGTGTGCTATTGTGCGTCTTCTGCTCTGAAGTCTGATCTGTTTTGCTTAATGTGCAATGCAGTGTTTATGCGTTTGTGCATGTGGTGCTTCCTGTGTGTCGTTTACTTTCTGTGTTGGGACTTTTGTGTATGTGATGTGTGCAGTTTGGGTACTATGTTGTTTGCAGGGTGTGCTCTGTGTGTATTTCTCCGTGGAGTGCTGTGTGACGGGTGTGTTTGTGGGTGGTCCTGTGCTGTGTGCTTGTAGTGCGTCTGTGTGTTGGGTGTTAGGCGTCTCTTGTGTAGCGTGTTGTGTTCGTGGTTCGGGAATGTTATGTGGTCTGTGAGTGGTTTTCTGTTTCATGTTTAGTGTGTGATCATGCGTGTTACGTGATGTGCAACGTATGTGTTCTCAGTTGCATGTGTGTATTCCTATCTGATTTGCGTATTTTGCTGGTGTGTCATCTGTGCGTTTTACGTGTTGTGTGGGATATTAATTGTGTGCTGTGTCGGATATGCTTTGTATATAGGTTGCGTGCTTTGCATAGTGTTCTGTGAGGCCCTACGCGCTGTACGTTTTATGTGTGTTTTGTGTGATGTGTGCACTCTGTGAAATGTGTTTCATAAACTCAGTGTTCTTTTTGTTGCGGTTTGTGTATTTTGTGCATGTCATTTCGCATGTGTTGTGCGTGGTGCGAGTTTTGCATGTGGTTGTGACTTGCGTGTGTTTGCGTCTGACAGGTGGTGTGTGGGGCTCGCTGTTTGAGTATTGAGGGTAATTTGTGATGCGTGTACTGTGTGTGTTCATGTTGGTCATTGTCCCTCACTGTGTGTATCGCCTTTACTCTGAAAGCCGTGGTTCATGTGTACTGTGTGCAGTTATGTTCTCAGAGTGTGTGCGGTTTGTTGTTTAGTGTGATGTGATGTTTGTGTGTGGAGAGTTTGAATGTAAACTCCTTTCGCGTGTTGGGGTTGCTTTGCATGTGCGTTGTATGTGTTGTGCTGCCGCTCTCCATGTGTGTGAGTGGCCGGCGTGTTGTATGACCTGTGTGTGTTGTTTTATGCCTGCTGTATGCAGGGTGTGTTGTTTGCACTGTTGTGATGTACCCTTCTGTGTGCGTTGTGTTGTGTGTGGTGTGGTTCGTTTGGTTTCGTTGTTTTATGTCTTGCTGTGTGGGTTGTGGTTATGTGATTTTAACTGTGTATTGTGTGTGTTTGATCTGTGTTGTGCTTTCTGGATTTTTCTGTGAAGTGTGCTGTTTTTCGTTGTTGATATGCGGTGGCGAGTGATTTGTGGTGTTTGTTTTGTGATTCTGTGTGTATTCCGTTTTGCTATGCTGTGTGTGCTACACGTGTGCTCTTGTGTGTTTCGGGCTGTGTTGACTGTGATCTGTGGGTCTTGTTTATTTTGTGTGTGTTGTGTGTTGTCCGTGTTGCGTGTGTTGAGTATGTACTGAGTGTGGTGTGGGTTCTTTACTGCTTGTTGAGTTCATTGCTCTGTAATTTTCTCTGTGTGGCATGCAATGTGTGATGTGTGTGGTTGTGAGTCGTGGGTTGTGTGCATTGAGTGTTGTACATTTTGTGTTGTGTGTTGTACATTTGTGATTTTTGATGAGTTATCCGTTGGTGTTTGTATGCGTCCTGTTTTTCTTGTGTGGCTTCCGGTGTCGTGTTTCATGTGTAATGTCTCTGGTCTTTCTGTTGTCTGCTGTGTTGTGTACTGTGTTCCGGGTTTAGTGAGTGCCGTCTGTATGCTTTCTGTGTGTTACGTACACGGTAGATGTTGGTTGGTCTGTGTATTTGGAGCATTCTGTGTGATGTTAGTTCTGCGTTGCACCTGATGTGCTCTGTGAGTGTATGTTTTGTGTGTTTGTGTGTTTTGTTTCGTGGTGCCTCCGCGTGTGTCTGTGCGTGCTCTATATTGCCTTTCTGTGGCTGCGTGTGTTGTGTGTAGTGTGTTGTCGGTCTGTTGTGTAGGTTTTTAATGATTTCGTGTGGAATTGTGCGTGTTGTGCCTGACTTACGCGTGTGCTTGTGATTTGTGTTAGGTTGTGTGTGTGTTTGGCTGTTTGAGCTATGCACGTGATGTGAGGGGTGTTGACTGTGTGCGGATTTGCTCGGTTAGTATGTCTCACGGTGTGTGCAGTACGCAGCTGTGCAATGTTTTTCGTGTGTGTTGTGACCATTTACGTACCTGGTGTGTGGTGTGTCTCTTGTGACTCTCGTTTCACGTTGTCTGTGTTGTGTGTGTGTTCTGCGCTGTGCTCCTGTGTGACGGTGCATGTGTTTTGTGCCTGTGCGTGGTTGTGTTGGTAGTGTGTAGTGTATGCAATGTGCGCTGTCTTCTTTGTTGGTTATGTGTGTTTTGCCTAGGGATTGGCGTTGGGTGTGTTTTCCGTGTGTGATTGTGATTTGTGTGTGGTTGTGTTTGAGTGGTGATGTGTGTGTTTGGTTTTCACGTTTGTGATGTGAGATGTCATCTGTGTGTGGTTGTGTTTGTTTAGTGTTCCTCATGGAGTGTGGTGCATGTACTCTCGCAAATGCGATTCGTGTGTTCCACGAGAAACGTGCTCTGTTGTGTCTGGTGTGTGCCCTGTGACTGTTGTGTTGTTATTTTTTGAGTTTTGTGTGTGTGTTTGTTTGTGCATTGCATCGAGGTGCCCGTGTGTACATATGTGTGGGGTGTCTGTGTGCGGTTGTGAGTGAGGTGTGTAGTGTTAGAAAAGAGTGCTATGTGCATTTGTTGTTGGTTGTGTGTTTTGTGTGTGGTTTTGTATGTGTTGTGTGTGTTATGCGTGTGTGATTGTGATACGTGTTTAGCTGTGTTTGAGAAGCTGTGTGTGTAATTGGTTGTGTGTGAGGGGAAATGTGTTATCTGTATATGGTTTTGCTTGTGCAGTGTGCCTCCTCGTGTGTGTGGTGTGTACATGGTTAAGTGTGGTTTCTGAGAATTGTGCGCCTTTATGTCCTGTGATGTTTGTGGTGTATGTTGTTTCATCTGATGTGCTTTTTGCATGTTGAGTTTACGTGTGTTCTCTTTGTGTTGGTGGGTGTTTACTCGTGTTTATTGTGGTTATTCCTTGAGTGTGTGTTGTTCGGGGCTTTAAGGGTGGTATGCAGTGGTTGCATTGGTCTACGTTGCTGTGTTGTCAATGCAGGGAGTTGTGTGTGTTATGAGGTGTGATGTATAAATTGTGTGTGATGTTTGTGTGTGTTGTGTGATGTACTCTGTAATTTGTGGATTATTTTGTGTGTTATGGTAACGTAATTGACGTGTTTCTTTTAGTGTGTGTGTTGTGTGTGCGCTGTTTGTGTCGTGCGTCTTTCTGTGTGGTGTTTTCTGTTTGTTGGGTTTCGTGTTATGTGTGAAGTGCGTTGTCTCTTGCGTACAATGTAGGTTGTGGCTTGCGGTTTGTGTTGTGATTGTGTGTGTATTCCGTGTTGTGTTACATTTCGCATCCTGTGTGCTATTGTGCGTCTTCTGCTCTGAAGTCTGATCTGTTTTGCTTAATGTGCAATGCAGTGTTTATGCGTTTGTGCATGTGGTGCTTCCTGTGTGTCGTTTACTTTCTGTGTTGGGACTTTTGTGTATGTGATGTGTGCAGTTTGGGTACTATGTTGTTTGCAGGGTGTGCTCTGTGTGTATTTCTCCGTGGAGTGCTGTGTGACGGGTGTGTTTGTGGGTGGTCCTGTGCTGTGTGCTTGTAGTGCGTCTGTGTGTTGGGTGTTAGGCGTCTCTTGTGTAGCGTGTTGTGTTCGTGGTTCGGGAATGTTATGTGGTCTGTGAGTGGTTTTCTGTTTCATGTTTAGTGTGTGATCATGCGTGTTACGTGATGCGCAACGTATGTGTTCTCAGTTGCATGTGTGTATTCCTATCTGATTTGCGTATTTTGCTGGTGTGTCATCTGTGCGTTTTACGTGTTGTGTGGGATATTAATTGTGTGCTGTGTCGGATATGCTTTGTATATAGGTTGCGTGCTTTGCATAGTGTTCTGTGAGGCCCTACGCGCTGTACGTTTTATGTGTGTTTTGTGTGATGTGTGCACTCTGTGAAATGTGTTTCATAAACTCAGTGTTCTTTTTGTTGCGGTTTGTGTATTTTGTGCATGTCATTTCGCATGTGTTGTGCGTGGTGCGAGTTTTGCATGTGGTTGTGACTTGCGTGTGTTTGCGTCTGACAGGTGGTGTGTGGGGCTCGCTGTTTGAGTATTGAGGGTAATTTGTGATGCGTGTACTGTGTGTGTTCATGTTGGTCATTGTCCCTCACTGTGTGTATCGCCTTTACTCTGAAAGCCGTGGTTCATGTGTACTGTGTGCAGTTATGTTCTCAGAGTGTGTGCGGTTTGTTGTTTAGTGTGATGTGATGTTTGTGTGTGGAGAGTTTGTATGTAAACTCCTTTCGCGTGTTGGGGTTGCTTTGCATGTGCGTTGTATGTGTTGTGCTGCCGCTCTCCATGTGTGTGAGTGGCCGGCGTGTTGTATGACCTGTGTGTGTTGTTTTATGCCTGCTGTATGCAGGGTGTGTTGTTTGCACTGTTGTGATGTACCCTTCTGTGTGCGTTGTGTTGTGTGTGGTGTGGTTCGTTTGGTTTCGTTGTTTTATGTCTTGCTGTGTGGGTTGTGGTTATGTGATTTTAACTGTGTATTGTGTGTGTTTGATCTGTGTTGTGCTTTCTGGATTTTTCTGTGAAGTGTGCTGTTTTTCGTTGTTGATATGCGGTGGCGAGTGATTTGTGGTGTTTGTTTTGTGATTCTGTGTGTATTCCGTTTTGCTATGCTGTGTGTGCTACACGTGTGCTCTTGTGTGTTTCGGGCTGTGTTGACTGTGATCTGTGGGTCTTGTTTATTTTGTGTGTGTTGTGTGTTGTCCGTGTTGCGTGTGTTGAGTATGTACTGAGTGTGGTGTGGGTTCTTTACTGCTTGTTGAGTTCATTGCTCTGTAATTTTCTCTGTGTGGCATGCAATGTGTGATGTGTGTGGTTGTGAGTCGTGGGTTGTGTGCATTGAGTGTTGTACATTTTGTGTTGTGTGTTGTACATTTGTGATTTTTGATGAGTTATCCGTTGGTGTTTGTATGTGTCCTGTTTTTCTTGTGTGGCTTCCGGTGTCGTGTTTCATGTGTAATGTCTCTGGTCTTTCTGTTGTCTGCTGTGTTGTGTACTGTGTTCCGGGTTTAGTGAGTGCCGT
The DNA here is from genome assembly GCF_040802235.1 of Manis javanica. Taxonomy (NCBI): domain Eukaryota; kingdom Metazoa; phylum Chordata; class Mammalia; order Pholidota; family Manidae; genus Manis; species Manis javanica. The sequence continues at coordinate 112,612,549 of NC_133159.1, read as the reverse complement.
CTGTATGCTTTCTGTGTGTTACGTACACGGTAGATGTTGGTTGGTCTGTGTATTTGGAGCATTCTGTGTGATGTTAGTTCTGCGTTGCACCTGATGTGCTCTGTGAGTGTATGTTTTGTGTGTTTGTGTGTTTTGTTTCGTGGTGCCTCCGCGTGTGTCTGTGCATGCTCTATATTGCCTTTCTGTGGCTGCGTGTGTTGTGTGTAGTGTGTTGTCGGTCTGTTGTGTAGGTTTTTAATGATTTCGTGTGGAATTGTGCGTGTTGTGCCTGACTTACGCGTGTGCTTGTGATTTGTGTTAGGTTGTGTGTGTGTTTGGCTGTTTGAGCTATGCACGTGATGTGAGGGGTGTTGACTGTGTGCGGATTTGCTCGGTTAGTATGTCTCACGGTGTGTGCAGTACGCAGCTGTGCAATGTTTTTCGTGTGTGTTGTGACCATTTACGTACCTGGTGTGTGGTGTGTCTCTTGTGACTCTCGTTTCACGTTGTCTGTGTTGTGTGTGTGTTCTGCGCTGTGCTCCTGTGTGACGGTGCATGTGTTTTGTGCCTGTGCGTGGTTGTGTTGGTAGTGTGTAGTGTATGCAATGTGCGCTGTCTTCTTTGTTGGTTATGTGTGTTTTGCCTAGGGATTGGCGTTGGGTGTGTTTTCCGTGTGTGATTGTGATTTGTGTGTGGTTGTGTTTGAGTGGTGATGTGTGTGTTTGGTTTTCACGTTTGTGATGTGAGATGTCATCTGTGTGTGGTTGTGTTTGTTTAGTGTTCCTCATGGAGTGTGGTGCATGTACTCTCGCAAATGCGATTCGTGTGTTCCACGAGAAACGTGCTCTGTTGTGTCTGGTGTGTGCCCTGTGACTGTTGTGTTGTTATTTTTTGAGTTTTGTGTGTGTGTTTGTTTGTGCATTGCATCGAGGTGCCCGTGTGTACATATGTGTGGGGTGTCTGTGTGCGGTTGTGAGTGAGGTGTGTAGTGTTAGAAAAGAGTGCTATGTGCATTTGTTGTTGGTTGTGTGTTTTGTGTGTGGTTTTGTATGTGTTGTGTGTGTTATGCGTGTGTGATTGTGATACGTGTTTAGCTGTGTTTGAGAAGCTGTGTGTGTAATTGGTTGTGTGTGAGGGGAAATGTGTTATCTGTATATGGTTTTGCTTGTGCAGTGTGCCTCCTCGTGTGTGTGGTGTGTACATGGTTAAGTGTGGTTTCTGAGAATTGTGCGCCTTTATGTCCTGTGATGTTTGTGGTGTATGTTGTTTCATCTGATGTGCTTTTTGCATGTTGAGTTTACGTGTGTTCTCTTTGTGTTGGTGGGTGTTTACTCGTGTTTATTGTGGTTATTCCTTGAGTGTGTGTTGTTCGGGGCTTTAAGGGTGGTATGCAGTGGTTGCATTGGTCTACGTTGCTGTGTTGTCAATGCAGGGAGTTGTGTGTGTTATGAGGTGTGATGTATAAATTGTGTGTGATGTTTGTGTGTGTTGTGTGATGTACTCTGTAATTTGTGGATTATTTTGTGTGTTATGGTAACGTAATTGACGTGTTTCTTTTAGTGTGTGTGTTGTGTGTGCGCTGTTTGTGTCGTGCGTCTTTCTGTGTGGTGTTTTCTGTTTGTTGGGTTTCGTGTTATGTGTGAAGTGCGTTGTCTCTTGCGTACAATGTAGGTTGTGGCTTGCGGTTTTTGTTGTGATTGTGTGTGTATTCCGTGTTGTGTTACATTTCGCATCCTGTGTGCTATTGTGCGTCTTCTGCTCTGAAGTCTGATCTGTTTTGCTTAATGTGCAATGCAGTGTTTATGCGTTTGTGCATGTGGTGCTTCCTGTGTGTCGTTTACTTTCTGTGTTGGGACTTTTGTGTATGTGATGTGTGCAGTTTGGGTACTATGTTGTTTGCAGGGTGTGCTCTGTGTGTATTTCTCCGTGGAGTGCTGTGTGACGGGTGTGTTTGTGGGTGGTCCTGTGCTGTGTGCTTGTAGTGCGTCTGTGTGTTGGGTGTTAGGCGTCTCTTGTGTAGCGTGTTGTGTTCGTGGTTCGGGAATGTTATGTGGTCTGTGAGTGGTTTTCTGTTTCATGTTTAGTGTGTGATCATGCGTGTTACGTGATGTGCAACGTATGTGTTCTCAGTTGCATGTGTGTATTCCTATCTGATTTGCGTATTTTGCTGGTGTGTCATCTGTGCGTTTTACGTGTTGTGTGGGATATTAATTGTGTGCTGTGTCGGATATGCTTTGTATATAGGTTGCGTGCTTTGCATAGTGTTCTGTGAGGCCCTACGCGCTGTACGTTTTATGTGTGTTTTGTGTGATGTGTGCACTCTGTGAAATGTGTTTCATAAACTCAGTGTTCTTTTTGTTGCGGTTTGTGTATTTTGTGCATGTCATTTCGCATGTGTTGTGCGTGGTGCGAGTTTTGCATGTGGTTGTGACTTGCGTGTGTTTGCGTCTGACAGGTGGTGTGTGGGGCTCGCTGTTTGAGTATTGAGGGTAATTTGTGATGCGTGTACTGTGTGTGTTCATGTTGGTCATTGTCCCTCACTGTGTGTATCGCCTTTACTCTGAAAGCCGTGGTTCATGTGTACTGTGTGCAGTTATGTTCTCAGAGTGTGTGCGGTTTGTTGTTTAGTGTGATGTGATGTTTGTGTGTGGAGAGTTTGAATGTAAACTCCTTTCGCGTGTTGGGGTTGCTTTGCATGTGCGTTGTATGTGTTGTGCTGCCGCTCTCCATGTGTGTGAGTGGCCGGCGTGTTGTATGACCTGTGTGTGTTGTTTTATGCCTGCTGTATGCAGGGTGTGTTGTTTGCACTGTTGTGATGTACCCTTCTGTGTGCGTTGTGTTGTGTGTGGTGTGGTTCGTTTGGTTTCGTTGTTTTATGTCTTGCTGTGTGGGTTGTGGTTATGTGATTTTAACTGTGTATTGTGTGTGTTTGATCTGTGTTGTGCTTTCTGGATTTTTCTGTGAAGTGTGCTGTTTTTCGTTGTTGATATGCGGTGGCGAGTGATTTGTGGTGTTTGTTTTGTGATTCTGTGTGTATTCCGTTTTGCTATGCTGTGTGTGCTACACGTGTGCTCTTGTGTGTTTCGGGCTGTGTTGACTGTGATCTGTGGGTCTTGTTTATTTTGTGTGTGTTGTGTGTTGTCCGTGTTGCGTGTGTTGAGTATGTACTGAGTGTGGTGTGGGTTCTTTACTGCTTGTTGAGTTCATTGCTCTGTAATTTTCTCTGTGTGGCATGCAATGTGTGATGTGTGTGGTTGTGAGTCGTGGGTTGTGTGCATTGAGTGTTGTACATTTTGTGTTGTGTGTTGTACATTTGTGATTTTTGATGAGTTATCCGTTGGTGTTTGTATGCGTCCTGTTTTTCTTGTGTGGCTTCCGGTGTCGTGTTTCATGTGTAATGTCTCTGGTCTTTCTGTTGTCTGCTGTGTTGTGTACTGTGTTCCGGGTTTAGTGAGTGCCGTCTGTATGCTTTCTGTGTGTTACGTACACGGTAGATGTTGGTTGGTCTGTGTATTTGGAGCATTCTGTGTGATGTTAGTTCTGCGTTGCACCTGATGTGCTCTGTGAGTGTATGTTTTGTGTGTTTGTGTGTTTTGTTTCGTGGTGCCTCCGCGTGTGTCTGTGCGTGCTCTATATTGCCTTTCTGTGGCTGCGTGTGTTGTGTGTAGTGTGTTGTCGGTCTGTTGTGTAGGTTTTTAATGATTTCGTGTGGAATTGTGCGTGTTGTGCCTGACTTACGCGTGTGCTTGTGATTTGTGTTAGGTTGTGTGTGTGTTTGGCTGTTTGAGCTATGCACGTGATGTGAGGGGTGTTGACTGTGTGCGGATTTGCTCGGTTAGTATGTCTCACGGTGTGTGCAGTACGCAGCTGTGCAATGTTTTTCGTGTGTGTTGTGACCATTTACGTACCTGGTGTGTGGTGTGTCTCTTGTGACTCTCGTTTCACGTTGTCTGTGTTGTGTGTGTGTTCTGCGCTGTGCTCCTGTGTGACGGTGCATGTGTTTTGTGCCTGTGCGTGGTTGTGTTGGTAGTGTGTAGTGTATGCAATGTGCGCTGTCTTCTTTGTTGGTTATGTGTGTTTTGCCTAGGGATTGGCGTTGGGTGTGTTTTCCGTGTGTGATTGTGATTTGTGTGTGGTTGTGTTTGAGTGGTGATGTGTGTGTTTGGTTTTCACGTTTGTGATGTGAGATGTCATCTGTGTGTGGTTGTGTTTGTTTAGTGTTCCTCATGGAGTGTGGTGCATGTACTCTCGCAAATGCGATTCGTGTGTTCCACGAGAAACGTGCTCTGTTGTGTCTGGTGTGTGCCCTGTGACTGTTGTGTTGTTATTTTTTGAGTTTTGTGTGTGTGTTTGTTTGTGCATTGCATCGAGGTGCCCGTGTGTACATATGTGTGGGGTGTCTGTGTGCGGTTGTGAGTGAGGTGTGTAGTGTTAGAAAAGAGTGCTATGTGCATTTGTTGTTGGTTGTGTGTTTTGTGTGTGGTTTTGTATGTGTTGTGTGTGTTATGCGTGTGTGATTGTGATACGTGTTTAGCTGTGTTTGAGAAGCTGTGTGTGTAATTGGTTGTGTGTGAGGGGAAATGTGTTATCTGTATATGGTTTTGCTTGTGCAGTGTGCCTCCTCGTGTGTGTGGTGTGTACATGGTTAAGTGTGGTTTCTGAGAATTGTGCGCCTTTATGTCCTGTGATGTTTGTGGTGTATGTTGTTTCATCTGATGTGCTTTTTGCATGTTGAGTTTACGTGTGTTCTCTTTGTGTTGGTGGGTGTTTACTCGTGTTTATTGTGGTTATTCCTTGAGTGTGTGTTGTTCGGGGCTTTAAGGGTGGTATGCAGTGGTTGCATTGGTCTACGTTGCTGTGTTGTCAATGCAGGGAGTTGTGTGTGTTATGAGGTGTGATGTATAAATTGTGTGTGATGTTTGTGTGTGTTGTGTGATGTACTCTGTAATTTGTGGATTATTTTGTGTGTTATGGTAACGTAATTGACGTGTTTCTTTTAGTGTGTGTGTTGTGTGTGCGCTGTTTGTGTCGTGCGTCTTTCTGTGTGGTGTTTTCTGTTTGTTGGGTTTCGTGTTATGTGTGAAGTGCGTTGTCTCTTGCGTACAATGTAGGTTGTGGCTTGCGGTTTGTGTTGTGATTGTGTGTGTATTCCGTGTTGTGTTACATTTCGCATCCTGTGTGCTATTGTGCGTCTTCTGCTCTGAAGTCTGATCTGTTTTGCTTAATGTGCAATGCAGTGTTTATGCGTTTGTGCATGTGGTGCTTCCTGTGTGTCGTTTACTTTCTGTGTTGGGACTTTTGTGTATGTGATGTGTGCAGTTTGGGTACTATGTTGTTTGCAGGGTGTGCTCTGTGTGTATTTCTCCGTGGAGTGCTGTGTGACGGGTGTGTTTGTGGGTGGTCCTGTGCTGTGTGCTTGTAGTGCGTCTGTGTGTTGGGTGTTAGGCGTCTCTTGTGTAGCGTGTTGTGTTCGTGGTTCGGGAATGTTATGTGGTCTGTGAGTGGTTTTCTGTTTCATGTTTAGTGTGTGATCATGCGTGTTACGTGATGTGCAACGTATGTGTTCTCAGTTGCATGTGTGTATTCCTATCTGATTTGCGTATTTTGCTGGTGTGTCATCTGTGCGTTTTACGTGTTGTGTGGGATATTAATTGTGTGCTGTGTCGGATATGCTTTGTATATAGGTTGCGTGCTTTGCATAGTGTTCTGTGAGGCCCTACGCGCTGTACGTTTTATGTGTGTTTTGTGTGATGTGTGCACTCTGTGAAATGTGTTTCATAAACTCAGTGTTCTTTTTGTTGCGGTTTGTGTATTTTGTGCATGTCATTTCGCATGTGTTGTGCGTGGTGCGAGTTTTGCATGTGGTTGTGACTTGCGTGTGTTTGCGTCTGACAGGTGGTGTGTGGGGCTCGCTGTTTGAGTATTGAGGGTAATTTGTGATGCGTGTACTGTGTGTGTTCATGTTGGTCATTGTCCCTCACTGTGTGTATCGCCTTTACTCTGAAAGCCGTGGTTCATGTGTACTGTGTGCAGTTATGTTCTCAGAGTGTGTGCGGTTTGTTGTTTAGTGTGATGTGATGTTTGTGTGTGGAGAGTTTGTATGTAAACTCCTTTCGCGTGTTGGGGTTGCTTTGCATGTGCGTTGTATGTGTTGTGCTGCCGCTCTCCATGTGTGTGAGTGGCCGGCGTGTTGTATGACCTGTGTGTGTTGTTTTATGCCTGCTGTATGCAGGGTGTGTTGTTTGCACTGTTGTGATGTACCCTTCTGTGTGCGTTGTGTTGTGTGTGGTGTGGTTCGTTTGGTTTCGTTGTTTTATGTCTTGCTGTGTGGGTTGTGGTTATGTGATTTTAACTGTGTATTGTGTGTGTTTGATCTGTGTTGTGCTTTCTGGATTTTTCTGTGAAGTGTGCTGTTTTTCGTTGTTGATATGCGGTGGCGAGTGATTTGTGGTGTTTGTTTTGTGATTCTGTGTGTATTCCGTTTTGCTATGCTGTGTGTGCTACACGTGTGCTCTTGTGTGTTTCGGGCTGTGTTGACTGTGATCTGTGGGTCTTGTTTATTTTGTGTGTGTTGTGTGTTGTCCGTGTTGCGTGTGTTGAGTATGTACTGAGTGTGGTGTGGGTTCTTTACTGCTTGTTGAGTTCATTGCTCTGTAATTTTCTCTGTGTGGCATGCAATGTGTGATGTGTGTGGTTGTGAGTCGTGGGTTGTGTGCATTGAGTGTTGTACATTTTGTGTTGTGTGTTGTACATTTGTGATTTTTGATGAGTTATCCGTTGGTGTTTGTATGTGTCCTGTTTTTCTTGTGTGGCTTCCGGTGTCGTGTTTCATGTGTAATGTCTCTGGTCTTTCTGTTGTCTGCTGTGTTGTGTACTGTGTTCCGGGTTTAGTGAGTGCCGTCTGTATGCTTTCTGTGTGTTACGTACACGGTAGATGTTGGTTGGTCTGTGTATTTGGAGCATTCTGTGTGATGTTAGTTCTGCGTTGCACCTGATGTGCTCTGTGAGTGTATGTTTTGTGTGTTTGTGTGTTTTGTTTCGTGGTGCCTCCGCGTGTGTCTGTGCGTGCTCTATATTGCCTTTCTGTGGCTGCGTGTGTTGTGTGTAGTGTGTTGTCGGTCTGTTGTGTAGGTTTTTAATGATTTCGTGTGGAATTGTGCGTGTTGTGCCTGACTTACGCGTGTGCTTGTGATTTGTGTTAGGTTGTGTGTGTGTTTGGCTGTTTGAGCTATGCACGTGATGTGAGGGGTGTTGACTGTGTGCGGATTTGCTCGGTTAGTATGTCTCACGGTGTGTGCAGTACGCAGCTGTGCAATGTTTTTCGTGTGTGTTGTGACCATTTACGTACCTGGTGTGTGGTGTGTCTCTTGTGACTCTCGTTTCACGTTGTCTGTGTTGTGTGTGTGTTCTGCGCTGTGCTCCTGTGTGACGGTGCATGTGTTTTGTGCCTGTGCGTGGTTGTGTTGGTAGTGTGTAGTGTATGCAATGTGCGCTGTCTTCTTTGTTGGTTATGTGTGTTTTGCCTAGGGATTGGCGTTGGGTGTGTTTTCCGTGTGTGATTGTGATTTGTGTGTGGTTGTGTTTGAGTGGTGATGTGTGTGTTTGGTTTTCACGTTTGTGATGTGAGATGTCATCTGTGTGTGGTTGTGTTTGTTTAGTGTTCCTCATGGAGTGTGGTGCATGTACTCTCGCAAATGCGATTCGTGTGTTCCACGAGAAACGTGCTCTGTTGTGTCTGGTGTGTGCCCTGTGACTGTTGTGTTGTTATTTTTTGAGTTTTGTGTGTGTGTTTGTTTGTGCATTGCATCGAGGTGCCCGTGTGTACATATGTGTGGGGTGTCTGTGTGCGGTTGTGAGTGAGGTGTGTAGTGTTAGAAAAGAGTGCTATGTGCATTTGTTGTTGGTTGTGTGTTTTGTGTGTGGTTTTGTATGTGTTGTGTGTGTTATGCGTGTGTGATTGTGATACGTGTTTAGCTGTGTTTGAGAAGCTGTGTGTGTAATTGGTTGTGTGTGAGGGGAAATGTGTTATCTGTATATGGTTTTGCTTGTGCAGTGTGCCTCCTCGTGTGTGTGGTGTGTACATGGTTAAGTGTGGTTTCTGAGAATTGTGCGCCTTTATGTCCTGTGATGTTTGTGGTGTATGTTGTTTCATCTGATGTGCTTTTTGCATGTTGAGTTTACGTGTGTTCTCTTTGTGTTGGTGGGTGTTTACTCGTGTTTATTGTGGTTATTCCTTGAGTGTGTGTTGTTCGGGGCTTTAAGGGTGGTATGCAGTGGTTGCATTGGTCTACGTTGCTGTGTTGTCAATGCAGGGAGTTGTGTGTGTTATGAGGTGTGATGTATAAATTGTGTGTGATGTTTGTGTGTGTTGTGTGATGTACTCTGTAATTTGTGGATTATTTTGTGTGTTATGGTAACGTAATTGACGTGTTTCTTTTAGTGTGTGTGTTGTGTGTGCGCTGTTTGTGTCGTGCGTCTTTCTGTGTGGTGTTTTCTGTTTGTTGGGTTTCGTGTTATGTGTGAAGTGCGTTGTCTCTTGCGTACAATGTAGGTTGTGGCTTGCGGTTTGTGTTGTGATTGTGTGTGTATTCCGTGTTGTGTTACATTTCGCATCCTGTGTGCTATTGTGCGTCTTCTGCTCTGAAGTCTGATCTGTTTTGCTTAATGTGCAATGCAGTGTTTATGCGTTTGTGCATGTGGTGCTTCCTGTGTGTCGTTTACTTTCTGTGTTGGGACTTTTGTGTATGTGATGTGTGCAGTTTGGGTACTATGTTGTTTGCAGGGTGTGCTCTGTGTGTATTTCTCCGTGGAGTGCTGTGTGACGGGTGTGTTTGTGGGTGGTCCTGTGCTGTGTGCTTGTAGTGCGTCTGTGTGTTGGGTGTTAGGCGTCTCTTGTGTAGCGTGTTGTGTTCGTGGTTCGGGAATGTTATGTGGTCTGTGAGTGGTTTTCTGTTTCATGTTTAGTGTGTGATCATGCGTGTTACGTGATGTGCAACGTATGTGTTCTCAGTTGCATGTGTGTATTCCTATCTGATTTGCGTATTTTGCTGGTGTGTCATCTGTGCGTTTTACGTGTTGTGTGGGATATTAATTGTGTGCTGTGTCGGATATGCTTTGTATATAGGTTGCGTGCTTTGCATAGTGTTCTGTGAGGCCCTACGCGCTGTACGTTTTATGTGTGTTTTGTGTGATGTGTGCACTCTGTGAAATGTGTTTCATAAACTCAGTGTTCTTTTTGTTGCGGTTTGTGTATTTTTTGCATGTCATTTCGCATGTGTTGTGCGTGGTGCGAGTTTTGCATGTGGTTGTGACTTGCGTGTGTTTGCGTCTGACAGGTGGTGTGTGGGGCTCGCTGTTTGAGTATTGAGGGTAATTTGTGATGCGTGTACTGTGTGTGTTCATGTTGGTCATTGTCCCTCACTGTGTGTATCGCCTTTACTCTGAAAGCCGTGGTTCATGTGTACTGTGTGCAGTTATGTTCTCAGAGTGTGTGCGGTTTGTTGTTTAGTGTGATGTGATGTTTGTGTGTGGAGAGTTTGTATGTAAACTCCTTTCGCGTGTTGGGGTTGCTTTGCATGTGCGTTGTATGTGTTGTGCTGCCGCTCTCCATGTGTGTGAGTGGCCGGCGTGTTGTATGACCTGTGTGTGTTGTTTTATGCCTGCTGTATGCAGGGTGTGTTGTTTGCACTGTTGTGATGTACCCTTCTGTGTGCGTTGTGTTGTGTGTGGTGTGGTTCGTTTGGTTTCGTTGTTTTATGTCTTGCTGTGTGGGTTGTGGTTATGTGATTTTAACTGTGTATTGTGTGTGTTTGATCTGTGTTGTGCTTTCTGGATTTTTCTGTGAAGTGTGCTGTTTTTCGTTGTTGATATGCGGTGGCGAGTGATTTGTGGTGTTTGTTTTGTGATTCTGTGTGTATTCCGTTTTGCTATGCTGTGTGTGCTACACGTGTGCTCTTGTGTGTTTCGGGCTGTGTTGACTGTGATCTGTGGGTCTTGTTTATTTTGTGTGTGTTGTGTGTTGTCCGTGTTGCGTGTGTTGAGTATGTACTGAGTGTGGTGTGGGTTCTTTACTGCTTGTTGAGTTCATTGCTCTGTAATTTTCTCTGTGTGGCATGCAATGTGTGATGTGTGTGGTTGTGAGTCGTGGGTTGTGTGCATTGAGTGTTGTACATTTTGTGTTGTGTGTTGTACATTTGTGATTTTTGATGAGTTATCCGTTGGTGTTTGTATGTGTCCTGTTTTTCTTGTGTGGCTTCCGGTGTCGTGTTTCATGTGTAATGTCTCTGGTCTTTCTGTTGTCTGCTGTGTTGTGTACTGTGTTCCGGGTTTAGTGAGTGCCGTCTGTATGCTTTCTGTGTGTTACGTACACGGTAGATGTTGGTTGGTCTGTGTATTTGGAGCATTCTGTGTGATGTTAGTTCTGCGTTGCACCTGATGTGCTCTGTGAGTGTATGTTTTGTGTGTTTGTGTGTTTTGTTTCGTGGTGCCTCCGCGTGTGTCTGTGCGTGCTCTATATTGCCTTTCTGTGGCTGCGTGTGTTGTGTGTAGTGTGTTGTCGGTCTGTTGTGTAGGTTTTTAATGATTTCGTGTGGAATTGTGCGTGTTGTGCCTGACTTACGCGTGTGCTTGTGATTTGTGTTAGGTTGTGTGTGTGTTTGGCTGTTTGAGCTATGCACGTGATGTGAGGGGTGTTGACTGTGTGCGGATTTGCTCGGTTAGTATGTCTCACGGTGTGTGCAGTACGCAGCTGTGCAATGTTTTTCGTGTGTGTTGTGACCATTTACGTACCTGGTGTGTGGTGTGTCTCTTGTGACTCTCGTTTCACGTTGTCTGTGTTGTGTGTGTGTTCTGCGCTGTGCTCCTGTGTGACGGTGCATGTGTTTTGTGCCTGTGCGTGGTTGTGTTGGTAGTGTGTAGTGTATGCAATGTGCGCTGTCTTCTTTGTTGGTTATGTGTGTTTTGCCTAGGGATTGGCGTTGGGTGTGTTTTCCGTGTGTGATTGTGATTTGTGTGTGGTTGTGTTTGAGTGGTGATGTGTGTGTTTGGTTTTCACGTTTGTGATGTGAGATGTCATCTGTGTGTGGTTGTGTTTGTTTAGTGTTCCTCATGGAGTGTGGTGCATGTACTCTCGCAAATGCGATTCGTGTGTTCCACGAGAAACGTGCTCTGTTGTGTCTGGTGTGTGCCCTGTGACTGTTGTGTTGTTATTTTTTGAGTTTTGTGTGTGTGTTTGTTTGTGCATTGCATCGAGGTGCCCGTGTGTACATATGTGTGGGGTGTCTGTGTGCGGTTGTGAGTGAGGTGTGTAGTGTTAGAAAAGAGTGCTATGTGCATTTGTTGTTGGTTGTGTGTTTTGTGTGTGGTTTTGTATGTGTTGTGTGTGTTATGCGTGTGTGATTGTGATACGTGTTTAGCTGTGTTTGAGAAGCTGTGTGTGTAATTGGTTGTGTGTGAGGGGAAATGTGTTATCTGTATATGGTTTTGCTTGTGCAGTGTGCCTCCTCGTGTGTGTGGTGTGTACATGGTTAAGTGTGGTTTCTGAGAATTGTGCGCCTTTATGTCCTGTGATGTTTGTGGTGTATGTTGTTTCATCTGATGTGCTTTTTGCATGTTGAGTTTACGTGTGTTCTCTTTGTGTTGGTGGGTGTTTACTCGTGTTTATTGTGGTTATTCCTTGAGTGTGTGTTGTTCGGGGCTTTAAGGGTGGTATGCAGTGGTTGCATTGGTCTACGTTGCTGTGTTGTCAATGCAGGGAGTTGTGTGTGTTATGAGGTGTGATGTATAAATTGTGTGTGATGTTTGTGTGTGTTGTGTGATGTACTCTGTAATTTGTGGATTATTTTGTGTGTTATGGTAACGTAATTGACGTGTTTCTTTTAGTGTGTGTGTTGTGTGTGCGCTGTTTGTGTCGTGCGTCTTTCTGTGTGGTGTTTTCTGTTTGTTGGGTTTCGTGTTATGTGTGAAGTGCGTTGTCTCTTGCGTACAATGTAGGTTGTGGCTTGCGGTTTGTGTTGTGATTGTGTGTGTATTCCGTGTTGTGTTACATTTCGCATCCTGTGTGCTATTGTGCGTCTTCTGCTCTGAAGTCTGATCTGTTTTGCTTAATGTGCAATGCAGTGTTTATGCGTTTGTGCATGTGGTGCTTCCTGTGTGTCGTTTACTTTCTGTGTTGGGACTTTTGTGTATGTGATGTGTGCAGTTTGGGTACTATGTTGTTTGCAGGGTGTGCTCTGTGTGTATTTCTCCGTGGAGTGCTGTGTGACGGGTGTGTTTGTGGGTGGTCCTGTGCTGTGTGCTTGTAGTGCGTCTGTGTGTTGGGTGTTAGGCGTCTCTTGTGTAGCGTGTTGTGTTCGTGGTTCGGGAATGTTATGTGGTCTGTGAGTGGTTTTCTGTTTCATGTTTAGTGTGTGATCATGCGTGTTACGTGATGTGCAACGTATGTGTTCTCAGTTGCATGTGTGTATTCCTATCTGATTTGCGTATTTTGCTGGTGTGTCATCTGTGCGTTTTACGTGTTGTGTGGGATATTAATTGTGTGCTGTGTCGGATATGCTTTGTATATAGGTTGCGTGCTTTGCATAGTGTTCTGTGAGGCCCTACGCGCTGTACGTTTTATGTGTGTTTTGTGTGATGTGTGCACTCTGTGAAATGTGTTTCATAAACTCAGTGTTCTTTTTGTTGCGGTTTGTGTATTTTTTGCATGTCATTTCGCATGTGTTGTGCGTGGTGCGAGTTTTGCATGTGGTTGTGACTTGCGTGTGTTTGCGTCTGACAGGTGGTGTGTGGGGCTCGCTGTTTGAGTATTGAGGGTAATTTGTGATGCGTGTACTGTGTGTGTTCATGTTGGTCATTGTCCCTCACTGTGTGTATCGCCTTTACTCTGAAAGCCGTGGTTCATGTGTACTGTGTGCAGTTATGTTCTCAGAGTGTGTGCGGTTTGTTGTTTAGTGTGATGTGATGTTTGTGTGTGGAGAGTTTGTATGTAAACTCCTTTCGCGTGTTGGGGTTGCTTTGCATGTGCGTTGTATGTGTTGTGCTGCCGCTCTCCATGTGTGTGAGTGGCCGGCGTGTTGTATGACCTGTGTGTGTTGTTTTATGCCTGCTGTATGCAGGGTGTGTTGTTTGCACTGTTGTGATGTACCCTTCTGTGTGCGTTGTGTTGTGTGTGGTGTGGTTCGTTTGGTTTCGTTGTTTTATGTCTTGCTGTGTGGGTTGTGGTTATGTGATTTTAACTGTGTATTGTGTGTGTTTGATCTGTGTTGTGCTTTCTGGATTTTTCTGTGAAGTGTGCTGTTTTTCGTTGTTGATATGCGGTGGCGAGTGATTTGTGGTGTTTGTTTTGTGATTCTGTGTGTATTCCGTTTTGCTATGCTGTGTGTGCTACACGTGTGCTCTTGTGTGTTTCGGGCTGTGTTGACTGTGATCTGTGGGTCTTGTTTATTTTGTGTGTGTTGTGTGTTGTCCGTGTTGCGTGTGTTGAGTATGTACTGAGTGTGGTGTGGGTTCTTTACTGCTTGTTGAGTTCATTGCTCTGTAATTTTCTCTGTGTGGCATGCAATGTGTGATGTGTGTGGTTGTGAGTCGTGGGTTGTGTGCATTGAGTGTTGTACATTTTGTGTTGTGTGTTGTACATTTGTGATTTTTGATGAGTTATCCGTTGGTGTTTGTATGCGTCCTGTTTTTCTTGTGTGGCTTCCGGTGTCGTGTTTCATGTGTAATGTCTCTGGTCTTTCTGTTGTCTGCTGTGTTGTGTACTGTGTTCCGGGTTTAGTGAGTGCCGTCTGTATGCTTTCTGTGTGTTACGTACACGGTAGATGTTGGTTGGTCTGTGTATTTGGAGCATTCTGTGTGATGTTAGTTCTGCGTTGCACCTGATGTGCTCTGTGAGTGTATGTTTTGTGTGTTTGTGTGTTTTGTTTCGTGGTGCCTCCGCGTGTGTCTGTGCGTGCTCTATATTGCCTTTCTGTGGCTGCGTGTGTTGTGTGTAGTGTGTTGTCGGTCTGTTGTGTAGGTTTTTAATGATTTCGTGTGGAATTGTGCGTGTTGTGCCTGACTTACGCGTGTGCTTGTGATTTGTGTTAGGTTGTGTGTGTGTTTGGCTGTTTGAGCTATGCACGTGATGTGAGGGGTGTTGACTGTGTGCGGATTTGCTCGGTTAGTATGTCTCACGGTGTGTGCAGTACGCAGCTGTGCAATGTTTTTCGTGTGTGTTGTGACCATTTACGTACCTGGTGTGTGGTGTGTCTCTTGTGACTCTCGTTTCACGTTGTCTGTGTTGTGTGTGTGTTCTGCGCTGTGCTCCTGTGTGACGGTGCATGTGTTTTGTGCCTGTGCGTGGTTGTGTTGGTAGTGTGTAGTGTATGCAATGTGCGCTGTCTTCTTTGTTGGTTATGTGTGTTTTGCCTAGGGATTGGCGTTGGGTGTGTTTTCCGTGTGTGATTGTGATTTGTGTGTGGTTGTGTTTGAGTGGTGATGTGTGTGTTTGGTTTTCACGTTTGTGATGTGAGATGTCATCTGTGTGTGGTTGTGTTTGTTTAGTGTTCCTCATGGAGTGTGGTGCATGTACTCTCGCAAATGCGATTCGTGTGTTCCACGAGAAACGTGCTCTGTTGTGTCTGGTGTGTGCCCTGTGACTGTTGTGTTGTTATTTTTTGAGTTTTGTGTGTGTGTTTGTTTGTGCATTGCATCGAGGTGCCCGTGTGTACATATGTGTGGGGTGTCTGTGTGCGGTTGTGAGTGAGGTGTGTAGTGTTAGAAAAGAGTGCTATGTGCATTTGTTGTTGGTTGTGTGTTTTGTGTGTGGTTTTGTATGTGTTGTGTGTGTTATGCGTGTGTGATTGTGATACGTGTTTAGCTGTGTTTGAGAAGCTGTGTGTGTAATTGGTTGTGTGTGAGGGGAAATGTGTTATCTGTATATGGTTTTGCTTGTGCAGTGTGCCTCCTCGTGTGTGTGGTGTGTACATGGTTAAGTGTGGTTTCTGAGAATTGTGCGCCTTTATGTCCTGTGATGTTTGTGGTGTATGTTGTTTCATCTGATGTGCTTTTTGCATGTTGAGTTTACGTGTGTTCTCTTTGTGTTGGTGGGTGTTTACTCGTGTTTATTGTGGTTATTCCTTGAGTGTGTGTTGTTCGGGGCTTTAAGGGTGGTATGCAGTGGTTGCATTGGTCTACGTTGCTGTGTTGTCAATGCAGGGAGTTGTGTGTGTTATGAGGTGTGATGTATAAATTGTGTGTGATGTTTGTGTGTGTTGTGTGATGTACTCTGTAATTTGTGGATTATTTTGTGTGTTATGGTAACGTAATTGACGTGTTTCTTTTAGTGTGTGTGTTGTGTGTGCGCTGTTTGTGTCGTGCGTCTTTCTGTGTGGTGTTTTCTGTTTGTTGGGTTTCGTGTTATGTGTGAAGTGCGTTGTCTCTTGCGTACAATGTAGGTTGTGGCTTGCGGTTTGTGTTGTGATTGTGTGTGTATTCCGTGTTGTGTTACATTTCGCATCCTGTGTGCTATTGTGCGTCTTCTGCTCTGAAGTCTGATCTGTTTTGCTTAATGTGCAATGCAGTGTTTATGCGTTTGTGCATGTGGTGCTTCCTGTGTGTCGTTTACTTTCTGTGTTGGGACTTTTGTGTATGTGATGTGTGCAGTTTGGGTACTATGTTGTTTGCAGGGTGTGCTCTGTGTGTATTTCTCCGTGGAGTGCTGTGTGACGGGTGTGTTTGTGGGTGGTCCTGTGCTGTGTGCTTGTAGTGCGTCTGTGTGTTGGGTGTTAGGCGTCTCTTGTGTAGCGTGTTGTGTTCGTGGTTCGGGAATGTTATGTGGTCTGTGAGTGGTTTTCTGTTTCATGTTTAGTGTGTGATCATGCGTGTTACGTGATGTGCAACGTATGTGTTCTCAGTTGCATGTGTGTATTCCTATCTGATTTGCGTATTTTGCTGGTGTGTCATCTGTGCGTTTTACGTGTTGTGTGGGATATTAATTGTGTGCTGTGTCGGATATGCTTTGTATATAGGTTGCGTGCTTTGCATAGTGTTCTGTGAGGCCCTACGCGCTGTACGTTTTATGTGTGTTTTGTGTGATGTGTGCACTCTGTGAAATGTGTTTCATAAACTCAGTGTTCTTTTTGTTGCGGTTTGTGTATTTTTTGCATGTCATTTCGCATGTGTTGTGCGTGGTGCGAGTTTTGCATGTGGTTGTGACTTGCGTGTGTTTGCGTCTGACAGGTGGTGTGTGGGGCTCGCTGTTTGAGTATTGAGGGTAATTTGTGATGCGTGTACTGTGTGTGTTCATGTTGGTCATTGTCCCTCACTGTGTGTATCGCCTTTACTCTGAAAGCCGTGGTTCATGTGTACTGTGTGCAGTTATGTTCTCAGAGTGTGTGCGGTTTGTTGTTTAGTGTGATGTGATGTTTGTGTGTGGAGAGTTTGTATGTAAACTCCTTTCGCGTGTTGGGGTTGCTTTGCATGTGCGTTGTATGTGTTGTGCTGCCGCTCTCCATGTGTGTGAGTGGCCGGCGTGTTGTATGACCTGTGTGTGTTGTTTTATGCCTGCTGTATGCAGGGTGTGTTGTTTGCACTGTTGTGATGTACCCTTCTGTGTGCGTTGTGTTGTGTGTGGTGTGGTTCGTTTGGTTTCGTTGTTTTATGTCTTGCTGTGTGGGTTGTGGTTATGTGATTTTAACTGTGTATTGTGTGTGTTTGATCTGTGTTGTGCTTTCTGGATTTTTCTGTGAAGTGTGCTGTTTTTCGTTGTTGATATGCGGTGGCGAGTGATTTGTGGTGTTTGTTTTGTGATTCTGTGTGTATTCCGTTTTGCTATGCTGTGTGTGCTACACGTGTGCTCTTGTGTGTTTCGGGCTGTGTTGACTGTGATCTGTGGGTCTTGTTTATTTTGTGTGTGTTGTGTGTTGTCCGTGTTGCGTGTGTTGAGTATGTACTGAGTGTGGTGTGGGTTCTTTACTGCTTGTTGAGTTCATTGCTCTGTAATTTTCTCTGTGTGGCATGCAATGTGTGATGTGTGTGGTTGTGAGTCGTGGGTTGTGTGCATTGAGTGTTGTACATTTTGTGTTGTGTGTTGTACATTTGTGATTTTTGATGAGTTATCCGTTGGTGTTTGTATGTGTCCTGTTTTTCTTGTGTGGCTTCCGGTGTCGTGTTTCATGTGTAATGTCTCTGGTCTTTCTGTTGTCTGCTGTGTTGTGTACTGTGTTCCGGGTTTAGTGAGTGCCGTCTGTATGCTTTCTGTGTGTTACGTACACGGTAGATGTTGGTTGGTCTGTGTATTTGGAGCATTCTGTGTGATGTTAGTTCTGCGTTGCACCTGATGTGCTCTGTGAGTGTATGTTTTGTGTGTTTGTGTGTTTTGTTTCGTGGTGCCTCCGCGTGTGTCTGTGCGTGCTCTATATTGCCTTTCTGTGGCTGCGTGTGTTGTGTGTAGTGTGTTGTCGGTCTGTTGTGTAGGTTTTTAATGATTTCGTGTGGAATTGTGCGTGTTGTGCCTGACTTACGCGTGTGCTTGTGATTTGTGTTAGGTTGTGTGTGTGTTTGGCTGTTTGAGCTATGCACGTGACGTGAGGGGTGTTGACTGTGTGCGGATTTGCTCGGTTAGTATGTCTCACGGTGTGTGCAGTACGCAGCTGTGCAATGTTTTTCGTGTGTGTTGTGACCATTTACGTACCTGGTGTGTGGTGTGTCTCTTGTGACTCTCGTTTCACGTTGTCTGTGTTGTGTGTGTGTTCTGCGCTGTGCTCCTGTGTGACGGTGCATGTGTTTTGTGCCTGTGCGTGGTTGTGTTGGTAGTGTGTAGTGTATGCAATGTGCGCTGTCTTCTTTGTTGGTTATGTGTGTTTTGCCTAGGGATGGGCGTTGGGTGTGTTTTCCGTGTGTGATTGTGATTTGTGTGTGGTTGTGTTTGAGTGGTGATGTGTGTGTTTGGTTTTCACGTTTGTGATGTGAGATGTCATCTGTGTGTGGTTGTGTTTGTTTAGTGTTCCTCATGGAGTGTGGTGCATGTACTCTCGCAAATGCGATTCGTGTGTTCCACGAGAAACGTGCTCTGTTGTGTCTGGTGTGTGCCCTGTGACTGTTGTGTTGTTATTTTTTGAGTTTTGTGTGTGTGTTTGTTTGTGCATTGCATCGAGGTGCCCGTGTGTACATATGTGTGGGGTGTCTGTGTGCGGTTGTGAGTGAGGTGTGTAGTGTTAGAAAAGAGTGCTATGTGCATTTGTTGTTGGTTGTGTGTTTTGTGTGTGGTTTTGTATGTGTTGTGTGTGTTATGCGTGTGTGATTGTGATACGTGTTTAGCTGTGTTTGAGAAGCTGTGTGTGTAATTGGTTGTGTGTGAGGGGAAATGTGTTATCTGTATATGGTTTTGCTTGTGCAGTGTGCCTCCTCGTGTGTGTGGTGTGTACATGGTTAAGTGTGGTTTCTGAGAATTGTGCGCCTTTATGTCCTGTGATGTTTGTGGTGTATGTTGTTTCATCTGATGTGCTTTTTGCATGTTGAGTTTACGTGTGTTCTCTTTGTGTTGGTGGGTGTTTACTCGTGTTTATTGTGGTTATTCCTTGAGTGTGTGTTGTTCGGGGCTTTAAGGGTGGTATGCAGTGGTTGCATTGGTCTACGTTGCTGTGTTGTCAATGCAGGGAGTTGTGTGTGTTATGAGGTGTGATGTATAAATTGTGTGTGATGTTTGTGTGTGTTGTGTGATGTACTCTGTAATTTGTGGATTATTTTGTGTGTTATGGTAACGTAATTGACGTGTTTCTTTTAGTGTGTGTGTTGTGTGTGCGCTGTTTGTGTCGTGCGTCTTTCTGTGTGGTGTTTTCTGTTTGTTGGGTTTCGTGTTATGTGTGAAGTGCGTTGTCTCTTGCGTACAATGTAGGTTGTGGCTTGCGGTTTGTGTTGTGATTGTGTGTGTATTCCGTGTTGTGTTACATTTCGCATCCTGTGTGCTATTGTGCGTCTTCTGCTCTGAAGTCTGATCTGTTTTGCTTAATGTGCAATGCAGTGTTTATGCGTTTGTGCATGTGGTGCTTCCTGTGTGTCGTTTACTTTCTGTGTTGGGACTTTTGTGTATGTGATGTGTGCAGTTTGGGTACTATGTTGTTTGCAGGGTGTGCTCTGTGTGTATTTCTCCGTGGAGTGCTGTGTGACGGGTGTGTTTGTGGGTGGTCCTGTGCTGTGTGCTTGTAGTGCGTCTGTGTGTTGGGTGTTAGGCGTCTCTTGTGTAGCGTGTTGTGTTCGTGGTTCGGGAATGTTATGTGGTCTGTGAGTGGTTTTCTGTTTCATGTTTAGTGTGTGATCATGCGTGTTACGTGATGTGCAACGTATGTGTTCTCAGTTGCATGTGTGTATTCCTATCTGATTTGCGTATTTTGCTGGTGTGTCATCTGTGCGTTTTACGTGTTGTGTGGGATATTAATTGTGTGCTGTGTCGGATATGCTTTGTATATAGGTTGCGTGCTTTGCATAGTGTTCTGTGAGGCCCTACGCGCTGTACGTTTTATGTGTGTTTTGTGTGATGTGTGCACTCTGTGAAATGTGTTTCATAAACTCAGTGTTCTTTTTGTTGCGGTTTGTGTATTTTGTGCATGTCATTTCGCATGTGTTGTGCGTGGTGCGAGTTTTGCATGTGGTTGTGACTTGCGTGTGTTTGCGTCTGACAGGTGGTGTGTGGGGCTCGCTGTTTGAGTATTGAGGGTAATTTGTGATGCGTGTACTGTGTGTGTTCATGTTGGTCATTGTCCCTCACTGTGTGTATCGCCTTTACTCTGAAAGCCGTGGTTCATGTGTACTGTGTGCAGTTATGTTCTCAGAGTGTGTGCGGTTTGTTGTTTAGTGTGATGTGATGTTTGTGTGTGGAGAGTTTGTATGTAAACTCCTTTCGCGTGTTGGGGTTGCTTTGCATGTGCGTTGTATGTGTTGTGCTGCCGCTCTCCATGTGTGTGAGTGGCCGGCGTGTTGTATGACCTGTGTGTGTTGTTTTATGCCTGCTGTATGCAGGGTGTGTTGTTTGCACTGTTGTGATGTACCCTTCTGTGTGCGTTGTGTTGTGTGTGGTGTGGTTCGTTTGGTTTCGTTGTTTTATGTCTTGCTGTGTGGGTTGTGGTTATGTGATTTTAACTGTGTATTGTGTGTGTTTGATCTGTGTTGTGCTTTCTGGATTTTTCTGTGAAGTGTGCTGTTTTTCGTTGTTGATATGCGGTGGCGAGTGATTTGTGGTGTTTGTTTTGTGATTCTGTGTGTATTCCGTTTTGCTATGCTGTGTGTGCTACACGTGTGCTCTTGTGTGTTTCGGGCTGTGTTGACTGTGATCTGTGGGTCTTGTTTATTTTGTGTGTGTTGTGTGTTGTCCGTGTTGCGTGTGTTGAGTATGTACTGAGTGTGGTGTGGGTTCTTTACTGCTTGTTGAGTTCATTGCTCTGTAATTTTCTCTGTGTGGCATGCAATGTGTGATGTGTGTGGTTGTGAGTCGTGGGTTGTGTGCATTGAGTGTTGTACATTTTGTGTTGTGTGTTGTACATTTGTGATTTTTGATGAGTTATCCGTTGGTGTTTGTATGTGTCCTGTTTTTCTTGTGTGGCTTCCGGTGTCGTGTTTCATGTGTAATGTCTCTGGTCTTTCTGTTGTCTGCTGTGTTGTGTACTGTGTTCCGGGTTTAGTGAGTGCCGTCTGTATGCTTTCTGTGTGTTACGTACACGGTAGATGTTGGTTGGTCTGTGTATTTGGAGCATTCTGTGTGATGTTAGTTCTGCGTTGCACCTGATGTGCTCTGTGAGTGTATGTTTTGTGTGTTTGTGTGTTTTGTTTCGTGGTGCCTCCGCGTGTGTCTGTGCGTGCTCTATATTGCCTTTCTGTGGCTGCGTGTGTTGTGTGTAGTGTGTTGTCGGTCTGTTGTGTAGGTTTTTAATGATTTCGTGTGGAATTGTGCGTGTTGTGCCTGACTTACGCGTGTGCTTGTGATTTGTGTTAGGTTGTGTGTGTGTTTGGCTGTTTGAGCTATGCACGTGACGTGAGGGGTGTTGACTGTGTGCGGATTTGCTCGGTTAGTATGTCTCACGGTGTGTGCAGTACGCAGCTGTGCAATGTTTTTCGTGTGTGTTGTGACCATTTACGTACCTGGTGTGTGGTGTGTCTCTTGTGACTCTCGTTTCACGTTGTCTGTGTTGTGTGTGTGTTCTGCGCTGTGCTCCTGTGTGACGGTGCATGTGTTTTGTGCCTGTGCGTGGTTGTGTTGGTAGTGTGTAGTGTATGCAATGTGCGCTGTCTTCTTTGTTGGTTATGTGTGTTTTGCCTAGGGATGGGCGTTGGGTGTGTTTTCCGTGTGTGATTGTGATTTGTGTGTGGTTGTGTTTGAGTGGTGATGTGTGTGTTTGGTTTTCACGTTTGTGATGTGAGATGTCATCTGTGTGTGGTTGTGTTTGTTTAGTGTTCCTCATGGAGTGTGGTGCATGTACTCTCGCAAAAGAGATTCGTGTGTTCCACGAGAAACGTGCTCTGTTGTGTCTGGTGTGTGCCCTGTGACTGTTGTGTTGTTATTTTTTGAGTTTTGTGTGTGTGTTTGTTTGTGCATTGCATCGAGGTGCCCGTGTGTACATATGTGTGGGGTGTCTGTGTGCGGTTGTGAGTGAGGTGTGTAGTGTTAGAAGAGAGTGCTATGTGCACTTGTTGTTGGTGGTGTGTTTTGTGTGTGGTTTTGTATGTGTTGGGTGTGTTATGCGTGTGTGATTGTGATACGTGTTTAGCTGTGTTTGAGAAGCTGTGTGTGTAATTGGTTGTGTGTGAGGGGAAATGTGTTATCTGTATATGGTTTTGCTTGTGCAGTGTGCCTCCTCGTGTGTGTGGTGTGTACATGGTTAAGTGTGGTTTCTGAGAATTGTGCGCCTTTATGTCCTGTGATGTTTGTGGTGTATGTTGTTTCATCTGATGTGCTTTTTGCATGTTGAGTTTACGTGTGTTCTCTTTGTGTTGGTGGGTGTTTACTCGTGTTTATTGTGGTTATTCCTTGAGTGTGTGTTGTTCGGGGCTTTAAGGGTGGTATGCAGTGGTTGCATTGGTCTACGTTGCTGTGTTGTCAATGCAGGGAGTTGTGTGTGTTATGAGGTGTGATGTATAAATTGTGTGTGATGTTTGTGTGTGTTGTGTGATGTACTCTGTAATTTGTGGATTATTTTGTGTGTTATGGTAACGTAATTGACGTGTTTCTTTTAGTGTGTGTGTTGTGTGTGCGCTGTTTGTGTCGTGCGTCTTTCTGTGTGGTGTTTTCTGTTTGTTGGGTTTCGTGTTATGTGTGAAGTGCGTTGTCTCTTGCGTACAATGTAGGTTGTGGCTTGCGGTTTGTGTTGTGATTGTGTGTGTATTCCGTGTTGTGTTACATTTCGCATCCTGTGTGCTATTGTGCGTCTTCTGCTCTGAAGTCTGATCTGTTTTGCTTAATGTGCAATGCAGTGTTTATGCGTTTGTGCATGTGGTGCTTCCTGTGTGTCGTTTACTTTCTGTGTTGGGACTTTTGTGTATGTGATGTGTGCAGTTTGGGTACTATGTTGTTTGCAGGGTGTGCTCTGTGTGTATTTCTCCGTGGAGTGCTGTGTGACGGGTGTGTTTGTGGGTGGTCCTGTGCTGTGTGCTTGTAGTGCGTCTGTGTGTTGGGTGTTAGGCGTCTCTTGTGTAGCGTGTTGTGTTCGTGGTTCGGGAATGTTATGTGGTCTGTGAGTGGTTTTCTGTTTCATGTTTAGTGTGTGATCATGCGTGTTACGTGATGTGCAACGTATGTGTTCTCAGTTGCATGTGTGTATTCCTATCTGATTTGCGTATTTTGCTGGTGTGTCATCTGTGCGTTTTACGTGTTGTGTGGGATATTAATTGTGTGCTGTGTCGGATATGCTTTGTATATAGGTTGCGTGCTTTGCATAGTGTTCTGTGAGGCCCTACGCGCTGTACGTTTTATGTGTGTTTTGTGTGATGTGTGCACTCTGTGAAATGTGTTTCATAAACTCAGTGTTCTTTTTGTTGCGGTTTGTGTATTTTGTGCATGTCATTTCGCATGTGTTGTGCGTGGTGCGAGTTTTGCATGTGGTTGTGACTTGCGTGTGTTTGCGTCTGACAGGTGGTGTGTGGGGCTCGCTGTTTGAGTATTGAGGGTAATTTGTGATGCGTGTACTGTGTGTGTTCATGTTGGTCATTGTCCCTCACTGTGTGTATCGCCTTTACTCTGAAAGCCGTGGTTCATGTGTACTGTGTGCAGTTATGTTCTCAGAGTGTGTGCGGTTTGTTGTTTAGTGTGATGTGATGTTTGTGTGTGGAGAGTTTGTATGTAAACTCCTTTCGCGTGTTGGGGTTGCTTTGCATGTGCGTTGTATGTGTTGTGCTGCCGCTCTCCATGTGTGTGAGTGGCCGGCGTGTTGTATGACCTGTGTGTGTTGTTTTATGCCTGCTGTATGCAGGGTGTGTTGTTTGCACTGTTGTGATGTACCCTTCTGTGTGCGTTGTGTTGTGTGTGGTGTGGTTCGTTTGGTTTCGTTGTTTTATGTCTTGCTGTGTGGGTTGTGGTTATGTGATTTTAACTGTGTATTGTGTGTGTTTGATCTGTGTTGTGCTTTCTGGATTTTTCTGTGAAGTGTGCTGTTTTTCGTTGTTGATATGCGGTGGCGAGTGATTTGTGGTGTTTGTTTTGTGATTCTGTGTGTATTCCGTTTTGCTAT
Organism: Manis javanica; assembly: GCF_040802235.1. Taxonomy (NCBI): domain Eukaryota; kingdom Metazoa; phylum Chordata; class Mammalia; order Pholidota; family Manidae; genus Manis; species Manis javanica. The sequence continues at coordinate 112,588,880 of NC_133159.1, read as the reverse complement.
GCTGTGTGTGCTACACGTGTGCTCTTGTGTGTTTCGGGCTGTGTTGACTGTGATCTGTGGGTCTTGTTTATTTTGTGTGTGTTGTGTGTTGTCCGTGTTGCGTGTGTTGAGTATGTACTGAGTGTGGTGTGGGTTCTTTACTGCTTGTTGAGTTCATTGCTCTGTAATTTTCTCTGTGTGGCATGCAATGTGTGATGTGTGTGGTTGTGAGTCGTGGGTTGTGTGCATTGAGTGTTGTACATTTTGTGTTGTGTGTTGTACATTTGTGATTTTTGATGAGTTATCCGTTGGTGTTTGTATGTGTCCTGTTTTTCTTGTGTGGCTTCCGGTGTCGTGTTTCATGTGTAATGTCTCTGGTCTTTCTGTTGTCTGCTGTGTTGTGTACTGTGTTCCGGGTTTAGTGAGTGCCGTCTGTATGCTTTCTGTGTGTTACGTACACGGTAGATGTTGGTTGGTCTGTGTATTTGGAGCATTCTGTGTGATGTTAGTTCTGCGTTGCACCTGATGTGCTCTGTGAGTGTATGTTTTGTGTGTTTGTGTGTTTTGTTTCGTGGTGCCTCCGCGTGTGTCTGTGCGTGCTCTATATTGCCTTTCTGTGGCTGCGTGTGTTGTGTGTAGTGTGTTGTCGGTCTGTTGTGTAGGTTTTTAATGATTTCGTGTGGAATTGTGCGTGTTGTGCCTGACTTACGCGTGTGCTTGTGATTTGTGTTAGGTTGTGTGTGTGTTTGGCTGTTTGAGCTATGCACGTGACGTGAGGGGTGTTGACTGTGTGCGGATTTGCTCGGTTAGTATGTCTCACGGTGTGTGCAGTACGCAGCTGTGCAATGTTTTTCGTGTGTGTTGTGACCATTTACGTACCTGGTGTGTGGTGTGTCTCTTGTGACTCTCGTTTCACGTTGTCTGTGTTGTGTGTGTGTTCTGCGCTGTGCTCCTGTGTGACGGTGCATGTGTTTTGTGCCTGTGCGTGGTTGTGTTGGTAGTGTGTAGTGTATGCAATGTGCGCTGTCTTCTTTGTTGGTTATGTGTGTTTTGCCTAGGGATGGGCGTTGGGTGTGTTTTCCGTGTGTGATTGTGATTTGTGTGTGGTTGTGTTTGAGTGGTGATGTGTGTGTTTGGTTTTCACGTTTGTGATGTGAGATGTCATCTGTGTGTGGTTGTGTTTGTTTAGTGTTCCTCATGGAGTGTGGTGCATGTACTCTCGCAAAAGAGATTCGTGTGTTCCACGAGAAACGTGCTCTGTTGTGTCTGGTGTGTGCCCTGTGACTGTTGTGTTGTTATTTTTTGAGTTTTGTGTGTGTGTTTGTTTGTGCATTGCATCGAGGTGCCCGTGTGTACATATGTGTGGGGTGTCTGTGTGCGGTTGTGAGTGAGGTGTGTAGTGTTAGAAGAGAGTGCTATGTGCACTTGTTGTTGGTGGTGTGTTTTGTGTGTGGTTTTGTATGTGTTGGGTGTGTTATGCGTGTGTGATTGTGATACGTGTTTAGCTGTGTTTGAGAAGCTGTGTGTGTAATTGGTTGTGTGTGAGGGGAAATGTGTTATCTGTATATGGTTTTGCTTGTGCAGTGTGCCTCCTCGTGTGTGTGGTGTGTACATGGTTAAGTGTGGTTTCTGAGAATTGTGCGCCTTTATGTCCTGTGATGTTTGTGGTGTATGTTGTTTCATCTGATGTGCTTTTTGCATGTTGAGTTTACGTGTGTTCTCTTTGTGTTGGTGGGTGTTTACTCGTGTTTATTGTGGTTATTCCTTGAGTGTGTGTTGTTCGGGGCTTTAAGGGTGGTATGCAGTGGTTGCATTGGTCTACGTTGCTGTGTTGTCAATGCAGGGAGTTGTGTGTGTTATGAGGTGTGATGTATAAATTGTGTGTGATGTTTGTGTGTGTTGTGTGAGGTACTCTGTAATTTGTGGATTATTTTGTGTGTTATGGTAACGTAATTGACGTGTTTCTTTTAGTGTGTGTGTTGTGTGTGCGCTGTTTGTGTCGTGCGTCTTTCTGTGTGGTGTTTTCTGTTTGTTGGGTTTCGTGTTATGTGTGAAGTGCGTTGTCTCTTGCGTACAATGTAGGTTGTGGCTTGCGGTTTTTGTTGTGATTGTGTGTGTATTCCGTGTTGTGTTACATTTCGCATCCTGTGTGCTATTGTGCGTCTTCTGCTCTGAAGTCTGATCTGTTTTGCTTAATGTGCAATGCAGTGTTTATGCGTTTGTGCATGTGGTGCTTCCTGTGTGTCGTTTACTTTCTGTGTTGGGACTTTTGTGTATGTGATGTGTGCAGTTTGGGTACTATGTTGTTTGCAGGGTGTGCTCTGTGTGTATTTCTCCGTGGAGTGCTGTGTGACGGGTGTGTTTGTGGGTGGTCCTGTGCTGTGTGCTTGTAGTGCGTCTGTGTGTTGGGTGTTAGGCGTCTCTTGTGTAGCGTGTTGTGTTCGTGGTTCGGGAACGTTATGTGGTCTGTGAGTGGTTTTCTGTTTCATGTTTAGTGTGTGATCATGCGTGTTACGTGATGTGCAACGTATGTGTTCTCAGTTGCATGTGTGTATTCCTATCTGATTTGCGTATTTTGCTGGTGTGTCATCTGTGCGTTTTACGTGTTGTGTGGGATATTAATTGTGTGCTGTGTCGGATATGCTTTGTATATAGGTTGCGTGCTTTGCATAGTGTTCTGTGAGGCCCTACGCGCTGTACGTTTTATGTGTGTTTTGTGTGATGTGTGCACTCTGTGAAATGTGTTTCATAAACTCAGTGTTCTTTTTGTTGCGGTTTGTGTATTTTGTGCATGTCATTTCGCATGTGTTGTGCGTGGTGCGAGTTTTGCATGTGGTTGTGACTTGCGTGTGTTTGCGTCTGACAGGTGGTGTGTGGGGCTCGCTGTTTGAGTATTGAGGGTAATTTGTGATGCGTGTACTGTGTGTGTTCATGTTGGTCATTGTCCCTCACTGTGTGTATCGCCTTTACTCTGAAAGCCGTGGTTCATGTGTACTGTGTGCAGTTATGTTCTCAGAGTGTGTGCGGTTTGTTGTTTAGTGTGATGTGATGTTTGTGTGTGGAGAGTTTGAATGTAAACTCCTTTCGCGTGTTGGGGTTGCTTTGCATGTGCGTTGTATGTGTTGTGCTGCCGCTCTCCATGTGTGTGAGTGGCCGGCGTGTTGTATGACCTGTGTGTGTTGTTTTATGCCTGCTGTATGCAGGGTGTGTTGTTTGCACTGTTGTGATGTACCCTTCTGTGTGCGTTGTGTTGTGTGTGGTGTGGTTCGTTTGGTTTCGTTGTTTTATGTCTTGCTGTGTGGGTTGTGGTTATGTGATTTTAACTGTGTATTGTGTGTGTTTGATCTGTGTTGTGCTTTCTGGATTTTTCTGTGAAGTGTCCTGTTTTTCGTTGTTGATATGCGGTGGCGAGTGATTTGTGGTGTTTGTTTTGTGATTCTGTGTGTATTCCGTTTTGCTATGCTGTGTGTGCTACACGTGTGCTCTTGTGTGTTTCGGGCTGTGGTGACTGTGATCTGTGGGTCTTGTTTATTTTGTGTGTGTTGTGTGTTGTCCGTGTTGCGTGTGTTGAGTATGTACTGAGTGTGGTGTGGGTTCTTTACTGCTTGTTGAGTTCATTGCTCTGTAATTTTCTCTGTGTGGCATGCAATGTGTGATGTGTGTGGTTGTGAGTCGTGGGTTGTGTGCATTGAGTGTTGTACATTTTGTGTTGTGTGTTGTACATTTGTGATTTTTGATGAGTTATCCGTTGGTGTTTGTATGTGTCCTGTTTTTCTTGTGTGGCTTCCGGTGTCGTGTTTCATGTGTAATGTCTCTGGTCTTTCTGTTGTCTGCTGTGTTGTGTACTCTGTTCCGGGTTTAGTGAGTGCCGTCTGTATGCTTTCTGTGTGTTACGTACACGGTAGATGTTGGTTGGTCTGTGTATTTGGAGCATTCTGTGTGATGTTAGTTCTGCGTTGCACCTGATGTGCTCTGTGAGTGTATGTTTTGTGTGTTTGTGTGTTTTGTTTCGTGGTGCCTCCGCGTGTGTCTGTGCGTGCTCTATATTGCCTTTCTGTGGCTGCGTGTGTTGTGTGTAGTGTGTTGTCGGTCTGTTGTGTAGGTTTTTAATGATTTCGTGTGGAATTGTGCGTGTTGTGCCTGACTTACGCGTGTGCTTGTGATTTGTGTTAGGTTGTGTGTGTGTTTGGCTGTTTGAGCTATGCACGTGACGTGAGGGGTGTTGACTGTGTGCGGATTTGCTCGGTTAGTATGTCTCACGGTGTGTGCAGTACGCAGCTGTGCAATGTTTTTCGTGTGTGTTGTGACCATTTACGTACCTGGTGTGTGGTGTGTCTCTTGTGACTCTCGTTTCACGTTGTCTGTGTTGTGTGTGTGTTCTGCGCTGTGCTCCTGTGTGACGGTGCATGTGTTTTGTGCCTGTGCGTGGTTGTGTTGGTAGTGTGTAGTGTATGCAATGTGCGCTGTCTTCTTTGTTGGTTATGTGTGTTTTGCCTAGGGATGGGCGTTGGGTGTGTTTTCCGTGTGTGATTGTGATTTGTGTGTGGTTGTGTTTGAGTGGTGATGTGTGTGTTTGGTTTTCACGTTTGTGATGTGAGATGTCATCTGTGTGTGGTTGTGTTTGTTTAGTGTTCCTCATGGAGTGTGGTGCATGTACTCTCGCAAATGAGATTCGTGTGTTCCACGAGAAACGTGCTCTGTTGTGTCTGGTGTGTGCCCTGTGACTGTTGTGTTGTTATTTTTTGAGTTTTGTGTGTGTGTTTGTTTGTGCATTGCATCGAGGTGCCCGTGTGTACATATGTGTGGGGTGTCTGTGTGCGGTTGTGAGTGAGGTGTGTAGTGTTAGAAGAGAGTGCTATGTGCACTTGTTGTTGGTGGTGTGTTTTGTGTGTGGTTTTGTATGTGTTGGGTGTGTTATGCGTGTGTGATTGTGATACGTGTTTAGCTGTGTTTGAGAAGCTGTGTGTGTAATTGGTTGTGTGTGAGGGGAAATGTGTTATCTGTATATGGTTTTGCTTGTGCAGTGTGCCTCCTCGTGTGTGTGGTGTGTACATGGTTAAGTGTGGTTTCTGAGAATTGTGCGCCTTTATGTCCTGTGATGTTTGTGGTGTATGTTGTTTCATCTGATGTGCTTTTTGCATGTTGAGTTTACGTGTGTTCTCTTTGTGTTGGTGGGTGTTTACTCGTGTTTATTGTGGTTATTCCTTGAGTGTGTGTTGTTCGGGGCTTTAAGGGTGGTATGCAGTGGTTGCATTGGTCTACGTTGCTGTGTTGTCAATGCAGGGAGTTGTGTGTGTTATGAGGTGTGATGTATAAATTGTGTGTGATGTTTGTGTGTGTTGTGTGAGGTACTCTGTAATTTGTGGATTATTTTGTGTGTTATGGTAACGTAATTGACGTGTTTCTTTTAGTGTGTGTGTTGTGTGTGCGCTGTTTGTGTCGTGCGTCTTTCTGTGTGGTGTTTTCTGTTTGTTGGGTTTCGTGTTATGTGTGAAGTGCGTTGTCTCTTGCGTACAATGTAGGTTGTGGCTTGCGGTTTTTGTTGTGATTGTGTGTGTATTCCGTGTTGTGTTACATTTCGCATCCTGTGTGCTATTGTGCGTCTTCTGCTCTGAAGTCTGATCTGTTTTGCTTAATGTGCAATGCAGTGTTTATGCGTTTGTGCATGTGGTGCTTCCTGTGTGTCGTTTACTTTCTGTGTTGGGACTTTTGTGTATGTGATGTGTGCAGTTTGGGTACTATGTTGTTTGCAGGGTGTGCTCTGTGTGTATTTCTCCGTGGAGTGCTGTGTGACGGGTGTGTTTGTGGGTGGTCCTGTGCTGTGTGCTTGTAGTGCGTCTGTGTGTTGGGTGTTAGGCGTCTCTTGTGTAGCGTGTTGTGTTCGTGGTTCGGGAACGTTATGTGGTCTGTGAGTGGTTTTCTGTTTCATGTTTAGTGTGTGATCATGCGTGTTACGTGATGTGCAACGTATGTGTTCTCAGTTGCATGTGTGTATTCCTATCTGATTTGCGTATTTTGCTGGTGTGTCATCTGTGCGTTTTACGTGTTGTGTGGGATATTAATTGTGTGCTGTGTCGGATATGCTTTGTATATAGGTTGCGTGCTTTGCATAGTGTTCTGTGAGGCCCTACGCGCTGTACGTTTTATGTGTGTTTTGTGTGATGTGTGCACTCTGTGAAATGTGTTTCATAAACTCAGTGTTCTTTTTGTTGCGGTTTGTGTATTTTGTGCATGTCATTTCGCATGTGTTGTGCGTGGTGCGAGTTTTGCATGTGGTTGTGACTTGCGTGTGTTTGCGTCTGACAGGTGGTGTGTGGGGCTCGCTGTTTGAGTATTGAGGGTAATTTGTGATGCGTGTACTGTGTGTGTTCATGTTGGTCATTGTCCCTCACTGTGTGTATCGCCTTTACTCTGAAAGCCGTGGTTCATGTGTACTGTGTGCAGTTATGTTCTCAGAGTGTGTGCGGTTTGTTGTTTAGTGTGATGTGATGTTTGTGTGTGGAGAGTTTGAATGTAAACTCCTTTCGCGTGTTGGGGTTGCTTTGCATGTGCGTTGTATGTGTTGTGCTGCCGCTCTCCATGTGTGTGAGTGGCCGGCGTGTTGTATGACCTGTGTGTGTTGTTTTATGCCTGCTGTATGCAGGGTGTGTTGTTTGCACTGTTGTGATGTACCCTTCTGTGTGCGTTGTGTTGTGTGTGGTGTGGTTCGTTTGGTTTCGTTGTTTTATGTCTTGCTGTGTGGGTTGTGGTTATGTGATTTTAACTGTGTATTGTGTGTGTTTGATCTGTGTTGTGCTTTCTGGATTTTTCTGTGAAGTGTCCTGTTTTTCGTTGTTGATATGCGGTGGCGAGTGATTTGTGGTGTTTGTTTTGTGATTCTGTGTGTATTCCGTTTTGCTATGCTGTGTGTGCTACACGTGTGCTCTTGTGTGTTTCGGGCTGTGGTGACTGTGATCTGTGGGTCTTGTTTATTTTGTGTGTGTTGTGTGTTGTCCGTGTTGCGTGTGTTGAGTATGTACTGAGTGTGGTGTGGGTTCTTTACTGCTTGTTGAGTTCATTGCTCTGTAATTTTCTCTGTGTGGCATGCAATGTGTGATGTGTGTGGTTGTGAGTCGTGGGTTGTGTGCATTGAGTGTTGTACATTTTGTGTTGTGTGTTGTACATTTGTGATTTTTGATGAGTTATCCGTTGGTGTTTGTATGTGTCCTGTTTTTCTTGTGTGGCTTCCGGTGTCGTGTTTCATGTGTAATGTCTCTGGTCTTTCTGTTGTCTGCTGTGTTGTGTACTCTGTTCCGGGTTTAGTGAGTGCCGTCTGTATGCTTTCTGTGTGTTACGTACACGGTAGATGTTGGTTGGTCTGTGTATTTGGAGCATTCTGTGTGATGTTAGTTCTGCGTTGCACCTGATGTGCTCTGTGAGTGTATGTTTTGTGTGTTTGTGTGTTTTGTTTCGTGGTGCCTCCGCGTGTGTCTGTGCGTGCTCTATATTGCCTTTCTGTGGCTGCGTGTGTTGTGTGTAGTGTGTTGTCGGTCTGTTGTGTAGGTTTTTAATGATTTCGTGTGGAATTGTGCGTGTTGTGCCTGACTTACGCGTGTGCTTGTGATTTGTGTTAGGTTGTGTGTGTGTTTGGCTGTTTGAGCTATGCACGTGACGTGAGGGGTGTTGACTGTGTGCGGATTTGCTCGGTTAGTATGTCTCACGGTGTGTGCAGTACGCAGCTGTGCAATGTTTTTCGTGTGTGTTGTGACCATTTACGTACCTGGTGTGTGGTGTGTCTCTTGTGACTCTCGTTTCACGTTGTCTGTGTTGTGTGTGTGTTCTGCGCTGTGCTCCTGTGTGACGGTGCATGTGTTTTGTGCCTGTGCGTGGTTGTGTTGGTAGTGTGTAGTGTATGCAATGTGCGCTGTCTTCTTTGTTGGTTATGTGTGTTTTGCCTAGGGATGGGCGTTGGGTGTGTTTTCCGTGTGTGATTGTGATTTGTGTGTGGTTGTGTTTGAGTGGTGATGTGTGTGTTTGGTTTTCACGTTTGTGATGTGAGATGCATTCTGTGTGTGGTTGTGTTTGTTTAGTGTTCCTCATGGAGTGTGGTGCATGTACTCTCGCAAATGAGATTCGTGTGTTCCACGAGAAACGTGCTCTGTTGTGTCTGGTGTGTGCCCTGTGACTGTTGTGTTGTTATTTTTTGAGTTTTGTGTGTGTGTTTGTTTGTGCATTGCATCGAGGTGCCCGTGTGTACATATGTGTGGGGTGTCTGTGTGCGGTTGTGAGTGAGGTGTGTAGTGTTAGAAGAGAGTGCTATGTGCACTTGTTGTTGGTGGTGTGTTTTGTGTGTGGTTTTGTATGTGTTGGGTGTGTTATGCGTGTGTGATTGTGATACGTGTTTAGCTGTGTTTGAGAAGCTGTGTGTGTAATTGGTTGTGTGTGAGGGGAAATGTGTTATCTGTATATGGTTTTGCTTGTGCAGTGTGCCTCCTCGTGTGTGTGGTGTGTACATGGTTAAGTGTGGTTTCTGAGAATTGTGCGCCTTTATGTCCTGTGATGTTTGTGGTGTATGTTGTTTCATCTGATGTGCTTTTTGCATGTTGAGTTTACGTGTGTTCTCTTTGTGTTGGTGGGTGTTTACTCGTGTTTATTGTGGTTATTCCTTGAGTGTGTGTTGTTCGGGGCTTTAAGGGTGGTATGCAGTGGTTGCATTGGTCTACGTTGCTGTGTTGTCAATGCAGGGAGTTGTGTGTGTTATGAGGTGTGATGTATAAATTGTGTGTGATGTTTGTGTGTGTTGTGTGAGGTACTCTGTAATTTGTGGATTATTTTGTGTGTTATGGTAACGTAATTGACGTGTTTCTTTTAGTGTGTGTGTTGTGTGTGCGCTGTTTGTGTCGTGCGTCTTTCTGTGTGGTGTTTTCTGTTTGTTGGGTTTCGTGTTATGTGTGAAGTGCGTTGTCTCTTGCGTACAATGTAGGTTGTGGCTTGCGGTTTTTGTTGTGATTGTGTGTGTATTCCGTGTTGTGTTACATTTCGCATCCTGTGTGCTATTGTGCGTCTTCTGCTCTGAAGTCTGATCTGTTTTGCTTAATGTGCAATGCAGTGTTTATGCGTTTGTGCATGTGGTGCTTCCTGTGTGTCGTTTACTTTCTGTGTTGGGACTTTTGTGTATGTGATGTGTGCAGTTTGGGTACTATGTTGTTTGCAGGGTGTGCTCTGTGTGTATTTCTCCGTGGAGTGCTGTGTGACGGGTGTGTTTGTGGGTGGTCCTGTGCTGTGTGCTTGTAGTGCGTCTGTGTGTTGGGTGTTAGGCGTCTCTTGTGTAGCGTGTTGTGTTCGTGGTTCGGGAACGTTATGTGGTCTGTGAGTGGTTTTCTGTTTCATGTTTAGTGTGTGATCATGCGTGTTACGTGATGTGCAACGTATGTGTTCTCAGTTGCATGTGTGTATTCCTATCTGATTTGCGTATTTTGCTGGTGTGTCATCTGTGCGTTTTACGTGTTGTGTGGGATATTAATTGTGTGCTGTGTCGGATATGCTTTGTATATAGGTTGCGTGCTTTGCATAGTGTTCTGTGAGGCCCTACGCGCTGTACGTTTTATGTGTGTTTTGTGTGATGTGTGCACTCTGTGAAATGTGTTTCATAAACTCAGTGTTCTTTTTGTTGCGGTTTGTGTATTTTGTGCATGTCATTTCGCATGTGTTGTGCGTGGTGCGAGTTTTGCATGTGGTTGTGACTTGCGTGTGTTTGCGTCTGACAGGTGGTGTGTGGGGCTCGCTGTTTGAGTATTGAGGGTAATTTGTGATGCGTGTACTGTGTGTGTTCATGTTGGTCATTGTCCCTCACTGTGTGTATCGCCTTTACTCTGAAAGCCGTGGTTCATGTGTACTGTGTGCAGTTATGTTCTCAGAGTGTGTGCGGTTTGTTGTTTAGTGTGATGTGATGTTTGTGTGTGGAGAGTTTGAATGTAAACTCCTTTCGCGTGTTGGGGTTGCTTTGCATGTGTGTTGTATGTGTTGTGCTGCCGCTCTCCATGTGTGTGAGTGGCCGGCGTGTTGTATGACCTGTGTGTGTTGTTTTATGCCTGTTGTATGCAGGGTGTGTTGTTTGCACTGTTGTGATGTACCCTTCTGTGTGCGTTGTGTTGTGTGTGGTGTGGTTCGTTTGGTTTCGTTGTTTTATGTCTTGCTGTGTGGGTTGTGGTTATGTGATTTTAACTGTGTATTGTGTGTGTTTGATCTGTGTTGTGCTTTCTGGATTTTTCTGTGAAGTGTCCTGTTTTTCGTTGTTGATATGCGGTGGCGAGTGATTTGTGGTGTTTGTTTTGTGATTCTGTGTGTATTCCGTTTTGCTATGCTGTGTGTGCTACACGTGTGCTCTTGTGTGTTTCGGGCTGTGGTGACTGTGATCTGTGGGTCTTGTTTATTTTGTGTGTGTTGTGTGTTGTCCGTGTTGCGTGTGTTGAGTATGTACTGAGTGTGGTGTGGGTTCTTTACTGCTTGTTGAGTTCATTGCTCTGTAATTTTCTCTGTGTGGCATGCAATGTGTGATGTGTGTGGTTGTGAGTCGTGGGTTGTGTGCATTGAGTGTTGTACATTTTGTGTTGTGTGTTGTACATTTGTGATTTTTGATGAGTTATCCGTTGGTGTTTGTATGTGTCCTGTTTTTCTTGTGTGGCTTCCGGTGTCGTGTTTCATGTGTAATGTCTCTGGTCTTTCTGTTGTCTGCTGTGTTGTGTACTCTGTTCCGGGTTTAGTGAGTGCCGTCTGTATGCTTTCTGTGTGTTACGTACACGGTAGATGTTGGTTGGTCTGTGTATTTGGAGCATTCTGTGTGATGTTAGTTCTGCGTTGCACCTGATGTGCTCTGTGAGTGTATGTTTTGTGTGTTTGTGTGTTTTGTTTCGTGGTGCCTCCGCGTGTGTCTGTGCGTGCTCTATATTGCCTTTCTGTGGCTGCGTGTGTTGTGTGTAGTGTGTTGTCGGTCTGTTGTGTAGGTTTTTAATGATTTCGTGTGGAATTGTGCGTGTTGTGCCTGACTTACGCGTGTGCTTGTGATTTGTGTTAGGTTGTGTGTGTGTTTGGCTGTTTGAGCTATGCACGTGACGTGAGGGGTGTTGACTGTGTGCGGATTTGCTCGGTTAGTATGTCTCACGGTGTGTGCAGTACGCAGCTGTGCAATGTTTTTCGTGTGTGTTGTGACCATTTACGTACCTGGTGTGTGGTGTGTCTCTTGTGACTCTCGTTTCACGTTGTCTGTGTTGTGTGTGTGTTCTGCGCTGTGCTCCTGTGTGACGGTGCATGTGTTTTGTGCCTGTGCGTGGTTGTGTTGGTAGTGTGTAGTGTATGCAATGTGCGCTGTCTTCTTTGTTGGTTATGTGTGTTTTGCCTAGGGATGGGCGTTGGGTGTGTTTTCCGTGTGTGATTGTGATTTGTGTGTGGTTGTGTTTGAGTGGTGATGTGTGTGTTTGGTTTTCACGTTTGTGATGTGAGATGCATTCTGTGTGTGGTTGTGTTTGTTTAGTGTTCCTCATGGAGTGTGGTGCATGTACTCTCGCAAATGAGATTCGTGTGTTCCACGAGAAACGTGCTCTGTTGTGTCTGGTGTGTGCCCTGTGACTGTTGTGTTGTTATTTTTTGAGTTTTGTGTGTGTGTTTGTTTGTGCATTGCATCGAGGTGCCCGTGTGTACATATGTGTGGGGTGTCTGTGTGCGGTTGTGAGTGAGGTGTGTAGTGTTAGAAGAGAGTGCTATGTGCACTTGTTGTTGGTGGTGTGTTTTGTGTGTGGTTTTGTATGTGTTGGGTGTGTTATGCGTGTGTGATTGTGATACGTGTTTAGCTGTGTTTGAGAAGCTGTGTGTGTAATTGGTTGTGTGTGAGGGGAAATGTGTTATCTGTATATGGTTTTGCTTGTGCAGTGTGCCTCCTCGTGTGTGTGGTGTGTACATGGTTAAGTGTGGTTTCTGAGAATTGTGCGCCTTTATGTCCTGTGATGTTTGTGGTGTATGTTGTTTCATCTGATGTGCTTTTTGCATGTTGAGTTTACGTGTGTTCTCTTTGTGTTGGTGGGTGTTTACTCGTGTTTATTGTGGTTATTCCTTGAGTGTGTGTTGTTCGGGGCTTTAAGGGTGGTATGCAGTGGTTGCATTGGTCTACGTTGCTGTGTTGTCAATGCAGGGAGTTGTGTGTGTTATGAGGTGTGATGTATAAATTGTGTGTGATGTTTGTGTGTGTTGTGTGAGGTACTCTGTAATTTGTGGATTATTTTGTGTGTTATGGTAACGTAATTGACGTGTTTCTTTTAGTGTGTGTGTTGTGTGTGCGCTGTTTGTGTCGTGCGTCTTTCTGTGTGGTGTTTTCTGTTTGTTGGGTTTCGTGTTATGTGTGAAGTGCGTTGTCTCTTGTGTACAATGTAGGTTGTGGCTTGCGGTTTTTGTTGTGATTGTGTGTGTATTCCGTGTTGTGTTACATTTCGCATCCTGTGTGCTATTGTGCGTCTTCTGCTCTGAAGTCTGATCTGTTTTGCTTAATGTGCAATGCAGTGTTTATGCGTTTGTGCATGTGGTGCTTCCTGTGTGTCGTTTACTTTCTGTGTTGGGACTTTTGTGTATGTGATGTGTGCAGTTTGGGTACTATGTTGTTTGCAGGGTGTGCTCTGTGTGTATTTCTCCGTGGAGTGCTGTGTGACGGGTGTGTTTGTGGGTGGTCCTGTGCTGTGTGCTTGTAGTGCGTCTGTGTGTTGGGTGTTAGGCGTCTCTTGTGTAGCGTGTTGTGTTCGTGGTTCGGGAACGTTATGTGGTCTGTGAGTGGTTTTCTGTTTCATGTTTAGTGTGTGATCATGCGTGTTACGTGATGTGCAACGTATGTGTTCTCAGTTGCATGTGTGTATTCCTATCTGATTTGCGTATTTTGCTGGTGTGTCATCTGTGCGTTTTACGTGTTGTGTGGGATATTAATTGTGTGCTGTGTCGGATATGCTTTGTATATAGGTTGCGTGCTTTGCATAGTGTTCTGTGAGGCCCTACGCGCTGTACGTTTTATGTGTGTTTTGTGTGATGTGTGCACTCTGTGAAATGTGTTTCATAAACTCAGTGTTCTTTTTGTTGCGGTTTGTGTATTTTGTGCATGTCATTTCGCATGTGTTGTGCGTGGTGCGAGTTTTGCATGTGGTTGTGACTTGCGTGTGTTTGCGTCTGACAGGTGGTGTGTGGGGCTCGCTGTTTGAGTATTGAGGGTAATTTGTGATGCGTGTACTGTGTGTGTTCATGTTGGTCATTGTCCCTCACTGTGTGTATCGCCTTTACTCTGAAAGCCGTGGTTCATGTGTACTGTGTGCAGTTATGTTCTCAGAGTGTGTGCGGTTTGTTGTTTAGTGTGATGTGATGTTTGTGTGTGGAGAGTTTGAATGTAAACTCCTTTCGCGTGTTGGGGTTGCTTTGCATGTGTGTTGTATGTGTTGTGCTGCCGCTCTCCATGTGTGTGAGTGGCCGGCGTGTTGTATGACCTGTGTGTGTTGTTTTATGCCTGTTGTATGCAGGGTGTGTTGTTTGCACTGTTGTGATGTACCCTTCTGTGTGCGTTGTGTTGTGTGTGGTGTGGTTCGTTTGGTTTCGTTGTTTTATGTCTTGCTGTGTGGGTTGTGGTTATGTGATTTTAACTGTGTATTGTGTGTGTTTGATCTGTGTTGTGCTTTCTGGATTTTTCTGTGAAGTGTCCTGTTTTTCGTTGTTGATATGCGGTGGCGAGTGATTTGTGGTGTTTGTTTTGTGATTCTGTGTGTATTCCGTTTTGCTATGCTGTGTGTGCTACACGTGTGCTCTTGTGTGTTTCGGGCTGTGGTGACTGTGATCTGTGGGTCTTGTTTATTTTGTGTGTGTTGTGTGTTGTCCGTGTTGCGTGTGTTGAGTATGTACTGAGTGTGGTGTGGGTTCTTTACTGCTTGTTGAGTTCATTGCTCTGTAATTTTCTCTGTGTGGCATGCAATGTGTGATGTGTGTGGTTGTGAGTCGTGGGTTGTGTGCATTGAGTGTTGTACATTTTGTGTTGTGTGTTGTACATTTGTGATTTTTGATGAGTTATCCGTTGGTGTTTGTATGTGTCCTGTTTTTCTTGTGTGGCTTCCGGTGTCGTGTTTCATGTGTAATGTCTCTGGTCTTTCTGTTGTCTGCTGTGTTGTGTACTCTGTTCCGGGTTTAGTGAGTGCCGTCTGTATGCTTTCTGTGTGTTACGTACACGGTAGATGTTGGTTGGTCTGTGTATTTGGAGCATTCTGTGTGATGTTAGTTCTGCGTTGCACCTGATGTGCTCTGTGAGTGTATGTTTTGTGTGTTTGTGTGTTTTGTTTCGTGGTGCCTCCGCGTGTGTCTGTGCGTGCTCTATATTGCCTTTCTGTGGCTGCGTGTGTTGTGTGTAGTGTGTTGTCGGTCTGTTGTGTAGGTTTTTAATGATTTCGTGTGGAATTGTGCGTGTTGTGCCTGACTTACGCGTGTGCTTGTGATTTGTGTTAGGTTGTGTGTGTGTTTGGCTGTTTGAGCTATGCACGTGACGTGAGGGGTGTTGACTGTGTGCGGATTTGCTCGGTTAGTATGTCTCACGGTGTGTGCAGTACGCAGCTGTGCAATGTTTTTCGTGTGTGTTGTGACCATTTACGTACCTGGTGTGTGGTGTGTCTCTTGTGACTCTCGTTTCACGTTGTCTGTGTTGTGTGTGTGTTCTGCGCTGTGCTCCTGTGTGACGGTGCATGTGTTTTGTGCCTGTGCGTGGTTGTGTTGGTAGTGTGTAGTGTATGCAATGTGCGCTGTCTTCTTTGTTGGTTATGTGTGTTTTGCCTAGGGATGGGCGTTGGGTGTGTTTTCCGTGTGTGATTGTGATTTGTGTGTGGTTGTGTTTGAGTGGTGATGTGTGTGTTTGGTTTTCACGTTTGTGATGTGAGATGCATTCTGTGTGTGGTTGTGTTTGTTTAGTGTTCCTCATGGAGTGTGGTGCATGTACTCTCGCAAATGAGATTCGTGTGTTCCACGAGAAACGTGCTCTGTTGTGTCTGGTGTGTGCCCTGTGACTGTTGTGTTGTTATTTTTTGAGTTTTGTGTGTGTGTTTGTTTGTGCATTGCATCGAGGTGCCCGTGTGTACATATGTGTGGGGTGTCTGTGTGCGGTTGTGAGTGAGGTGTGTAGTGTTAGAAGAGAGTGCTATGTGCACTTGTTGTTGGTGGTGTGTTTTGTGTGTGGTTTTGTATGTGTTGGGTGTGTTATGCGTGTGTGATTGTGATACGTGTTTAGCTGTGTTTGAGAAGCTGTGTGTGTAATTGGTTGTGTGTGAGGGGAAATGTGTTATCTGTATATGGTTTTGCTTGTGCAGTGTGCCTCCTCGTGTGTGTGGTGTGTACATGGTTAAGTGTGGTTTCTGAGAATTGTGCGCCTTTATGTCCTGTGATGTTTGTGGTGTATGTTGTTTCATCTGATGTGCTTTTTGCATGTTGAGTTTACGTGTGTTCTCTTTGTGTTGGTGGGTGTTTACTCGTGTTTATTGTGGTTATTCCTTGAGTGTGTGTTGTTCGGGGCTTTAAGGGTGGTATGCAGTGGTTGCATTGGTCTACGTTGCTGTGTTGTCAATGCAGGGAGTTGTGTGTGTTATGAGGTGTGATGTATAAATTGTGTGTGATGTTTGTGTGTGTTGTGTGAGGTACTCTGTAATTTGTGGATTATTTTGTGTGTTATGGTAACGTAATTGACGTGTTTCTTTTAGTGTGTGTGTTGTGTGTGCGCTGTTTGTGTCGTGCGTCTTTCTGTGTGGTGTTTTCTGTTTGTTGGGTTTCGTGTTATGTGTGAAGTGCGTTGTCTCTTGTGTACAATGTAGGTTGTGGCTTGCGGTTTTTGTTGTGATTGTGTGTGTATTCCGTGTTGTGTTACATTTCGCATCCTGTGTGCTATTGTGCGTCTTCTGCTCTGAAGTCTGATCTGTTTTGCTTAATGTGCAATGCAGTGTTTATGCGTTTGTGCATGTGGTGCTTCCTGTGTGTCGTTTACTTTCTGTGTTGGGACTTTTGTGTATGTGATGTGTGCAGTTTGGGTACTATGTTGTTTGCAGGGTGTGCTCTGTGTGTATTTCTCCGTGGAGTGCTGTGTGACGGGTGTGTTTGTGGGTGGTCCTGTGCTGTGTGCTTGTAGTGCGTCTGTGTGTTGGGTGTTAGGCGTCTCTTGTGTAGCGTGTTGTGTTCGTGGTTCGGGAACGTTATGTGGTCTGTGAGTGGTTTTCTGTTTCATGTTTAGTGTGTGATCATGCGTGTTACGTGATGTGCAACGTATGTGTTCTCAGTTGCATGTGTGTATTCCTATCTGATTTGCGTATTTTGCTGGTGTGTCATCTGTGCGTTTTACGTGTTGTGTGGGATATTAATTGTGTGCTGTGTCGGATATGCTTTGTATATAGGTTGCGTGCTTTGCATAGTGTTCTGTGAGGCCCTACGCGCTGTACGTTTTATGTGTGTTTTGTGTGATGTGTGCACTCTGTGAAATGTGTTTCATAAACTCAGTGTTCTTTTTGTTGCGGTTTGTGTATTTTGTGCATGTCATTTCGCATGTGTTGTGCGTGGTGCGAGTTTTGCATGTGGTTGTGACTTGCGTGTGTTTGCGTCTGACAGGTGGTGTGTGGGGCTCGCTGTTTGAGTATTGAGGGTAATTTGTGATGCGTGTACTGTGTGTGTTCATGTTGGTCATTGTCCCTCACTGTGTGTATCGCCTTTACTCTGAAAGCCGTGGTTCATGTGTACTGTGTGCAGTTATGTTCTCAGAGTGTGTGCGGTTTGTTGTTTAGTGTGATGTGATGTTTGTGTGTGGAGAGTTTGAATGTAAACTCCTTTCGCGTGTTGGGGTTGCTTTGCATGTGTGTTGTATGTGTTGTGCTGCCGCTCTCCATGTGTGTGAGTGGCCGGCGTGTTGTATGACCTGTGTGTGTTGTTTTATGCCTGTTGTATGCAGGGTGTGTTGTTTGCACTGTTGTGATGTACCCTTCTGTGTGCGTTGTGTTGTGTGTGGTGTGGTTCGTTTGGTTTCGTTGTTTTATGTCTTGCTGTGTGGGTTGTGGTTATGTGATTTTAACTGTGTATTGTGTGTGTTTGATCTGTGTTGTGCTTTCTGGATTTTTCTGTGAAGTGTCCTGTTTTTCGTTGTTGATATGCGGTGGCGAGTGATTTGTGGTGTTTGTTTTGTGATTCTGTGTGTATTCCGTTTTGCTATGCTGTGTGTGCTACACGTGTGCTCTTGTGTGTTTCGGGCTGTGGTGACTGTGATCTGTGGGTCTTGTTTATTTTGTGTGTGTTGTGTGTTGTCCGTGTTGCGTGTGTTGAGTATGTACTGAGTGTGGTGTGGGTTCTTTACTGCTTGTTGAGTTCATTGCTCTGTAATTTTCTCTGTGTGGCATGCAATGTGTGATGTGTGTGGTTGTGAGTCGTGGGTTGTGTGCATTGAGTGTTGTACATTTTGTGTTGTGTGTTGTACATTTGTGATTTTTGATGAGTTATCCGTTGGTGTTTGTATGTGTCCTGTTTTTCTTGTGTGGCTTCCGGTGTCGTGTTTCATGTGTAATGTCTCTGGTCTTTCTGTTGTCTGCTGTGTTGTGTACTCTGTTCCGGGTTTAGTGAGTGCCGTCTGTATGCTTTCTGTGTGTTACGTACACGGTAGATGTTGGTTGGTCTGTGTATTTGGAGCATTCTGTGTGATGTTAGTTCTGCGTTGCACCTGATGTGCTCTGTGAGTGTATGTTTTGTGTGTTTGTGTGTTTTGTTTCGTGGTGCCTCCGCGTGTGTCTGTGCGTGCTCTATATTGCCTTTCTGTGGCTGCGTGTGTTGTGTGTAGTGTGTTGTCGGTCTGTTGTGTAGGTTTTTAATGATTTCGTGTGGAATTGTGCGTGTTGTGCCTGACTTACGCGTGTGCTTGTGATTTGTGTTAGGTTGTGTGTGTGTTTGGCTGTTTGAGCTATGCACGTGACGTGAGGGGTGTTGACTGTGTGCGGATTTGCTCGGTTAGTATGTCTCACGGTGTGTGCAGTACGCAGCTGTGCAATGTTTTTCGTGTGTGTTGTGACCATTTACGTACCTGGTGTGTGGTGTGTCTCTTGTGACTCTCGTTTCACGTTGTCTGTGTTGTGTGTGTGTTCTGCGCTGTGCTCCTGTGTGACGGTGCATGTGTTTTGTGCCTGTGCGTGGTTGTGTTGGTAGTGTGTAGTGTATGCAATGTGCGCTGTCTTCTTTGTTGGTTATGTGTGTTTTGCCTAGGGATGGGCGTTGGGTGTGTTTTCCGTGTGTGATTGTGATTTGTGTGTGGTTGTGTTTGAGTGGTGATGTGTGTGTTTGGTTTTCACGTTTGTGATGTGAGATGCATTCTGTGTGTGGTTGTGTTTGTTTAGTGTTCCTCATGGAGTGTGGTGCATGTACTCTCGCAAATGAGATTCGTGTGTTCCACGAGAAACGTGCTCTGTTGTGTCTGGTGTGTGCCCTGTGACTGTTGTGTTGTTATTTTTTGAGTTTTGTGTGTGTGTTTGTTTGTGCATTGCATCGAGGTGCCCGTGTGTACATATGTGTGGGGTGTCTGTGTGCGGTTGTGAGTGAGGTGTGTAGTGTTAGAAGAGAGTGCTATGTGCACTTGTTGTTGGTGGTGTGTTTTGTGTGTGGTTTTGTATGTGTTGGGTGTGTTATGCGTGTGTGATTGTGATACGTGTTTAGCTGTGTTTGAGAAGCTGTGTGTGTAATTGGTTGTGTGTGAGGGGAAATGTGTTATCTGTATATGGTTTTGCTTGTGCAGTGTGCCTCCTCGTGTGTGTGGTGTGTACATGGTTAAGTGTGGTTTCTGAGAATTGTGCGCCTTTATGTCCTGTGATGTTTGTGGTGTATGTTGTTTCATCTGATGTGCTTTTTGCATGTTGAGTTTACGTGTGTTCTCTTTGTGTTGGTGGGTGTTTACTCGTGTTTATTGTGGTTATTCCTTGAGTGTGTGTTGTTCGGGGCTTTAAGGGTGGTATGCAGTGGTTGCATTGGTCTACGTTGCTGTGTTGTCAATGCAGGGAGTTGTGTGTGTTATGAGGTGTGATGTATAAATTGTGTGTGATGTTTGTGTGTGTTGTGTGAGGTACTCTGTAATTTGTGGATTATTTTGTGTGTTATGGTAACGTAATTGACGTGTTTCTTTTAGTGTGTGTGTTGTGTGTGCGCTGTTTGTGTCGTGCGTCTTTCTGTGTGGTGTTTTCTGTTTGTTGGGTTTCGTGTTATGTGTGAAGTGCGTTGTCTCTTGTGTACAATGTAGGTTGTGGCTTGCGGTTTTTGTTGTGATTGTGTGTGTATTCCGTGTTGTGTTACATTTCGCATCCTGTGTGCTATTGTGCGTCTTCTGCTCTGAAGTCTGATCTGTTTTGCTTAATGTGCAATGCAGTGTTTATGCGTTTGTGCATGTGGTGCTTCCTGTGTGTCGTTTACTTTCTGTGTTGGGACTTTTGTGTATGTGATGTGTGCAGTTTGGGTACTATGTTGTTTGCAGGGTGTGCTCTGTGTGTATTTCTCCGTGGAGTGCTGTGTGACGGGTGTGTTTGTGGGTGGTCCTGTGCTGTGTGCTTGTAGTGCGTCTGTGTGTTGGGTGTTAGGCGTCTCTTGTGTAGCGTGTTGTGTTCGTGGTTCGGGAACGTTATGTGGTCTGTGAGTGGTTTTCTGTTTCATGTTTAGTGTGTGATCATGCGTGTTACGTGATGTGCAACGTATGTGTTCTCAGTTGCATGTGTGTATTCCTATCTGATTTGCGTATTTTGCTGGTGTGTCATCTGTGCGTTTTACGTGTTGTGTGGGATATTAATTGTGTGCTGTGTCGGATATGCTTTGTATATAGGTTGCGTGCTTTGCATAGTGTTCTGTGAGGCCCTACGCGCTGTACGTTTTATGTGTGTTTTGTGTGATGTGTGCACTCTGTGAAATGTGTTTCATAAACTCAGTGTTCTTTTTGTTGCGGTTTGTGTATTTTGTGCATGTCATTTCGCATGTGTTGTGCGTGGTGCGAGTTTTGCATGTGGTTGTGACTTGCGTGTGTTTGCGTCTGACAGGTGGTGTGTGGGGCTCGCTGTTTGAGTATTGAGGGTAATTTGTGATGCGTGTACTGTGTGTGTTCATGTTGGTCATTGTCCCTCACTGTGTGTATCGCCTTTACTCTGAAAGCCGTGGTTCATGTGTACTGTGTGCAGTTATGTTCTCAGAGTGTGTGCGGTTTGTTGTTTAGTGTGATGTGATGTTTGTGTGTGGAGAGTTTGAATGTAAACTCCTTTCGCGTGTTGGGGTTGCTTTGCATGTGTGTTGTATGTGTTGTGCTGCCGCTCTCCATGTGTGTGAGTGGCCGGCGTGTTGTATGACCTGTGTGTGTTGTTTTATGCCTGTTGTATGCAGGGTGTGTTGTTTGCACTGTTGTGATGTACCCTTCTGTGTGCGTTGTGTTGTGTGTGGTGTGGTTCGTTTGGTTTCGTTGTTTTATGTCTTGCTGTGTGGGTTGTGGTTATGTGATTTTAACTGTGTATTGTGTGTGTTTGATCTGTGTTGTGCTTTCTGGATTTTTCTGTGAAGTGTCCTGTTTTTCGTTGTTGATATGCGGTGGCGAGTGATTTGTGGTGTTTGTTTTGTGATTCTGTGTGTATTCCGTTTTGCTATGCTGTGTGTGCTACACGTGTGCTCTTGTGTGTTTCGGGCTGTGGTGACTGTGATCTGTGGGTCTTGTTTATTTTGTGTGTGTTGTGTGTTGTCCGTGTTGCGTGTGTTGAGTATGTACTGAGTGTGGTGTGGGTTCTTTACTGCTTGTTGAGTTCATTGCTCTGTAATTTTCTCTGTGTGGCATGCAATGTGTGATGTGTGTGGTTGTGAGTCGTGGGTTGTGTGCATTGAGTGTTGTACATTTTGTGTTGTGTGTTGTACATTTGTGATTTTTGATGAGTTATCCGTTGGTGTTTGTATGTGTCCTGTTTTTCTTGTGTGGCTTCCGGTGTCGTGTTTCATGTGTAATGTCTCTGGTCTTTCTGTTGTCTGCTGTGTTGTGTACTCTGTTCCGGGTTTAGTGAGTGCCGTCTGTATGCTTTCTGTGTGTTACGTACACGGTAGATGTTGGTTGGTCTGTGTATTTGGAGCATTCTGTGTGATGTTAGTTCTGCGTTGCACCTGATGTGCTCTGTGAGTGTATGTTTTGTGTGTTTGTGTGTTTTGTTTCGTGGTGCCTCCGCGTGTGTCTGTGCGTGCTCTATATTGCCTTTCTGTGGCTGCGTGTGTTGTGTGTAGTGTGTTGTCGGTCTGTTGTGTAGGTTTTTAATGATTTCGTGTGGAATTGTGCGTGTTGTGCCTGACTTACGCGTGTGCTTGTGATTTGTGTTAGGTTGTGTGTGTGTTTGGCTGTTTGAGCTATGCACGTGACGTGAGGGGTGTTGACTGTGTGCGGATTTGCTCGGTTAGTATGTCTCACGGTGTGTGCAGTACGCAGCTGTGCAATGTTTTTCGTGTGTGTTGTGACCATTTACGTACCTGGTGTGTGGTGTGTCTCTTGTGACTCTCGTTTCACGTTGTCTGTGTTGTGTGTGTGTTCTGCGCTGTGCTCCTGTGTGACGGTGCATGTGTTTTGTGCCTGTGCGTGGTTGTGTTGGTAGTGTGTAGTGTATGCAATGTGCGCTGTCTTCTTTGTTGGTTATGTGTGTTTTGCCTAGGGATGGGCGTTGGGTGTGTTTTCCGTGTGTGATTGTGATTTGTGTGTGGTTGTGTTTGAGTGGTGATGTGTGTGTTTGGTTTTCACGTTTGTGATGTGAGATGCATTCTGTGTGTGGTTGTGTTTGTTTAGTGTTCCTCATGGAGTGTGGTGCATGTACTCTCGCAAATGAGATTCGTGTGTTCCACGAGAAACGTGCTCTGTTGTGTCTGGTGTGTGCCCTGTGACTGTTGTGTTGTTATTTTTTGAGTTTTGTGTGTGTGTTTGTTTGTGCATTGCATCGAGGTGCCCGTGTGTACATATGTGTGGGGTGTCTGTGTGCGGTTGTGAGTGAGGTGTGTAGTGTTAGAAGAGAGTGCTATGTGCACTTGTTGTTGGTGGTGTGTTTTGTGTGTGGTTTTGTATGTGTTGGGTGTGTTATGCGTGTGTGATTGTGATACGTGTTTAGCTGTGTTTGAGAAGCTGTGTGTGTAATTGGTTGTGTGTGAGGGGAAATGTGTTATCTGTATATGGTTTTGCTTGTGCAGTGTGCCTCCTCGTGTGTGTGGTGTGTACATGGTTAAGTGTGGTTTCTGAGAATTGTGCGCCTTTATGTCCTGTGATGTTTGTGGTGTATGTTGTTTCATCTGATGTGCTTTTTGCATGTTGAGTTTACGTGTGTTCTCTTTGTGTTGGTGGGTGTTTACTCGTGTTTATTGTGGTTATTCCTTGAGTGTGTGTTGTTCGGGGCTTTAAGGGTGGTATGCAGTGGTTGCATTGGTCTACGTTGCTGTGTTGTCAATGCAGGGAGTTGTGTGTGTTATGAGGTGTGATGTATAAATTGTGTGTGATGTTTGTGTGTGTTGTGTGAGGTACTCTGTAATTTGTGGATTATTTTGTGTGTTATGGTAACGTAATTGACGTGTTTCTTTTAGTGTGTGTGTTGTGTGTGCGCTGTTTGTGTCGTGCGTCTTTCTGTGTGGTGTTTTCTGTTTGTTGGGTTTCGTGTTATGTGTGAAGTGCGTTGTCTCTTGTGTACAATGTAGGTTGTGGCTTGCGGTTTTTGTTGTGATTGTGTGTGTATTCCGTGTTGTGTTACATTTCGCATCCTGTGTGCTATTGTGCGTCTTCTGCTCTGAAGTCTGATCTGTTTTGCTTAATGTGCAATGCAGTGTTTATGCGTTTGTGCATGTGGTGCTTCCTGTGTGTCGTTTACTTTCTGTGTTGGGACTTTTGTGTATGTGATGTGTGCAGTTTGGGTACTATGTTGTTTGCAGGGTGTGCTCTGTGTGTATTTCTCCGTGGAGTGCTGTGTGACGGGTGTGTTTGTGGGTGGTCCTGTGCTGTGTGCTTGTAGTGCGTCTGTGTGTTGGGTGTTAGGCGTCTCTTGTGTAGCGTGTTGTGTTCGTGGTTCGGGAACGTTATGTGGTCTGTGAGTGGTTTTCTGTTTCATGTTTAGTGTGTGATCATGCGTGTTACGTGATGTGCAACGTATGTGTTCTCAGTTGCATGTGTGTATTCCTATCTGATTTGCGTATTTTGCTGGTGTGTCATCTGTGCGTTTTACGTGTTGTGTGGGATATTAATTGTGTGCTGTGTCGGATATGCTTTGTATATAGGTTGCGTGCTTTGCATAGTGTTCTGTGAGGCCCTACGCGCTGTACGTTTTATGTGTGTTTTGTGTGATGTGTGCACTCTGTGAAATGTGTTTCATAAACTCAGTGTTCTTTTTGTTGCGGTTTGTGTATTTTGTGCATGTCATTTCGCATGTGTTGTGCGTGGTGCGAGTTTTGCATGTGGTTGTGACTTGCGTGTGTTTGCGTCTGACAGGTGGTGTGTGGGGCTCGCTGTTTGAGTATTGAGGGTAATTTGTGATGCGTGTACTGTGTGTGTTCATGTTGGTCATTGTCCCTCACTGTGTGTATCGCCTTTACTCTGAAAGCCGTGGTTCATGTGTACTGTGTGCAGTTATGTTCTCAGAGTGTGTGCGGTTTGTTGTTTAGTGTGATGTGATGTTTGTGTGTGGAGAGTTTGAATGTAAACTCCTTTCGCGTGTTGGGGTTGCTTTGCATGTGTGTTGTATGTGTTGTGCTGCCGCTCTCCATGTGTGTGAGTGGCCGGCGTGTTGTATGACCTGTGTGTGTTGTTTTATGCCTGTTGTATGCAGGGTGTGTTGTTTGCACTGTTGTGATGTACCCTTCTGTGTGCGTTGTGTTGTGTGTGGTGTGGTTCGTTTGGTTTCGTTGTTTTATGTCTTGCTGTGTGGGTTGTGGTTATGTGATTTTAACTGTGTATTGTGTGTGTTTGATCTGTGTTGTGCTTTCTGGATTTTTCTGTGAAGTGTCCTGTTTTTCGTTGTTGATATGCGGTGGCGAGTGATTTGTGGTGTTTGTTTTGTGATTCTGTGTGTATTCCGTTTTGCTATGCTGTGTGTGCTACACGTGTGCTCTTGTGTGTTTCGGGCTGTGGTGACTGTGATCTGTGGGTCTTGTTTATTTTGTGTGTGTTGTGTGTTGTCCGTGTTGCGTGTGTTGAGTATGTACTGAGTGTGGTGTGGGTTCTTTACTGCTTGTTGAGTTCATTGCTCTGTAATTTTCTCTGTGTGGCATGCAATGTGTGATGTGTGTGGTTGTGAGTCGTGGGTTGTGTGCATTGAGTGTTGTACATTTTGTGTTGTGTGTTGTACATTTGTGATTTTTGATGAGTTATCCGTTGGTGTTTGTATGTGTCCTGTTTTTCTTGTGTGGCTTCCGGTGTCGTGTTTCATGTGTAATGTCTCTGGTCTTTCTGTTGTCTGCTGTGTTGTGTACTCTGTTCCGGGTTTAGTGAGTGCCGTCTGTATGCTTTCTGTGTGTTACGTACACGGTAGATGTTGGTTGGTCTGTGTATTTGGAGCATTCTGTGTGATGTTAGTTCTGCGTTGCACCTGATGTGCTCTGTGAGTGTATGTTTTGTGTGTTTGTGTGTTTTGTTTCGTGGTGCCTCCGCGTGTGTCTGTGCGTGCTCTATATTGCCTTTCTGTGGCTGCGTGTGTTGTGTGTAGTGTGTTGTCGGTCTGTTGTGTAGGTTTTTAATGATTTCGTGTGGAATTGTGCGTGTTGTGCCTGACTTACGCGTGTGCTTGTGATTTGTGTTAGGTTGTGTGTGTGTTTGGCTGTTTGAGCTATGCACGTGACGTGAGGGGTGTTGACTGTGTGCGGATTTGCTCGGTTAGTATGTCTCACGGTGTGTGCAGTACGCAGCTGTGCAATGTTTTTCGTGTGTGTTGTGACCATTTACGTACCTGGTGTGTGGTGTGTCTCTTGTGACTCTCGTTTCACGTTGTCTGTGTTGTGTGTGTGTTCTGCGCTGTGCTCCTGTGTGACGGTGCATGTGTTTTGTGCCTGTGCGTGGTTGTGTTGGTAGTGTGTAGTGTATGCAATGTGCGCTGTCTTCTTTGTTGGTTATGTGTGTTTTGCCTAGGGATGGGCGTTGGGTGTGTTTTCCGTGTGTGATTGTGATTTGTGTGTGGTTGTGTTTGAGTGGTGATGTGTGTGTTTGGTTTTCACGTTTGTGATGTGAGATGCATTCTGTGTGTGGTTGTGTTTGTTTAGTGTTCCTCATGGAGTGTGGTGCATGTACTCTCGCAAATGAGATTCGTGTGTTCCACGAGAAACGTGCTCTGTTGTGTCTGGTGTGTGCCCTGTGACTGTTGTGTTGTTATTTTTTGAGTTTTGTGTGTGTGTTTGTTTGTGCATTGCATCGAGGTGCCCGTGTGTACATATGTGTGGGGTGTCTGTGTGCGGTTGTGAGTGAGGTGTGTAGTGTTAGAAGAGAGTGCTATGTGCACTTGTTGTTGGTGGTGTGTTTTGTGTGTGGTTTTGTATGTGTTGGGTGTGTTATGCGTGTGTGATTGTGATACGTGTTTAGCTGTGTTTGAGAAGCTGTGTGTGTAATTGGTTGTGTGTGAGGGGAAATGTGTTATCTGTATATGGTTTTGCTTGTGCAGTGTGCCTCCTCGTGTGTGTGGTGTGTACATGGTTAAGTGTGGTTTCTGAGAATTGTGCGCCTTTATGTCCTGTGATGTTTGTGGTGTATGTTGTTTCATCTGATGTGCTTTTTGCATGTTGAGTTTACGTGTGTTCTCTTTGTGTTGGTGGGTGTTTACTCGTGTTTATTGTGGTTATTCCTTGAGTGTGTGTTGTTCGGGGCTTTAAGGGTGGTATGCAGTGGTTGCATTGGTCTACGTTGCTGTGTTGTCAATGCAGGGAGTTGTGTGTGTTATGAGGTGTGATGTATAAATTGTGTGTGATGTTTGTGTGTGTTGTGTGAGGTACTCTGTAATTTGTGGATTATTTTGTGTGTTATGGTAACGTAATTGACGTGTTTCTTTTAGTGTGTGTGTTGTGTGTGCGCTGTTTGTGTCGTGCGTCTTTCTGTGTGGTGTTTTCTGTTTGTTGGGTTTCGTGTTATGTGTGAAGTGCGTTGTCTCTTGTGTACAATGTAGGTTGTGGCTTGCGGTTTTTGTTGTGATTGTGTGTGTATTCCGTGTTGTGTTACATTTCGCATCCTGTGTGCTATTGTGCGTCTTCTGCTCTGAAGTCTGATCTGTTTTGCTTAATGTGCAATGCAGTGTTTATGCGTTTGTGCATGTGGTGCTTCCTGTGTGTCGTTTACTTTCTGTGTTGGGACTTTTGTGTATGTGATGTGTGCAGTTTGGGTACTATGTTGTTTGCAGGGTGTGCTCTGTGTGTATTTCTCCGTGGAGTGCTGTGTGACGGGTGTGTTTGTGGGTGGTCCTGTGCTGTGTGCTTGTAGTGCGTCTGTGTGTTGGGTGTTAGGCGTCTCTTGTGTAGCGTGTTGTGTTCGTGGTTCGGGAACGTTATGTGGTCTGTGAGTGGTTTTCTGTTTCATGTTTAGTGTGTGATCATGCGTGTTACGTGATGTGCAACGTATGTGTTCTCAGTTGCATGTGTGTATTCCTATCTGATTTGCGTATTTTGCTGGTGTGTCATCTGTGCGTTTTACGTGTTGTGTGGGATATTAATTGTGTGCTGTGTCGGATATGCTTTGTATATAGGTTGCGTGCTTTGCATAGTGTTCTGTGAGGCCCTACGCGCTGTACGTTTTATGTGTGTTTTGTGTGATGTGTGCACTCTGTGAAATGTGTTTCATAAACTCAGTGTTCTTTTTGTTGCGGTTTGTGTATTTTGTGCATGTCATTTCGCATGTGTTGTGCGTGGTGCGAGTTTTGCATGTGGTTGTGACTTGCGTGTGTTTGCGTCTGACAGGTGGTGTGTGGGGCTCGCTGTTTGAGTATTGAGGGTAATTTGTGATGCGTGTACTGTGTGTGTTCATGTTGGTCATTGTCCCTCACTGTGTGTATCGCCTTTACTCTGAAAGCCGTGGTTCATGTGTACTGTGTGCAGTTATGTTCTCAGAGTGTGTGCGGTTTGTTGTTTAGTGTGATGTGATGTTTGTGTGTGGAGAGTTTGAATGTAAACTCCTTTCGCGTGTTGGGGTTGCTTTGCATGTGTGTTGTATGTGTTGTGCTGCCGCTCTCCATGTGTGTGAGTGGCCGGCGTGTTGTATGACCTGTGTGTGTTGTTTTATGCCTGTTGTATGCAGGGTGTGTTGTTTGCACTGTTGTGATGTACCCTTCTGTGTGCGTTGTGTTGTGTGTGGTGTGGTTCGTTTGGTTTCGTTGTTTTATGTCTTGCTGTGTGGGTTGTGGTTATGTGATTTTAACTGTGTATTGTGTGTGTTTGATCTGTGTTGTGCTTTCTGGATTTTTCTGTGAAGTGTCCTGTTTTTCGTTGTTGATATGCGGTGGCGAGTGATTTGTGGTGTTTGTTTTGTGATTCTGTGTGTATTCCGTTTTGCTATGCTGTGTGTGCTACACGTGTGCTCTTGTGTGTTTCGGGCTGTGGTGACTGTGATCTGTGGGTCTTGTTTATTTTGTGTGTGTTGTGTGTTGTCCGTGTTGCGTGTGTTGAGTATGTACTGAGTGTGGTGTGGGTTCTTTACTGCTTGTTGAGTTCATTGCTCTGTAATTTTCTCTGTGTGGCATGCAATGTGTGATGTGTGTGGTTGTGAGTCGTGGGTTGTGTGCATTGAGTGTTGTACATTTTGTGTTGTGTGTTGTACATTTGTGATTTTTGATGAGTTATCCGTTGGTGTTTGTATGTGTCCTGTTTTTCTTGTGTGGCTTCCGGTGTCGTGTTTCATGTGTAATGTCTCTGGTCTTTCTGTTGTCTGCTGTGTTGTGTACTCTGTTCCGGGTTTAGTGAGTGCCGTCTGTATGCTTTCTGTGTGTTACGTACACGGTAGATGTTGGTTGGTCTGTGTATTTGGAGCATTCTGTGTGATGTTAGTTCTGCGTTGCACCTGATGTGCTCTGTGAGTGTATGTTTTGTGTGTTTGTGTGTTTTGTTTCGTGGTGCCTCCGCGTGTGTCTGTGCGTGCTCTATATTGCCTTTCTGTGGCTGCGTGTGTTGTGTGTAGTGTGTTGTCGGTCTGTTGTGTAGGTTTTTAATGATTTCGTGTGGAATTGTGCGTGTTGTGCCTGACTTACGCGTGTGCTTGTGATTTGTGTTAGGTTGTGTGTGTGTTTGGCTGTTTGAGCTATGCACGTGACGTGAGGGGTGTTGACTGTGTGCGGATTTGCTCGGTTAGTATGTCTCACGGTGTGTGCAGTACGCAGCTGTGCAATGTTTTTCGTGTGTGTTGTGACCATTTACGTACCTGGTGTGTGGTGTGTCTCTTGTGACTCTCGTTTCACGTTGTCTGTGTTGTGTGTGTGTTCTGCGCTGTGCTCCTGTGTGACGGTGCATGTGTTTTGTGCCTGTGCGTGGTTGTGTTGGTAGTGTGTAGTGTATGCAATGTGCGCTGTCTTCTTTGTTGGTTATGTGTGTTTTGCCTAGGGATGGGCGTTGGGTGTGTTTTCCGTGTGTGATTGTGATTTGTGTGTGGTTGTGTTTGAGTGGTGATGTGTGTGTTTGGTTTTCACGTTTGTGATGTGAGATGCATTCTGTGTGTGGTTGTGTTTGTTTAGTGTTCCTCATGGAGTGTGGTGCATGTACTCTCGCAAATGAGATTCGTGTGTTCCACGAGAAACGTGCTCTGTTGTGTCTGGTGTGTGCCCTGTGACTGTTGTGTTGTTATTTTTTGAGTTTTGTGTGTGTGTTTGTTTGTGCATTGCATCGAGGTGCCCGTGTGTACATATGTGTGGGGTGTCTGTGTGCGGTTGTGAGTGAGGTGTGTAGTGTTAGAAGAGAGTGCTATGTGCCCTTGTTGTTGGTGGTGTGTTTTGTGTGTGGTTTTGTATGTGTTGGGTGTGTTATGCGTGTGTGATTGTGATACGTGTTTAGCTGTGTTTGAGAAGCTGTGTGTGTAATTGGTTGTGTGTGAGGGGAAATGTGTTATCTGTATATGGTTTTGCTTGTGCAGTGTGCCTCCTCGTGTGTGTGGTGTGTACATGGTTAAGTGTGGTTTCTGAGAATTGTGCGCCTTTATGTCCTGTGATGTTTGTGGTGTATGTTGTTTCATCTGATGTGCTTTTTGCATGTTGAGTTTACGTGTGTTCTCTTTGTGTTGGTGGGTGTTTACTCGTGTTTATTGTGGTTATTCCTTGAGTGTGTGTTGTTCGGGGCTTTAAGGGTGGTATGCAGTGGTTGCATTGGTCTACGTTGCTGTGTTGTCAATGCAGGGAGTTGTGTGTGTTATGAGGTGTGATGTATAAATTGTGTGTGATGTTTGTGTGTGTTGTGTGAGGTACTCTGTAATTTGTGGATTATTTTGTGTGTTATGGTAACGTAATTGACGTGTTTCTTTTAGTGTGTGTGTTGTGTGTGCGCTGTTTGTGTCGTGCGTCTTTCTGTGTGGTGTTTTCTGTTTGTTGGGTTTCGTGTTATGTGTGAAGTGCGTTGTCTCTTGTGTACAATGTAGGTTGTGGCTTGCGGTTTTTGTTGTGATTGTGTGTGTATTCCGTGTTGTGTTACATTTCGCATCCTGTGTGCTATTGTGCGTCTTCTGCTCTGAAGTCTGATCTGTTTTGCTTAATGTGCAATGCAGTGTTTATGCGTTTGTGCATGTGGTGCTTCCTGTGTGTCGTTTACTTTCTGTGTTGGGACTTTTGTGTATGTGATGTGTGCAGTTTGGGTACTATGTTGTTTGCAGGGTGTGCTCTGTGTGTATTTCTCCGTGGAGTGCTGTGTGACGGGTGTGTTTGTGGGTGGTCCTGTGCTGTGTGCTTGTAGTGCGTCTGTGTGTTGGGTGTTAGGCGTCTCTTGTGTAGCGTGTTGTGTTCGTGGTTCGGGAACGTTATGTGGTCTGTGAGTGGTTTTCTGTTTCATGTTTAGTGTGTGATCATGCGTGTTACGTGATGTGCAACGTATGTGTTCTCAGTTGCATGTGTGTATTCCTATCTGATTTGCGTATTTTGCTGGTGTGTCATCTGTGCGTTTTACGTGTTGTGTGGGATATTAATTGTGTGCTGTGTCGGATATGCTTTGTATATAGGTTGCGTGCTTTGCATAGTGTTCTGTGAGGCCCTACGCGCTGTACGTTTTATGTGTGTTTTGTGTGATGTGTGCACTCTGTGAAATGTGTTTCATAAACTCAGTGTTCTTTTTGTTGCGGTTTGTGTATTTTGTGCATGTCATTTCGCATGTGTTGTGCGTGGTGCGAGTTTTGCATGTGGTTGTGACTTGCGTGTGTTTGCGTCTGACAGGTGGTGTGTGGGGCTCGCTGTTTGAGTATTGAGGGTAATTTGTGATGCGTGTACTGTGTGTGTTCATGTTGGTCATTGTCCCTCACTGTGTGTATCGCCTTTACTCTGAAAGCCGTGGTTCATGTGTACTGTGTGCAGTTATGTTCTCAGAGTGTGTGCGGTTTGTTGTTTAGTGTGATGTGATGTTTGTGTGTGGAGAGTTTGAATGTAAACTCCTTTCGCGTGTTGGGGTTGCTTTGCATGTGTGTTGTATGTGTTGTGCTGCCGCTCTCCATGTGTGTGAGTGGCCGGCGTGTTGTATGACCTGTGTGTGTTGTTTTATGCCTGTTGTATGCAGGGTGTGTTGTTTGCACTGTTGTGATGTACCCTTCTGTGTGCGTTGTGTTGTGTGTGGTGTGGTTCGTTTGGTTTCGTTGTTTTATGTCTTGCTGTGTGGGTTGTGGTTATGTGATTTTAACTGTGTATTGTGTGTGTTTGATCTGTGTTGTGCTTTCTGGATTTTTCTGTGAAGTGTCCTGTTTTTCGTTGTTGATATGCGGTGGCGAGTGATTTGTGGTGTTTGTTTTGTGATTCTGTGTGTATTCCGTTTTGCTATGCTGTGTGTGCTACACGTGTGCTCTTGTGTGTTTCGGGCTGTGGTGACTGTGATCTGTGGGTCTTGTTTATTTTGTGTGTGTTGTGTGTTGTCCGTGTTGCGTGTGTTGAGTATGTACTGAGTGTGGTGTGGGTTCTTTACTGCTTGTTGAGTTCATTGCTCTGTAATTTTCTCTGTGTGGCATGCAATGTGTGATGTGTGTGGTTGTGAGTCGTGGTTGTGTGCATTGAGTGTTGTACATTTTGTGTTGTGTGTACTTGTGATTTGTGATTTGATGAGTTATCCGTTGGTGTTTGTATGTGTCCTGTTTTTCTTGTGTGGCTTCCGGTGTCGTGTTTCATGTGTAA